>NC_065958.1:11377500-11752500 GCF_021464435.1 Cataglyphis hispanica
CGCTATGACATTATTATTATTATTATTATTCCGTGATAAAATTCCGCATTTGTGATAAATCCGAGTAGTTTAAGTAGTATTTTGGGGAATACTTTTTTTGCATCTCGTTTCAATATCATGCGGCGATTAAATATTAAATATAAATGTAAATACAAAAGTTTTACGTATGTGTTTTATACTCCGCTTTCGATTTCTTGAGGAAATATATATTAAAAAAAAAAAAAAAAAAACATTGAAAGAGAGAATTTGTTCCCCTTGTTGAGATCTCAATGAGTTTGAAGAAAGTATTTTTATACATACGATTTATATACTTATAATAATTCAGCCGCACATAAGAGACAAAGTATTTCCATCTTGGAGAAAGTGTGCAAAGGAGCTTTTTTTTCTTTTTCGCGTAATCATCCGTTGAAAGTACTCTCAATCTAGCGTTCCTCGACCCCGCGACCAACTCGCGCGAGCTCAACTGATCGTCTAAAAAAAAAAAATCTTTCGCGAGAGGAGAGAGGGGGAGGGGGAGAGGCGGCGGAGGGGGGGGGCGAGAGCGTGACACGAGGGGGAGGGATCGCGCGAAGCTACGAGCGATGGATCGTGGTCGAACTTTTCTCTCGTGGAATATTCGAAACGATCTCTCTCACGATTTCCCTCAACGGAGGAGGATCGATCGGATAATTCGTACGTGGTACTCCGTACGATAAATACGAGAAGGGAGAGAGAGAGAGAGAAAAAGAGAGAGAGAGAGAGAGCGTTCTTACGCTAGATGCTCTCTCACGAAGAGGAAGAAGAAGAAGAAGAAGAAGACGGTCTCCCCGTCCCGGCCTCCCTTCTCCCTCCCCCCCTTCCTCGCGGAAGCCGGCGATCGCGAATCACCGGCATCATTGCGCGGATGATCGGTAACCGATAGGCAATGCAGCGGCATCGAGGCGCAGACCGCGGGCCATAGAATTATGCATTATGCCGAATGCACTCGCTAAGCAGTATGATCGGCCGAAATGGCGGCGGTGGCGGCAATTGCGAGGGGGAGGTGGGGGGCAGGGAGAGGGTAGCGGGGAGGAGGAGGGGGGGGAGGTGAGGGAAGAGAAGAGAGAGCGATATAGGCGGAGGCTCTTCAGTGGGTAGATGATCCTTGGTGATTTCATGATCCGCGAATATATCGAGGGGGAGGATCGGTGAAGAAGGTAAGAGGTGCGCGGTGGAGGGAAACCCGCGCGGGTAACAAGCCGATCGTGACTCGATGCTTTCGTACGGTAGCTTATTCGCGAGAGCTGTTGCAGCACCCGGTGAAATCCACTGTCCCATTGGCGGAATAGCCTTCCTTTGAATAGAGAATGAGAGAGCGAGAGAGAGAGAACTACCACTTTATCGCGGCCACTTATTATCGGGCCGGCTCACCACCAAATCGGTTCAACGATTTAGTCGATTTAGAAACGTCCATGCGCGATCGTATATATAAAGATGGAAATGTGATGGAAGAGAGGAACGAAAACTATGGATTGCGAGATGAGCGTGTAACGGCTCGAATCACAATAATGCGCCGCTTCGATAGGCATGCCCTTTCACGCTTCTGAATTCTTTTTTCACCTCGTCCTCCATTCCCTATTCTCAGTACTCTCTCTTTACAGACTCTTTCTTTCATTTTTCATCACTCCCTCGCTTGAAACTACATGTCTGATGATCATAGTGTATTGACTATAAATCAAACAAAATTTAAAGAAGCTCGAAGAATGAAGGATAGAATTACCTTAGAATTCTAAGACAATTTTTTTTTTAATAGATATATTTTTGTGATTAAATGCAAAGTACTATGGCCTCCCTTCATTGTAACCTGCATCAGACACCATTATCAGCTCGCACACGTAGACTCCTCGTTCTCTTTTCTCTCTGTTTACACATGACACGATGCGAATGCACAGAAGCCGGTCGATCGATGCCGGCAATCGATCGCGACACACGTACGGAGAGATGGAAAGTGCCACGATGGCATGACGAGAAGGAAACGAATCCGAACGAAGAAACATGCGAGCAACTAAACGACCAACCGAGCGACCGATTGACTGACTGACTGACTGACTGACTGACAGGGAAGTTTATCGTGTCGATATCGGAGGGAAAAGAATGCGCTAACGACGCCGGCGTAAATAAGGATCCTTCTTGTCGAAGGATTCGATACTGTCAGCGGGATAACTCTCGTTAAGTCTCGAGACTCCTCGATACTGAAGGGCTCGCTAATCGTGCCCGCGCCTCTTGACGTAAGTCAGCTGATTCTCGGATAGAGTTTTCCGGCTGCGTTTGCTACCAATACGTGTGGCTATTGATGTAATTTTCCTAGAAGGAAAATATATTAGTAAAAAATTGGTTAAGAATCATTGTTGGATAAATCATTATCTTTTGAACAAAATTATCGTCACAATCATATTTCTAAGACGAGATATATCTTTTCTTTTTATAAGATAGATTATAAGATCTTATCGAGTTTAAATAAATAAATAAATATGAATATATTTAACTATTTAAATTTCTTCATACTTTGTACTTGAAGCAGCTCGAATAAAAAAAATCAAGATATCTATTTGAATTAAAAAATTAAAATATTTTTTTGCTAATAGAGAGACGAGAATGACATAACATAAAACGGGCGACTCATTAATATATAATTCTAGTTGACGATGCTGAGGAAGATACGATTTAAATAAATTAATCGATAATAATGCGCACCGGTATTGATAACTAGTATTAGTAATTTGATAACGGAGATAGGTCCACGATCAAAGCACTCGGGCACTCGTTCTAATCTCTGTGCGCGACCGACGTTTTAATCACGTCTTCCGATATATAGCGCGGACGGCATTCGTATTAACCGAACTTCAATCTACGCCCTAACGCCGAATTATTGAATAATATAACGTATTAGCGTGATCCTCGGTCGCACGGGTATTAATAAATTAATATCGAAGGCACGGGTCGCGTTTGCGCTCGCCCTCGTTATACATTCCTCTCGCAGTATCACCGAAATTGTAATCTTGTCTGATAAATTGAAACCATTTCCTCTCCATCCAACATATTCCAAGCATTAGCTCTTAGCTTACCGATCACCTTGTTTTCCATTAATTTTAATTATAAATATAATTAGAAATATAAATAAAATTGTAATATATAAAATTAAAAATATAAATAAAAATATAAATAAAATTGTAATATATAAATAAAGTTGTAATATAAATGGGGAAGAGGCGGGAGGGGGTAGAAATAATTTTTATGTTTTAGCGTTTTTTTAAAATATGAAACGTATAAAACAATGCGATTTTATAAGATTGTTGATCTTAATTGATTATACATATAAAAACATATTTTCAGAAAGGATTCGACATAACTATGACATAAATTGACATTCATAAGTTTCACTTTGCCTCTTGCTTTTTTTTAATTGAGAATTCTATTCAGCTGCATAAGATTCAAAATGCAAGGCAGACACGATAATATGACGTAAATTCAAAAGGCCATCGAATAATACAATATACTTTATTGTCCGAGACTTAATAAATTCATATCGAATACTTAATTGAACTTATTCCAATCAGGCACTGATAATAATGCAGTGTCACAGCGGGGTCAAGTTTATCTCGCTTGCTGTTTTAATTATCTTCGCTAATTTCCACTGCTTAAGGATAAGCACACGGACTCAAAATTGATGCTCAATTACATTGCTCTCTAATTACAATAGATATTTTGGACATTGGATTATTTCCTGTCGCACTTCTGTCAGTGAATTCTAATAATATTATTATTTTATATAAATATCGACGTGCTTAATCGAAGCTTGGGGCAAACCGTCGCGAGTGATTCCGAGACGAAGTTTCGTGATGCATTTTTCTATTAGGTTCATATCGTGCTCTCATGTTATATTCGTTGCGCTTCTAATAGTAACTCCGCCAATTTTTAAGTATCCATTATCCAATTCGTTAGATATCAGCGCTCAACGATGCTGTACGAGTTAAAACGTACGCTTCTATTATAGCATTACAACAATGGTCGCGGGCATTAATCGATTCGCCTACGTAACCGTATTTTGCCAGACGACGAGAGGTAACGTAACGTAGCGTTACGCTTTATCGACGATCCGTTAACGAATTAATGCGCCGTGCGATTCCCTCCCCTCCCCTCCCCCCTCCTCCGCCTCTCCGTTCACGAGAAGATCGCCATTCCTCGGTCTCGGTTTAATAAGTCGCCCCCCCCTTCCCTCCCCCCGATATATGTGCATAAAATGCCTAATTCTTATTCATCCGCCTCTCTCCGTGGATCTCCGCTATTCGATGGATGGATCTCGCAACCAAACCGACGATTGTTTCTTCTAGATCGGCCGCGCGCGGCTGATGATACGTTACGCAGAGAGAAGAAGAAGAGGGCGGCGGGAGGGGGTAGCAGGGGGGGTGTGGGGAGTAGGAAATCGGATCGCATGTCTACCACGAATCTTTCCGCCATCTTGCGGGAATTCTTTCCACGGCAGCGACGAGCGGCGAAAACCGAGCTCTGCGATTACATTCCCTTATAAATATGCAAATATGGCGCGGCACGGTGCACGGCGTAAGGGGGCGGGGAGGGGGAGGAAGGTAAGGAGTCCGGGCGCGGGAGAAAGAGAGAGAGAGAGAGAGAGTGAGAGAGAGAGGGAAACAGGGGTCTCGGGGCCTCTGCGTAGTAGGGAGAAGCGGGCGATGGCGAAAAAAGAGACGGATTGAGGGAGGGAGGGAGGGGGGGGGAACCTCCTCGGCCCTCTTTCTCTCTCTTTGCAAAAATAGAGAGTCTCGCGGTAATAATTATTGATTAGATATTCGTGACCGACTCGACCATTGCTAGGGACCGGTACGGTGCATAAAGGCGGGCTGCATAAGTGCACCCGGCTCCGATCTCCGTCCCCCCGCCTTCCCCTCTACCGCGTCGTTTCGCCCTTTTTCTCTCCCATCTCTCTCTCTCTCTCTCAGCCGCGTGCTCTCCCTCGTTTATTATTCCCCCCATCCGCGTCTGCGGTCTTCACGTGTCGTGTCCGTACGACCGCGATGGAGATGTCTCGGGGGATTTATCGGCCGCTCGCGCCGTAAACGAACGAAATCTCCATTCTTGGATAACGCTCTCTCTCGTCGCCGTCGCCGCCGTCGTTCTTATCGCGCGCGAAGATGCGCGCGGTGAAAGTTACCGCCGAGGAAAGGAAGCTTAAAGACGACGGTGGCTGGCTGGTTGGTGGGCTGACTCGGGGGATCCTTACTTTTATACGTTCCCGCCACCGATGACTACAAAAAGTTTATTTCCCTACGTGTCCCGCGGGCTCGGCAGACTTCCCTTTACAATGCGCGAGACCGCTAACTTTCTTATATCTCGTTTATGTCTCTGCGGCAAGGAGGCGACGAGTTGAGAGAGAAAAAAAATCACTTACTCGGAATTTTCCAACTGATGTTGACAGATAATAGTATATGTATATAGAATATGAAATAGGATCGTCCTAAATTAGTTTAAATTCCATTTAAGCAGAGTGTCAGGCTCTTATCGAGGATAACAATAGATTATTTAACAAATATTTTTCTTCCGATGAATTTCTAATTTTATGAATTTTTCTACTAGGCACTTCAATTTTTTATGCGTCCGATTCTGATGTCAACAAAAACATTACTCTTGAAACTTGCATTTGAAAAACTGTTATTATTATATTTCGACTATTCCGACCATAATGACACATTTTAAATATTGGAACAATTAATATAGATATAAAATTTCATTATCTTTATTCAATAAAAACATATATGATAGATTTGCGAGATCCCTGAAATATTTGAACTTCTGATCATACTATACGTCGGCCGGAATATTCAAATATCTGGGGAAGTTTATCGATGGACGGGATCGGCGTGAGGGGGAATTAGAGAGCGATTGGACGGCCAAAGATCGGCTACCGCGCTACCGATACAATGCATCGATACGATGCATCAGCGCATCGCAGGACGACCCTTGAGGTAAGAATAATAAAATCGGACCGAGTAAAGACTGGTAGCCGTAGTCCAGGCGGGGCCCTTATCCGTAACCCAGAATTATCAAAATTACCGACGCGGCGTAAGGGCAAGGAGGCGCGCAAACGGCGCATTATGATCGGGCGTGTTTCTGCGCGAAATCGTCTTCCTTCCTAGAATCAAAATGCGCGCGGCGCATCGATACGCTTCGCGTGGTTTCTTTAGTAGAGAGATAAGTATATAACGCGCAGGAGAGCTATGTATATATATATATATATTATATATATATATATATGTGTGCGCGCGCTGCTCTTTCACAAACGCTGCTATTATTATTTAATTATAGACGAGCGTCGTACCATAATCTTTACTTAGCGCTCCTAATAATTTCTTTAATTCTCTCTCTCTCATCCTATATCATTTGCGGATCCTTGGCGCTTATATAAGCGTATTTATATCGAAACTATTGGCTTTAAACGGAAGTCACACAAGTATCCGCAATATTTTTAATCGCATATATTCTCTCCATCCACGCGCACTTTCAAAATATCTCTTCCTGTCTTATTTTATATAATCCCCGCGATTGTATCGCCCGTGTTTTGAGGCGCAGTCTGGTTTCTTTTACAAAAATCTCGCGATTCTAAATTCAGAGGGCTCGGGCATTTCCCGGCCCAAATTTCCATCCCCCGCCAAATCCCTCCACCCTTTCCACATTCGAACAATCCCGCAAAGGAATGCAACGCGCGCGCGCGGCAAGCAAGGCACCGCCGTGAAACGCACGCGGCATTATCATCATTCACCCTGTACATTATCCATCCACCGGCATCGACGAGAGGCCAACCCCTACTGCTCCAAGCGCCCTCCCCCTCCCCCTCCGCCCGCTAGTATCATCTCGCATTCGACGAGGTGGAAATTTGGCGGAATCATTCGCGATTTACGACCACGACGGCCGCACGCAGCCGCGCGCACTTACTTGGGTTTATATACCGCGAGCAAGATGAACAAGCGTTATCCGCCGGTCCCTCGACAATGACATAACAGAGACACTGGCGGCGTACGTGTATATGCATCCGCGCGTATGAACGAGAGCGAGCGAGCAAGAGAGAGAGAGAGGAGAGAGGTGTGATACATATTGGGCGCGCGAGGGAGAAGGACGGTATGCCATATTTCGAAATGGCCCTGTAATAATAATGATCGTTATTATTAACGTAACGCTGTATCTACTGTGACGTTATAATAATATAATGATCACCGTCGCGATATAATTATATAGGATGATCCACGCTCACTCTGCCGTTCCTGAAACGGATAACGCTTGCTGGAAATGATTGCGCGTATACATATATATATATATATATATATATATATATATATATATATATATATATATATACACGTATACAGGTATACCTGTATGAATATCTATGCGCGCGTAGGGCTATCGATCATTCTCCATCGCGGATTCGGTCGATGCGTAACGACCGGACCGACGAGCAGGAGAGAGAGAGAGAGAGAGAGAGAGAGAGAGAGAAGGAGAGAAAGAGAAAGAGATTTGAGACAACTTCTAGTAATAATTAAAAATTGTTCAATATTTTAATAGTAAGAAATTTAAATTTTATTAATTATTTTTTATTAATATGTAGCATTATTATAACGTTTAATATATATGAAAATCCTCTCTCCTTTTTATATATGCACGTAGTGCGGGTGTGGGGAGAGAGAGAGAGAATTTTTATATATGTATATTAAATGTTTAAATCTTTGAATAATTATACTATTTTACAATATAATATTTTATAATATTTTGTAATATAATATTTTATAATATAATATTTTATAATATTTTACAATATAATAATTTATATTATTTTACAATATAATATTTTATAATACAATATTTTATATTATTGTAAAACGTTTGAAATGTATGAATAATTCAAAATTTGAGAACGATTGTTTATGAAAAAAATATGAAATATTTTATTAGAATTTTTCCAAAATATTGTTACATATATTTTGTATCTTTTCAATTATTATTTGCGATATTACTGTCTCTCTCTCTCTCTCCCTCCCTCCCTCCCTCCCTCCCTTCCTTTCTCTATTATACATATATCTACGTACTTTACACTTTGATTCACTTTGCCGCGAAAGGATTTTATCTTAGAGGGTAATAAATATTTTCTCTTTCTCTCCTCTCTTTCGTCATCGTTTAAATAACAGTATCGTTTTCGGCTACGATAAAATATGCAGGCCTCGTTCCGACGTATTCTCACCTCCCCGTCGAGATCTTCGCTCGACAAAGTACCGACGAATGAGATGAACTTCACATATCCATATTCGGCGATAAATTTGAATATTTCCACGGCGCAGAGCCGTGAGAATCGATCGGGGGGCGCTTTACACGCGTATTACGTAGCGATAATGGACGATATGCGGGGCGGCCGGTTAGGAACAAGTCCGCGTACTTCCTCGTAGAATAACAGACGCGGATGAGCGTTCTCTCATAACACTCGCCGCGCGAATATTATCGCTCGAGCCCTCGACACGCGGCGCGATCGGCTCTACGCCGTGCGCCAACTTCGCCGGCAACAAATAACTCTGTACCGCTGTAGAGCGGTTTCGAGCGTGGCCGATCCGCCGCGATCGCTCGAATTATCTGAAATTACAACAGTTGTTCTCGTCGAGCAATAACAATCGCGAATGGAAGCGCACTCGGAGACGAGGACGCACCGCGTCCGACAGCCGCTTTTTTTTCCGCTCGGACAGTCGATCGTTAATAAGAAAAGCAACGAAAGAAGTGAATGGACAAAGTTCACGTACAACATTCGTCATTCTTTAAAAAAATTATTAATATATTTCTTTACTTAAACGATAAATTACAGAAATTTATATAAGTAAAAAAGAAATAAAAACAAATATATATAAATAGCGTAACAAAATAAAATATATATAACAATAATGATTAATTATGATATACACATATAGTAAATAGAATATATCAAAATAATGAAAAAATATAATATATTAAAATAAAATAGAATTTATTAAAATACAATAAAATATGAAGAATATAAAATATAAAAAATAAAATGTAAAAATAAAATAAAATAGAATAAAAAAAGAATATAATAAAAAATTATAAATTATTTTCTTAATAATTTATAATATATCACAAATGAAATATATTTTATGTTTAAATTTGATTTCAAAAAAAATTTGAAACATATGATCACCATTGACATTTCACCCACAAGCAGGTTCAATTATCGCGTCGTATTAAGCGGAGTTTGGCAGCCTCAATATTGCTACTACATTCCGACGTAATGCTGTCGCGCCCATTTTCGCCTCCTTTCTTCCTTTATATATACATATGTAAACAATGTAAAGAGGCCAAATGTGTAAATTATTGTAACCGCACAGTTTCACCGGATAAACTGTAAAGTGCCTCCCCCTCCCCCGGCCACTTTGCTGCGAATGCCGTTTATTTTATTACATACTTCGTGGCTGTATGCGAAGCACAAACACAACGGTAAATCACACGTATCGCCGGGACGGCTGTTAAATTTAATTTACGCTTGTATTTTGTGCATACGACTTTATATTTCCCATTAGCGGGATAAAGTGACCTAATTCGAGCGGACCTCGTCGTACATCTCGTACGAGCGTATGTATTTTATGTACATGTGTACGCTCATCCGGTAAAAACAAGAAGGTAAGAAAAGTAAAAAGAAGAGGAGATATACGCGAGGTTTGTCCTCCAAAAATTATTAACAGAAAGCCGTAAATTATGAGAGTAGATATATAAATGCTCGTATATTGGAAAACATTTTGAACGCTGCGAGAAATAACTTCGAACTTATTATTATTATTTTTCTAAAAAAAAAAAAAGAAGACGGCAGATTTACGATTGACGTAGACCCGTTGAATTATCGATCAATGGAGCGAGATATAAAAGCAGATTCTCTATACTCGCGAAAAGATTCTCGCCTCCATAAAAGCTTGCGCTCTGTCACTCTTTATTCTAATTTGGCGGTCGAGTTTTCGCATCGTCGAGAAATCTCGTCGCGCGCTATCTTTACGATTTCCGAATATCGCTGACTGAAAAGAAAACGCGTCCGTTTTCCCTAGAATTTTAGGGCTGTAAATTTTTATCGGGGCAACGATAAGCCGAACGACGGCTGCATACTTGTAAAGCGATTTTAGATAACGCCGCGGGTATCGAGCCGCCGCGGCGTAATGGTCGCGAATACGACCGCGATTGTTATTGCATAATCGCGCTGTGAGATATTGCGCTGATCGTTTTATTTACGAGCGCTTTCCCAGCGATGGATGAACACAACACGCGTGTCGACATTCGTCTAACTGACTCGAGGAAACACGCGTACCGAGGATGCCCGTTTATGATACACGCATTAAGTCGCAATCCAGTAAGCTCTCGAGATGAAATAATAATTTTATAAAACAATTAATTGTGCAAAAAAAAAAAAAAATGAATTTTTCTAATATCTCCGCCAGAGGCGGATCATTTAAGAAACGATTTATTATTTTGCTTCTTCATAGAAGAATCTTTGTTTTCGTGACAAATTCTTTTTGCCAATATGTTTAAAATATTCCACATTGAAAAATTATATTTTTTTCAAGCCTCCATATGTGTGTATGTATGTATGAATTGTATATTGCATGTACAATCTCTTTCGAAATTTTTGAAATATCAAGTTAAATTTTTCTTACAAATAGAACATCATTAAAGAATGACTAGTATTGATTAGAATTGGCGAAAGTTATTTTTTTATAAAATTTAGAATTATTTGAGAAGTGTTTTAGCTTTCGCAAATTTTGAGATATCGTGTTACATTTTTTTTTTACATAAATAGAATATCATTAAAGGACCTTTGGTATTGAATTTGATGAGCCTGTGTGATGATTTCTACAAAATTGAGAAACCCAATTTGCTTTAAGGAGCTCAAGTTTTGTCAGCGAAATAAAATGACAAAGAAACAATATTCTAGCTTCAAATTTCCACAATTTTCATCTCGTTTCAACGTTATCTTTATGTGTTCTCCGTCGCAATTAATCGTAATTAAATGCGTGCGCAATCGCGTCTCCTATCGAAACACAAATATCAGTTAGCCACTTGTAAAAAAAAAAAAAAAAAAGAAAAAAAGAAGAAAAAAAGAAAACGAAAGGTAACTCGGTATGTCAATTAGCCACCGACCAAAGATTCCAAAGGTGATTAAAACGCACCGGGGGAGGGGACGGGAGAGAGGAGGATAAGAGGGGGAGGGAGGGGGAGGGGGTGGACGCTCGGGTGTGCAAAGTGGCAGGTAATTAGTTTACATCGTGCGACTCGCGCAAACCCCCTACGCGCTGCTTGTCGATGAAATGCCGCCGCCGGTAGTCGTCGTGCTGTCGCGTGCACGTGCGCGATTAGACGCACAGGCTCGATCGACCACCTAACCGCGTTTCCTAGCTTTTGCCCCGCCGATAGAAATTGGCAGGTTAAACGTTGACAAAAGCAACGAGGCGAGGGGAGAGAGGAGGGGGTGGGGGGGGGACCGGGATTGTCGAATCAACTCTCCGTCGTATTGGGGGTGTCTGATCTTCGATCGAGGAAATGTAACGGATAGATCATTTGAAGCTTGCGATTTTCCTCGATATTATTTTATCTTTTATTAAATTATTAGCCAAGTATGCGGGGGATGGGATTAATAACGAAAGTTAAAGTGCCGTTTAAAAGAGCGACGACCGAAGGTCGTTGTCGGAGGAGCTAAGTCCTATCTTCTCTCTCTCTCTCTCTCTCTCTCTCTCTCTCTCTCTCTTCCTTTCTCTTTTCTTCTTGAAATAGTAGTCGGCTTCCAAGTTTTCGCGAGTAATACGCGAGAGAGCCCACGGGAGGAAAACAGGACGTTTTATTTTCACGCATGAACGAGCGGCTTTGCGTGTCATTTTCTCACTCTCCGCGAAGAACGCGACTTTTTGCGCGCGCCATGACTTCTCGTTCCCCCCTTTCCCCCTCCCCCCACCAACATCCACCGTGAAATTGACTTCAAAGAGTGCTTGGGAACGACGTGGAAGGTCCATCATTTTCCACCCCTCGCGGTAGCTCCGGCACGCTTCTATATACGCACGCGCGTATACAAGGTATCCTAAGCGTTGCGTACCTTAGAGTGCTCAGATTTTTATGCGAATTTTCTGCGTATTTTTGCATTTCATATTATCGAGATTGATATCTTGAAAAACCGGATATACAAATGACAGATTTATTAATTTCAAACGCGACAAAAAATTGAAAAGTAATAATTAATCTTAACAAGCTGGCCTCATAAAATATTTTAGTCTACAATTTAATTTTTTTTTTTCTTTTCTAGTTTATATATCTCACGGCGAGTGTACTATATTTTAATATAATAATATAAAATATACTGCCGCACAAAATAGAAGTAAAATAATATCAAAGTGTAGCGCAAAGGGACATATAAACTAAAAAAAAAAAAAGAAAAAAGAAAAAAAAAACAAAATTGTGGAGTAAAGAATTTTATGAGGCCAGCTTGTTATGTCTCGTAAAATACCTTTATATGACGGTACCTTAGCGTATCCCGGGGCCACCCTGTATAACGCATATATATTCATATATATATATATATATATATATATATATATACATATAGAAAAGGGTACGAACGAAGGAGTGCGCGGGATAGGCGGGGCTGCAGATGCATTGCCGCGTGCATGCCGGGCTTTCTAATCAGGCATAGTACTTCTCGGAACGCATCCGCCTATATTCAATCAGTCGGGTTATAAATTTTCCTAGTGCAAACGTCGAATGCACATCCGTCCGGTTCGGCGAACGACGATTCTCTCGTACACACGCATCCGATTTTTCCGCATGATACTTGACGTATGTAAAGCGAGCGCTCTCGCCGCCAAAGAAGAAAAAAAAAAAGAAGAAAAAAAAACCGCGGGTAATCGACGCGCGAGTAATGATACACCCGATGCCTCGATCCCAAGAAGTGTATGTATTATGGGAAATACACGAAGATTCCTATAATTTGTGTCGCCCTGTCGTCGAGCCGATATCTCGCTCCTGCGTTTCTGGCGTTCCTTTAAAAGTCGCTCGGCGCGTACGAACGGCACACACTGTATAAGTATACCGTACGTAGCAATATATTCAATGGACGCGTGTCTCTGTCTCTGTTCGAATTTCACGCAATTCTCGCATTTTTGAATAGAATATTTGTTAAAGGCCATTGCTTACGTAAAGGCAGTTCACGCGAATGTCAATGAAATCGCATGAAAATAGAAGCATGTCCGTACATATACCGTACGATGGAGAGCATTGTTTCCTCAGCGCACGAAGGCATGTGTTAAGGCTGTGCATGTGTGTGGGTAGGAATTTAATTTTTCTCTTGCAACGTAGCAGACCCGAAGAATTATGATCTTTATGCTAAGCATAAACATATTGTTCCGAGCCTCACACGCTTTTTCCACTCTCGCGTGGCTCATCGCGTTACCGCCCCGGGGCCCTTCATTTCATTCCACACTTTCCGAGTAATTACTGAATGACAATTGAAGGGAATTACGGCTGTGCTTCATCCACGGGAAAGGCGGGGCGATACGATCGAATTGTAAGACGCGCGCAGCGTTACTATTTGCTCGCGCGCGCACACACACACACACACACACACACACCCGCCGCACTGTGTACATAATATTTCTCCGCCGCGAGCGGAATTCGTGGAACTGGCTGCATTATTCAGCGACAGTCAAAGCTTAGTTACGTGCATTATGATTGCATAACTGTAAAACGGTTGCGCGTGCGCGATTCTTGGGCGAAAAATTCGCCGCGTAAAGGACGAGGTCGGGGGAGGCTAGAGTAGGTTTAATTAAATTCTACGGGCGGACGAACGATTTAAAAAAGCCACCGTATATACTCGCCGCAAAAATACGTTTCTCTCTCTCTCTTTTTGATGTAAGGGAGGACGAGTGTATATAAAAGAGTCGGTGCAAATGTGCTGCAACGTTCGTCTCCTCCGTTGAGCGCGGCTCGTTTTCCACCCTTAGTTATAACCGCCTATGACGTTCCCATGGCATAAACAAAGCGCAACCGCCAATTCCGAAGATGAAATATTATAAGTAATAACATATATCTATACCGGGGCAAGAGAGCCGAGTTCTCTCTCTCTCTCTTTCTCTCTACGGCTGTGCCTCTCACGCCGCCTTCGAGACGAGAACGGGATAATAACACGGCACTAAACTATACCAGGGGGCCCTCGATACCGTACCTATATGTAATTGTATAATTATTATTAATGATATCGGGTCTCTCTTACCGCGGCTTAAACGCGCGCCCGAGAGATATCCGATCGAACGACGCTTATACTTACTTACGGCTAACTTATACCCGTGTATTTCCTCGCGCCTGTCCTCTCTCTCTCTCTCTCTCTCTCACACACTCTTTTCTTCTCTCGTATGCGTGCTCCAAATGGCGGTTGTCAACCTCTTCGATTCCCGAAGAACGCGAAAGCCGACTAGTGTGTCAATTATCGTTTTGTTCCGGCTTGAAAAGAGTTTCCGAACGCCTCTATGAAAAATTCAATGTAATATGCAGAGAAATGATTTGAGTATACAATCGTAAAGACTGCTATTCGGGACAATCGCAATAAAATATAATTGCGATATAATTACAATGAAACACACTTGGAATATATTTCGAAAATTCTAAGAAAAAAAGAAAAAAGAAGAGAAAATTTGAATTTAAAACAAGGACAAAATTGTGAGAAGCGAAAACGTCAGAGTCTTTACGTTCGCAAACGAGGTTGCATGCATGTTGGCAGGAAGAGATTTTTTTTTTTTTTAAAGTAACGGACAGAATTAATCAAGCTTTAACGAATCATTTCGATCAAACAAATGAGAATTCGCGGAGCAAGCTGTCCTCTCGGGATATCTCGGGATATCTCGGACAACCATTGATGGCCGGCGAGCCGCGAAGACGTCCAGTAATTCGCGGCGTTATTTATTGCGTTGATGGTAATTTTTCGATCGAGGCAGGCGGTCCATCTATCGGACGATGATAAATAGCCCGTTTGCAGGGGCTGAGATGAAACGGCTAATACGAGACGGAGAATGGAGAATCGTTTAAACGGGACGCGGGAACGTGTCGCAAACTTATTTTTCTTCGTCTCACGGCGAGGATTCCGCTCTTATGTAAGGCCGTCGTTTTATTTTCGAGGAGAATGGCCTCCCCCCTGCGTTTCCGGTGTTGAAAGGAATATCGGCCACAAGACGATGTCAAATCAATATCACCCAAATTCGCTGCGTAGAGGAACTTGTGTAATCCAAAACAAGAAGATATTTTTTGTTTCTTTTTTATTACAATTTAGATTTTTTCGTTTTTCATTAGTCGATCTATCTATGAATCAATGGTAGCGATATTTATCAAGTTTCCGAAAAGGCCATGATTATTTCTTTACTTCCTCTGTCTTTATTGTACGCGAACACTTAACATAAATAAGAATAAATCACGGATTGATGAGGCAGTATCATCAGATTCGCGATGCTTCGTTCGGAAGCGACCGTACGCGTCAGCGACGATTTGCCGAAAGTTGGTAACAACTTGGTAAGGACAGATTTTAGAGCGGAATCAATTCTCGCTTTTTGTAACGGCGAAACATTGCTCGGACGTGTCGTGAGCGCGGGGGAGGACGAAAGATGAGGTGGAGATGATAAAGCGCGGCGGGCGAGGGAGATGAAGAAATCAAGAAGATGGAGGATAGGAGGAGGAGGAGGAGAAGAAGTCGGACGCGCGGAATATTAAGAGCTCATTAACATAAGGGGACAGGAACGTGCGTGTCCTCCGCGATCGTGACGACGTTATCGATTGTCGTCCTAAGTACGAGCACGTACAGCGCGTACAAACGCACCCACGAACCCGACAATGAGGTGGACGGAGGTTAAAGACACGCGTCGTGTAGCGGCCACGTGGTAGGGGAAGAACGAGTTGCCGAGGATAAAGAGCCTCGGCGCGTGGAAAAGAATGGGCAAGAAAGGATGACGACGACGACGACGGGGGAGTGGAGGGAAGGGGGAGGCCCCCGCGACGCGAGAAGTCGCGGCATTGTCAACTGCGGGGCCTATGCTGTCGCGTTACTGGTAACCGTAACTGTACACCTGCATTCCGATCTTCTGAATAATGCCGGAATAATACTCTGTGGAGAGAAAAAAGGAAAAGGAGAGACGTACGGGCGTGCACCTTGGGCGGCCGAGACCACGAGGAGCGTATTCACGCGTTTACTCGAGCCCCTCCCTCCCCTCCCTCCCACCCTCTTGTTTCTCCATAGTCTCCGTAATCTCTCGAACGGAATTTAAGAATAATATTTAGCGTGGCTAAAATTATTCGTGCGACAAAATTAAAAGAGTCAAGATGTGCGTCCGTACATGTGTAACATAAAGACTCTGTAATTTACGTTCTAAAATTATCCACAAGATTTAGTGAAGTGAAATAAAGAAGTTTCGTCTCTCAGAAATGTTGAAAAATTTTAAATGTAAAAAAAAATTTGAAATATAAAAAATATAAGATGTGAAAAATTTTTAAATGTAAAAAATTTCGAATAAAATAAAAATCTTGCAAATACAATAATACGGGTATATGAGCAGAATTAAATTAATTGGCAGTATTAAATTGTTCAATGTCTCCAATTCTCGAAAGCTCTTTTCAATAGCGATTATTAATTGATTCGATGGATGATCCATGATCCGCGGGAGGAATGCGTTCATTCGAGTTCCCATCACTTAGAAGATCCAGAAGACGGTAGTTCGTCTCCGGGACTCACGTACTCGGGGCATGTAAGACCCAGAAGAAAGGCCCGCTCACCCGCGCGCGTGCGAGAGAGAGAGAGAGAGAGAGAGAGAAATACCATAGCTGCATTACGTGGCGATGGCTTTCCATGGCATTCGACTAATTTCAGGCTCGAAACGTTCCATTAAAGATTCAGCATGTAATTGCGTACGATCGTAGGAGATCGCCCCTTGGTCCTGATCCGTCCCACCCGTCTCCACCGTTTCCTCCTTCTCCTCCTCCTCCTCCTCCTCCTCCTTCTCTCGTCCCCAAGTCGGACGTGCTCGAGGAATTATCATTGAACCGAATGATCGCGCGCGTAACCGTCGTACGTGAAGCAATCAGGGAATCGCGCGGCGGAAAATCTGTCCCTAATGATCCCTCGCTCACCCCGGCCCGGTGGTCCGTCCGCCCCGATCTGTCACTGAGACTTGTTGTTTTAACCCTACGTCGCATGCTTGGCTCTCGCATTACTCGCATCTAAACGCATTACGGAGCCAGGATGAGTAGTGCACCGGAACGGGATATGAATAGTATACTTTGCGGTTGATTCATGTTCCGCTCGACCGAGCTATTATACCTCTATTAAACGCAGAAAGGAATAATTGCGAAATTAATAAATGATTTCTATCAATTCTAATGATTATTTTGTACATTGCAAAATATCACGCAATATTTATCTTTAATTTAATTTTTTATTTTTTGCTTTATTCAGATTTTTATTACGAGTAATATTTACATCTTTATTATTATTATTATTTTTTTTTTTTTTTTAATAATTCAATAAGAAATTCTCCACATATGGTGCCGTCATTAAGTTTCACTCACACATTGCGACTTGAATTATCACGACGAAGAGAGAGAGAGAGAGAGAGTGTAGTAATTTAAACGATGAAAATCCGTCGAGATTTCTGTCACTTTAGCGATTTCGAGGGAAATCTTCCCTCCGCGCTTCCGGGGAGGACCTCCTCCTGCCCCCTCCCTCCCCACCCCTTCACCCCCGAGAAAGCGACTTTCCGAAATTCGAAATTCTCGTCGAGAGCCGTGCGATAAAGCGGACCGTTTCCAGCGGGCACTTAGATACCGCAATTTGCTAGATGGTCGCCCAGGGCGACCCATCCACTCCGGCAACCTTTGCTTTGTGTCTCCGGCGGACAGGACAGCAGGGGAATTCGATTTAACTACCACGTGTCCGGAGACGCTCCTTATACATGTGTCCGTCTCTCCTCTGTGTGTACCCTCCTGGTCTACGGGGTGCGTGCGAATTTCAGTAACCAGTTGCCGGATTCTCTCGGGACGATTCGTGCCGAGAGATACGTAAAGATACGTCTATCCGACACGAATCGCCGCCCTATGCAAATGCAGTTACGGGCGCATCGTAACAAAATTAATTCCGAGTCGGCTCATGTTAGTCATTTCGGAGTGATGATGGCTTCCTGAGATTCGCGGTAGCCTCGATGATGACCGTGGCAATTTCGCGACTGGCCACCCGGTATATCGTTTTGGTGCATGGACAAAGGACAGGTATGCATATGCACCGCGTCCCTCGTCTATCCGCCATGGAAATACAATGTAATTTAATGCGGAACGTTTGACGTCGGTTTTCGATGTCTTTGCGCCGCCGTGAAACATATATGTATGCATATATTATACATATATATATATATATATATATATTTTTATATATTCTCTTCCTGACATAAATGATAAAGACGTTTTGTTCTCGGTTTCTTGTTCCTTGCCTTACGGACCTTATTTATGAAGGTTAAAGACAGTCGAAATTATCGTTCGATTGTATTGAAAAAGGTAGCACTAAATACGAGCGAAATTATTTTAATATATTTTATTGATTTATTAATATTATTTATTAATATTATTGATTAATATTATTGATTAATATTATTGATTTATTAATATTATTTATTAATATTATTGATGAATATTATTTATTAATATTATTGATATGATTTATAAATATTATTTATTTTCCTAGAAAATAAATAAGAGGGATTTTGGCGAATCATCTCGTCCTTAAAGTAAGTCATCGAGCGAGTTACGAGACTCTCTTGTTCGAGGCGGGCGTCCCTCGAATCTTCGAGGCGATGCCACGCCGATGAACTTATAAAATATCATTAATCTTCGACTTTCGGGATCGACGTACGCGCTTCGCAAACGTGTGTTTACATCGCGAGCGTTCGTTTAGGCCTGATTTATCGCGGCGGATTATCGGAATACCAGAAATACCATATCATTATCCCGCGCGCATCTCGCGCTTCGTTCGCGCGAAATTTACAGCCGGACTCTCCCTCTCTCTCTCTCTCTCTCTCTCTCTCTCTCTCTCCCTCTGTCTTTCTCCCTCGATCCTGACGGATTATCCCCCTCGATACGGAGATCGATCCGCCCTTATCTTATTTTTGCAATCCGCTCTTCTCGATCGAGAGCTCCGAGATCGAATATACATATACAAGTCTATTTATTCATATTTCCTTGAGCCTCCCTATTTCGCGTCATTTTCGCGTAAGCGCGGGAAAAAAAAAGAATTTCTTCCTTTCTCTCTTTTTTTTTTCTTTTTTCCTCGGTAATTAACCCTTTGCTCTCGTCCTTGTGCATTCGGACCGCATTTTTACCGTGGAACAACCAGTCGGCCAATTATTTCTGAAGGGCATTTAAATATTGTAGCCGGCTTCGCGGTGCCGGTAGATCGGCGAGCGCGCCGCCCCGGCAAATTTACGACTTCTATAAAATTTCTAAGGTTATTACGATGAAATTTTTACGGCCCCCTCCGTCGTTTTAAAAACGTCTCTTTGTGCCGCGTTCTATGCATATATATGCAAGTCCAATTCGCCGACGTTACCGCCGTTCTACCGCGAAACATGAGGCAAGTTGCCGGGATGGAAGCGTGGAGGAGGAGGGGGGAGGGGGGGCGCGGGCAGAGGGGAGGGAGATTTGGACAAAAGTTAATTTGCAATTTTAATATCGCACTTTTTATTCCAATAAAGTCGGCCGTGCAAAGATTTAATGGAACGAAGCTTGCTTCGCGATGCTATGCACCGTGTGTTGTACGAGTAACGTCGCGATTGTCTCAGTATATAGGCAACAATGCATTACGGCTGACCCAGAATTCAGGGGACACCGTATTGAATACGGTGAATCGAGGCGCGGAAACGCTCAAACGTCATCGTTGACAATGACGAATATTTTTAGAGTACATATTATTTAGAATATTGTTCCAAAAATTTGCTCGTGTCCGCCACCGTGTAATTATCGTTAAATCTATAATTTAGAATAGTTAAATAGCCCTGTATCTAATTATTCAACGCAACGACTAGCTAAATGTGTCTAATTATTCAATTACATCCTCGATTGCTAAAGTTATATAAATCTAATTATGAAGTTATCTAACTGCTGTTATTAATTCTAATTATATAATTTAGTTTTCTTAAGGATTAAAGTCTAATCCGTGTAGAGGGTAAATTAATTATCCTTTTATTTTATTAACGAGGTCCCGGATCAATCGGCCTGGCATTTTCGCGGAAGCGCGTCGCACATCGCGTTGGAAAGTTTGATTTTAATCATACCGCAGGCACACGCGTACGCGTTGTCGCGAATAATATTGGTGTTACGTTTAATCGATAATCGAAGCATCCCGACGCGGAAATCGAGTCTGGTAGGCGCCAAGAGCGTATAGTTTCCTTATCGCGATGCGAGAGGACTCGATTAACCTCCTTACGTCATTTTCTGGACTGCCGCGCTTACAATAGTACGCGGCTGTATTATTTATCGGCTGTCATCCTTAATAGATGAGGTAATACTATAACAAGAAACGATAAAAACTGCAACGCTTCGTCTCCGGGAATTAATAAGAAATGACGATTATATAGGACACTTCCCTCCCCTCCCCCCTCCCTCCCTAGCGATTGATATTGTCAATTCTTAACATCGAGAGATTTTTATTTTTCATCTATATTAATATTTAATCATCGTAAAGGTAAATCCTTCTATAAGTAACATTATGTACGATCTTGATTTTTAATCAATTATCAATATTTAAATAGGAAGGTGAGTCTTTTTGTTCGTGTGCGATTTCGGCTTATAAATTGATTATCGATATGTTTAATTATTTATAAAACCAAGACTACAAATGTAAGCCTTGTCTGATATTTTTATATTTGCATTAGCTTACGTGCAAAAAAATATATAAACGTACAAGAAGTTATATATAAATGAAAAGGGGATTAAATATAATAATAAATATATTGTGTGTATAAAAGAATTATATATACATATAATAAATCTTCCAATATATATATATATATATATATGTATACGGGCAAAGGAGTTTATAAAGTCAGGCCTTGAAATATGAAGAAGACTTTTGGTGGCTGACGTGGGATATAAGTTTTCGCCGATCACGGAATTCGGAACTCGCCTCTCTGAATGGGATTTCAGATTCGCGGCAGTGGTTTTCCCCCCTCGGCATGTCCTACTTCCCCGGCCTCCCTCTCTGTACCGCAGTCTCCCTCGATCTCACAACTCCTGCTTCGGCTAGGCTCTCGACGAGGGGGTTTGGGGCCACCTTTTCCACGATGGGGCGCACGTATGGGGGCGCGCGTATCGATTCGTGGCCGCAGGTGAGAGACCGATGATTATATCGATCGAGGTCTTACTTCCACGGGCGGGCGAATCCAGCGCGGCGTGGCGGGGGAAGGGGGAGGGGAAGGTAATTTCGATATTCGGCGGCTTCGATACCCGGTAGCATGATCGGCGTAGCCCTTATGCGCGCTGTTTGGACGGTGGCGGCCTCGGGGCACTGATATTACCTACCTACCTACCTATCTACCTACCCCCTCTTCCCCGTGATCAGCGCCTACATCGAAAATCACGGCGAGCGAGCGAGCGAGAGAGAGAGAGAGAGAGAGAGAGAGAGAGAGAGAGAAAGCGAGAGTGAGAGAGAGAGAGAGAGAGAGAGAGAGAGAGAGAGAGAGAGAGAGAGAGGGAACATTTTATTCCCGAAAACGTCGATGTCGAAGTCGACATTTTTGCGTCTAGCCGGTAGTAAGTGCAGGGTGTGGACTCTTTATACGTCGACGGGGGGAGGAGAGTGGGAGGAGGGGGTGAGAGCGGTGTACGGCGCGCAGGGGGATAGAATCGAGCTACCTATATCGAGAAATCGGGGCCGACAAGTTTGAAATCGCGCAGAAATCGGGCGCAAAAACATCGGAAATTGCACGTTTCGAATGCAAATCCAAGCTTACCGTTCCCCTCCCCCTCTCATTTCCTATCGTCGGCCCCTTTTACCGAAGCACCGGGATCCTTCCTCCCTCCGCCTTCCCCGCCCGCCACTCCTTTCATTCAACGCTTGATTCGATTTTTGGAATCTTCCGAGTCTTCAAGGTCGATCCTAGACAGTCGAAAATAGGATTTCCCGAACGCGACCTTCTCGTGAACATAACTGTCATCGTATAAGAGTAATAATAATCTCAAGAAATAATATTCTGCTCCATCTCTTCAATGATCTTCATCAAACCGATTTATTTTATCGAGCCACGTATCTTGTCGAAAGAATTAAGAAAGAATTCACTAAACTAAATCATTGATGTAACATGACTTTTCCCGCGATATTCCAAATGTCATTGAGCTACCGGCGTATATAATACAAGCGCGCGATTTTTGCCGAAACAGAATCAATCGGCGAAAGGAGGTTGAGGGAGGGAGGATTGACGAGTATATAAATATACGCTTCGATGAAAAAAAATATATATATATATATATATATATATTCGTTCAGTCGCAGGCACACTGAGAGAGCAGGTAATGCAACAAGTGGCGGTTTTCACGGGTTTTCCCGGGGATGAAACGCGCGCGGTGGTCGAGCCGGTGTGGTGGAGTCCCACGCCACTTCCACTTCCACGGCAACGAAACCGCCGGCATCACCGCCGCCACCCTCTATCTCCCCTCACCCCCTCCCCTTCCCCTCTCCCCTGCCCCACCCCCTACCGCGCCACGCCGTACCCACGCCGCCCCTTAACGGCCACAAAGCTCCTGTCCGGAATTTAAGGGTGGAAGCCCTTACGGCGTGGCGGCGGCGGCGGTCTCCCCGTCCCTTCGCCTGCGTTACGGATTGAGATAGGTCGAGCTGCCACGGTCAAGGCTCCCGACCTCTCGCGATTAGGGGCTGCGGGAAGAGCGGAGAAAGAGAGAGAGAGAGAGAGAGAGAGAGAGAGAGAGAGAGAGAGAGAGAGAGATAGAGATAGAAGGGAAAGGAGTGAGAAAAGAGAGAAGCGACCCGCGACCGATTTTAAAGGGGGTAGTACCGGATCTGTTCGCGTCGCATTCGTTT
This sequence comes from Cataglyphis hispanica, assembly GCF_021464435.1. Lineage (NCBI taxonomy): Eukaryota > Metazoa > Arthropoda > Insecta > Hymenoptera > Formicidae > Cataglyphis > Cataglyphis hispanica. The sequence goes on from NC_065958.1 coordinate 11,400,665, forward strand.
CCTTCGCGTCCGTTTCCTTTTTTCATCAAGTTGTATGATTAATTAGAAAAAAAGGAATTGTAGATATTATATATATATATATATAATCTCCTTTATCTCGTGCATGTAATCTTATCGTCTGATATCACGATATCATGATATATCTTCTTGCTTCATCTATTTACTAAATAATTTCAAAAATTTCTCCGATATATATTTAATTAATTATATATGATAAGTGCAGGGGGCTTTACTTGCGACTATCGCTAATAAATTTATTATCCACGTTTGAAAATATCTCTTTCTAATCATCGAAGGGACAACGTTCGCCCTCGAAACCCTCATCACTATGATGCATTTCCGAGTTTAGTTTCAACGCCGCTGGAAACCATTATTCGAAATCGGCCGACGCGATTGGCCGGCACGAAGGCACGGAGAGCAGTTCGCATGATTAAGATCATCCAATGATTCCTTCTCTATAATGATAGGCTCTGGCATGCCCGCTCCCGCTTTCCGGCTGGGTGGGGAGGGCGGCGAAGAGAGAGAGAGAGAGAGAGAGAGGCATTATGTGAGATTACTAAAAAGAACCTTATGCTAATGAAAATGCCTCGTTCCGCCCTCCTTCTCTCTCTCTCTCTCTCTCTCTCTCTCTCTCTCTCTTTCTCCGGCAGGCTAAATGTCAGAACAGAATCGTCGAGGATCGGCCGGTGATTTTTTTCGTTGTCGTCGCCGTCGATCATTACTGGAATAAAGGACACGCTTCGGGGCCGCGAGACCGCGGTCGGTTTGTAAAATTGAACGTATCATAATGTCCCGGAGAAGCGAAATGAATGCGGCAAAGCCGAATGCGTTGTACGATGCATGATGATAGTGTAAAACCGAATGTGCGTTTATTAATACTTCAAGAAGGAATCGCACGCAAAACGAACGGCGAGGCACGAGATGATGCGTTCCTCTATACGCTAGAGAAATAAAAAGGAATTTATGAGAGGTGGATTAACGAAATTAAATATGAAATGATGTTGAGGTCAAGAAGCAGAAAGGGATCTCACGGTTACGGGCACCGTGGGACATGAAATTATCGCGTTGCGTTATCTAAATTTGTTGAAAAATTTTCTGAGATTTATAAGTAAACGTGTGTGTGTGTGTGTGTGTGTGTGTGTGTGTGTGTGCGAGAGAGAGAAACGCGAGATGGCTCGAGTTTCCAGCAACGAGAATGGAAAGTAGCGAAACACGCAATTGGCAAACATCGCGTTCGAAAATATACGAAGTTATTAATATTATCAGTATTAGTAAGTTATTACTATCCGGGCGATCGTTGCGTCTAATGAACATTTTGCGATTTCCATCAGGGACGGGGCAAGTCGTTCATCAGGGACGGGAATATGATTTCTATTCAATATATGTATAAAGTAATAAGGCGAGACGACTGGGAGAGAAAGAAAGAGATAAAGAGAGAGAGAGAGAGAGAAAAGCGGACTCGACGAAGGACGAAAGAAAGAAAGAACGAAAGAAGAAATAGCGAACTACACGGGCTCGGATAAATGATCTTTCTTATTATTTTCATTACGGTTATAATGAAGTATTAATGGCGAGGCGGATGGACGAGAGTCCGGAGGAGACTCTATGGTAGGAACAGGGGGACACGCGGGGGAGGGGAGGGAAAGGGAAGAAAGGAGGGGGAGGGGGGAGGGAAACGAACGACCGACGCAGACGGACGGAGATGGACGGATTGAAAAAAACCATTTAGCAACTGGCCATTATAATAATACGTGATTCGTTTATCTCGGTACAGTCGCGGCCGGACTGATTACCATTCTTCGCCCCCCTCCCCCCTCCCCTTCGCCCCTTTCCCTCCCCCTCAGATCTCCATAAGAGATCCCACGATGGTAGAGGGAGAGAGAGGGAGAGAGAGAGAGAGAAAAAACGACAGAGACAATCGAGCGGACTGGCTCGATCCGCACGCTCATTTCCGGTTTTCTAATCGTCGTCCGTATCCGTCCGTATCACGGCGTATGCACACACGAGTGCACTTTCGCGCTCGTACGGACGGACGGACTCGAGCACGTACGGACGATTTTGCATTTGCCCGGCGACGGTGCATGCAAACCCACTCACATGCGACCACCCATCTGGCCACAGACAGGTTACGACTTCATATTTCGAATACCCCCAAAGATCCATCCTGACCTCCCTCCCCCCTTACTCCACCCCCATTCGCCCCTTCAACGTTCGCGATCTTTAGCTCGAAGGGAGTCGCTCCGCGAGATTCATCTCACGTACATGTCGTGACAGCAAGAGCTCGCAATTGCTGGACAATAAATAAATAGATAAACAAATATATATAAACTTTTTCTTAAACATATATTCTTGTTATTTTATTTAAATAAAAAAAAAAGAACAGAAGAGTTAACAAAATTTCCTCATTATGTAATATTCGCACGACGAATATATATAATTAAACTATATAAGAGAATACATAAGAATTTCTTAGATAAAGAAATTAAAAAAACTTTGAAACATATCTACGGGAGTGATTGGTCGCGTTATACGAGGCTTGTCGCGAATTTTTTCGTCGCTTTATAAAAGTATCGCGCTCTATACGAGGATTTATCGTCTCGGTTTCTCTGTGTCGGGGACGAGGGGAGGGGGGGGGAGGGGTGGCAGGGAGAATCCTGCTGTTCGTGTCACGATCGTGTATATACCGATCGTTCCGTGCCGGGGAGCACGCTCGCGGAAGCGCAGCGGAGTGCAGTGCGCGGCTGCTGCTGTCGCGGACTGTACGATAATGCATCGGGATGGATAGATACCTCCGCATTACAATATCAACTCGGTCCGCCTCGATCACGTTCGTCGCTTGACCGTCGCCTGTATGTATATGTGTGTGTATGTATATTTTGTGTGTGTCTGCGCGTCGCGCAAATCGTGTGTGCGTGTGGTCCACTTCTGATTCCTTCTTCGACCGCCCTCGTTCTTCTGTCTTTCCTTTCTCCATCCTGTCTTATCCGGACGCTCGCTCCTCTTCCCCATTATTTCGCCGCGAAACGACGGAAACTCATTTAATTATAATGTAGTTAATTAATTATATAATATAAATTGCAATAAATGAAGACTTTCAATTGTCAAAGCTTTCAAACAGCAACGCGTTTCTATTTTTCTTTACTCGACTTTAGCGAGCGGCCACGGTAAAATAGCCACGCGTGAAATTATGAAGACATTAGAAACAAAAGAAAAAAAAAACAATCGTCCTGAAGCGGAACAGCCCGTTATCAGTAGAAAAAACATGACGTTTTAATGAACAGCGATAGGAGCTCCCTAATGTCCCCCGTTCGTAAATCTTTCTCCGGCGTTCGTTTCCCATCTCCTCGGGATTTTCCCGGCCCGTCGTCGTCGCGGGTCCTGCCTCGCGCGCAGGAAGAGGAAGCGGGACCTTGGTCGCCATGGACAGGCATGAATTTTTCTCCTCCCCGGCGAAGTGCGTGCCTTGAAATTTACATAAGACGCACGCCGTACCGTATCATTGCGGGGCCGGGCCGGGGGACGCATCGCTCGCTCTAATGACCGAGCGTTCAAGGATATTTACCTTTAATATTATAGAATCCCGGTCCCTGCGAGGTAAGAGCGAGAGGGGGCGAAGGGAGGGTGGGGGTGTGGGTTGGGAGGGGGAAGTAGAACATCCACGGTTTGTTGGCCGTTTTCAATACGCGCAATTGGAAACCGCGCAATTTTCGCGGTGATTGCCGTGCGGCGACCGAGGACACGCCTTTTTAAGCAGCCGCTACGCAAACACGCTCGTGTGTTTCACGCTTACACTTATGCTGGGATCGCGACCGATCGATCGATCGATCGATCGATCGGTAGAAATGAGAGAGATCTCGTAAATTATCGCGACTAGTGCCAAGTCAGGAGGGACTTTCTCGCGGCACTTTTACTTTACGGAGAATAGAGAGATGCTGATAATTTCGGAATTAAAGACGCAGAAGGAGATGAATGATAAAATTCGGCTATTTCATTATTGTTGAAATTCTCGAGCCGGTAAATAATTTTATTTATTAAGAATCTTTGACAGAACTGTGCGCGCAAATTCATTTTAAGATTATTTATTGGGATATTTATTGGAAAAAATTGTGATTTATAGTTTGCAATTAAATCTGAAACAACGTTAGTTTACAGTGATCAAGAAAAGCATATATATATATATATATATATATATATATATATATATATATATATACACTGTATATATGAGTATTCAAATTCCAGATTTTTAATTGACGTATAAATTTCATATTTTTTATGCATATATATATATTTTTTTATATATATTTTATAAATAAATATATATATATATATATATAGTATATTTAAATTTACACATAAACAATATATAAATTTTATACGTCAATCAGAAATAGAGAATAAATTCTAGCACAAGACTAAAACAGTCAAAGATCAAGGCAAAAAAAATAGGCGTTTTATTATAAACAAAAAATGCAATAATATAGTTAATGTATTGCACGACAATAAAGTAAATGCGTTGTCCGGCCTTGGAAATAATTGAATATTTATAAGTGTCGTCACACAAAACATATTGTCTCAATGTATAAATTTCATTCTATCGATTCGATATAAATCATTAAATGCGCACATATGACGATTTATTATTAAAACGGGTCGTGACCCGCCATCGTGCGTAAACCATAAAACATTGCTTACGCGATTATCTGAGGTAAATAGCGCCGAGTAATTTCTTTCATTAATTATGCATAGTCTGATAGCAAGTTGCGATAGCGAAATATTTCAATTAGCGCTATCTCCGATGAATTTAGACTACACTTCCTTCGATTACACGCATCCGTTTATAATTTTCTCGAAACAAGCAATATCGTTCTTTGACGTTTGGAAAAAAAAAATGGCGTACATTATTTTTCTTTTATTTACAAAAGACACGTGGAATGAGACATTAGAACGCTCTTAATTTAAACTATTAACATGTCACAATTGTCAAAAGGTAAAGCGTAAACTTCGAAAGCTTGTTTACCGGAGGATTTCAATCGTCGATTCTACTTGAATCAGCCGGAATTAATTACACGTGTAACATTGAGGACACGAAACCATAATAACAAGCGTTTATTTTCTCCCGTGTGCATTTCGCGGAGATGGACTGTCGTTATAAATATTTTTCAGCGCGAGTGAGAGGACGCGTCCCGATAGAGTTTATCTTTAGCCACGTTCGGCCGGCCGTACCCGATATTCTCACCGTTATTCTTTGATGTATTATTGATCAGCGCCGCGGGGGTGACGGTGCTTTTTGCCCTTCGACGCGGAGACGCCGCCGTCCGTCGTCGCCTCGCTCCGAAATACAAGCGGAAAATCGAAACTTGATGAAGATTTACGCGAACGAAGACAGATCGGCTGCTACGGGAATTTAATCGCCTAATGACAGCCTGCCGTCGCTGACACCTCGTGATTGGCGGCTGTGCACTTCTTCTGCAAGTACCCTCTCTCTATCTATCTATCTTTCTCTCTCTCACTCTCTCTCCGTCTCTCTATCGTTCTCGTCGCTTCCCTCCCCGGCATCGCATGCTTGTAATTGCCCAGTGTTTTCGTGTCTGCTCGCGGACAGTCTGAAAAAGGAATAGAAATTCTAACGTCTTACTGTCGCTTCAAAGCGACTGTTAAATGCGACGAGTGAAAGCTTTTCCCGACTACACAGTGTTATATACTTACTGACAGTATCAGAAAATTTAGAAAGTGTTGCCTGTATTTTTCTTAATTTTTACTGCTTCAACGAGGTATTATCCTCCTTGATATTCCGATGAAATAGAAAAAAAATAATATAAATATTTTGGAAATATCAATAAAAATAAAAAATTGGACTTGATTTTTATTTAGGGCACCTATACTCCCTGGAAAAATCTAGAAAATCTAAAATTCTTGGAGTTTTGTTTCTTGAAAAATCAGAGAATTCTCATGGAATTTTATTCGAACTTGGGGAATGTTTTCAAAAATTCTTTTTTTGATTATTTTGTTTTGATATTGCAAGCATCGGCAATCCGATTGGCGACTGATTGTGAATTATATGTTTCAAATATATTATAATTATAATTTTAATTATAATTATAATAATATTTTTAATATTCTTTTTTTTTTTGATTACATTGTTTATTGTCATAGCAAAAAATATTAAATACACAATACTGAGTACATATTTTTATTGTAATTTTTACAATTAATGATAGAAAATGAAAAATGCTTATCTTACAAGTCAATCAGTTCTTTTTAAATTTATACATTTTTAAATTTAATATTTAAAATTTAAGTATTTTATTTTTCTGTTATTGAGTGAAAAGCATTAGAGAACACAAAAAAAAAAAAAAAAAATTTAAAAAAGCTCCATCTTTTACCTGGAATTTTGGACAAATTGTCTGAAAAATCAGGAAATTTTTTTCACAAGCTTTGGATAGACACCACCCTGTTTACTTTAATTATACCTACATTAATTTATATTTAAATCACACATTAATTTGCCTGTAAATTTTCATCACTTTTTGGCGAACTTGTCGCGCATCCGCGCCCTTGGCGAATCGAGGTCACTGATGAATCCCCCCCGGTTCGATCGAGTCTCGAGGGGCTTCGCCGAGGAGCAAGGGATGCGACAAAGGGTAGAAGAGGCCGGTAAACACAGCGTAGTTGTGGATTAAAACACGACACACACGGCTGGGTTAGCGCTCGTGCGATTTTCCCCCTCGCAAATAATACCGTCGAATTATGCCATAAGTCCGCGCGAATGTGCGTGACGTGTCCGGGAGGGGCGCCGGCGGGGCGGGGAGGGGAGGGAGCCTGACCCTCTGACAATGTCGATTCGTCCAATCGGGACGCGCCGCCAAATGGAAACCCAAAAGTTCGCAGCTCGGTATCGGAAGCCTCCACGCACGGGGCTTGTATAAATGCAGCGGCCGGCCAGCGTCGCCTGGCCGCGAAGTGTTTTGGTAATATTTACACGACAAACAATATCCCGCGGGATAGAATCATCGGGTTTTATAATCCGCGATAGGAGAATTACGATTCGCGTTCAATGCAAAACCGCTACGTAACGTGGCGCGTCGATTTTGGACAGCGAGTTGAATTGGTTTTGTACCATCGATTCGTTTGATGGCGATCCCGCATGGCGGGAATGAAAATAAATATTTCGTAAGAAAAATCACGTGAGAATCCACATATCCCATAAGTGATGATGAGCTAATCCAAATTTTATAATATCAATTTAATTAATATTAATATAATATTAATTAATTAATATAAATGTCGAAATTAAAATTTATAATTTATTTTTCTTTATTAATTTATTTTTTAGATATTAATTTATTTCTGGAGAGCATTTTATTGTAATTATTTATGTTGATATATGTGTGAGTGTATATGTATGTAAAATTTAATATATGTTACGTATAAAATGCTACAACTTTATTTTTTCCGAGAAATGAAGAGCTTTTAACTTTTTGATATTATATAAGCCAGCTGTTTTTATTTTTTATTTTATGATTGATTAAGGGTATTATTATTTTCTAATTTTCCCCTTTGAATATTGCAATTATAAGCTGCAAAATGAAATTTAATTAGAATTATATTCATTTAATATTACTCGAAATATCTGATTTCGTCATTCTTATCGTATCTTGTCTCTTAAAATAATAGTTGGTTATTCCTTAGTATTATTTCTAATTTTATTAGCTATTTATTCGACCGATATAGATTTCAACCAATTTTGGTGGAGGAAAGGTTAAAAAAACTCCAAATTGATAAGAGAATTCGGCGAATAATGAAAATGACACAACAAAAATGGGACATCCGGTAAAAAACCATTCGATTCACGGTTCATTGCGAACGTGAACAATCGTCCTCGTGAACGAGACATTGAATTCTCGCGAACCAAATTTCGATGGGTGAAGAGCGAAATAGCAGCTTCGAGTGAGGGGTGCATACACCCGGTAACCCAGTGTCGTGACCCACCACTGGAAACGCCGAAACCCTCCCGTGTTTGCGATTGATTCGTTCGTCTATCCCTCGGTTTTTCATCCCTCGACCCTTGGGGCGCGCCTCTCTCTCTCTCTCTCTCTTTCTCTTATACTATTACGGTGTCAGCCGTGGAAACGGTTCGATGAAGCCATAAAAATACCACCGTGGGTTGTCCAAGAATCTTTATGAGACATTTGCAAGCGAGTCTCGTGTCATTCACAAGCTTTCCTTCAGATTCGGCAAAATAGATAAAGTGTGTGAAAAAAAAAGTGTAAGCTCTGCTTTGAAAAATTTCAATAATCATATGAAATTAAATCTTAATAATATATAATTAAATTTAATAATATATTTTTTCTAAAAATTACATTTAAAAAAATATTACGGAATTACGTGAATAATAAATATGTATAAAATTACACGATAAATAATGGAAATTTTTTACATTTTTATTATTTATTAATTATAATTTAATTCTTTATTATTCATGTAATTTTGCGAATGTATTTCTTTTTTCTACTATGTGTTGTGTATCATTTTGACAAGTTGTAGTTCTAGAAATATTTTTAATTTACGAAACAATTATTCAATTTTGAAAATATCTTACGTAATTTTTTGCATTTGCAATTTTATTTATATAAAAAGTTTGACAATATTTTCAAATAAATAAAAATGGAAGGAACGACGATAAAATATTAGCCTCCACGAAATTGTAATTCCATCATCGGTTTATCATAATTCAGGAACGCGATAAGACAATCCCATCGAGCATACCTAATTGCACGTGTCATTCATCGGAATATCGCAACAGCCAATTTGAGATCTAAGGGGGTCGAGCTAGAAAAAAAGCTGCGCTGCCGGGGCGATATCCACCGTTCAATTACCTTCGGCGATCCATCCAAGATTGACAATGGCGCGGACCGATAAGGAAAAAAGAGAAACACAGCCGCGTTTTCCAGCGCAAAATGCTGATCGCGAGATCGTTCGATCTCTCGCTCGCAAGAGGCCGAAAGTACGTACGTACGTACGTACATATTTCGTTTCGTTTCGTTTCGTATAATGGAATGGCTCTCGATTTATGGGGCGATCTCCCGGGCGATCCCCTTAGCCGCGCAGATAGAGTTACTCGGCCTCGCGATAGGTGAGTTTATTTCGATTGGGAGGAAAATAATTTAAGCATCGCAAAGCCGGTAATTAATCCGCGGGACGGTGGAAACGGCGAAGGGGGCGGGGGGGGGACGCCAGCTCTCGCTGGCGCCCAGATACACTTGATTAGCGTTTCATTATTATCGCACAATGAAGACACTTGGAACGCATTGCCCTTTATGATTTCCCACATGCAGAAACAATCGATGCAATGACGTGTGCGCGCACGAGCGCCACGGCTATCAGATTAGAGACCGGGAACGGGAATAATTCGTCGGATCTTTGTCCCTAATCACAATTGATACACCGACGGGGCGGGTGCTGCGCACAATGGAGAGGCGTACCACCCGGTATGCATATATATATGTGTGTGTGTATACATTTTACCATTCGCCGCGTGTGACACATCGGGTGGACCCGTAACCAACCTACACACACACACACACACATCCGCGTGGCGCTCGCGAGCGCGCTTGTTTATCGCTCAAATAGCCGCCTATAGGCGTGATCCCCACACGCCGCCCGGTATATTTAGGCTTTTCGTTTAGGCGCGCTGGCGCGCGCGCGCATATAATATAACCCCGCTCGATATGCATTATACACGGGCGTGCGCGCGAGTACGAGTTAGTGCCTTGCCTCCCTGTATTCATGTACGTGTATAATTATACGAGCACACATAAACGCTCATACGCATGCCCTCGCACACCGAAAGTGCTCTCTCTCTCTCTCTCTCTTTCCTTCTCTCCGCGTTAACCAACCCCCGTCCCCACCGCCACCCCCGATATATATTGATATCGATGGACGAGAGCTCGAAATCCATGGGCGCTTTATTACGACGAACGATATGTAAGCGGCACTCCAACGCGAAATCCTATTATTATACCGGACAATTATAATAATTATTTACCTTTCCCGTCGTAACAATTAATATCGCGGACTCGCGGCGCGCTCGCGCACGTGGACCGAGGGCGACCAAGCATGCGGCCGTGCGTGCGTGCGTGCGTGCGTGTTGTTGCACGCTTCGTAAATGCTAATTTTCCAAACGTCCTGTATATATACGTATGTGTACGTCTGTATGTGAGCGCGCCAATATTTGCCGAGCGCTAATCATACGACCTGCAAGACCTGCAAGTGCTCGGCCATTTGTTTAGATACAGTTTTGATATTATCGACGATTTTAATTAATATTAGCAAAGGTAACGTTAACCATCGTAATCTTTCTCGTTCTTCTTCAAATCTACTATCGTTGATAAAAATTCTTTCATCTCTTTTCCTTCTTTCGAGCTTTTCATAAGCTTCTGAGCGGAGAACATTTTCCTCAGCCGATTCCTTTGCCCTAAAAATTATATCTTTCGTATTTTCGATTTATCTATACGGTATGTCGCGGGGAGAGATGCGGCGGATTGAAATTGCTAGAATGGTTAAGCGTGGACAAACCGTTCGTTTATTTGTCGTTATTTGTCAGAATAATTCCGTCGTCGAACGCGTGATAACATTATCCGCCGTATTATCGAGGCATTCGCATTTTCGCACGCGTTAAAGAGTAATCAATTGAAGTATTGAGAACTGCAAGCGATCTCAATTACAATTGTTGTATCATTTAGTGGATAGGGCATTTATCATTTGCCAGAAACTCTAACGGAAATCTTCTGATTCTCCGATAAATTTGGAGTTTATCCCTTATTCGGTATTTACACGAATCTTTCATGACGTACACTCGATGATTTTGATATAATAAGTTGCTGGTGATTTTCTATCACTTTTGCGTTTGATAAAAATGAAATTGTCTTATTATCGAGGCTTGAATAACAATTCCCCTCGTTAGTATCGATCCCATTAAACAAATGAAATCAACGATCATCTATAAAGATATCAAAGATTTATAATATTTCTGTATCTGAAGATATGCGTAAAGATAACATCATTTTTATCAAATTGTTAAAAAATAAATAAATAACTATTCACATGTAACCACAAACTTTGAAGACTTTGAGCTTCGAACAAACGACGAAGTGACATTTCGAGGAGAATCAGCTGACATCAGTAGGCTCGCACTCGCAGCAATAATCCGGAACGAAAAAACCGCTAGGGGGCATGATTTACTGATAAACCCTCGGCGAATCTCGATGCGGGGGTGGGGAGGGAAAACGCGGATACAAGGAGAGGAAAGCCGGGGGAGCAGGGGAGGGGAGGGGGAGCCGGTGGGATAAGAGGAGCGGGAAATAGCCGCGCGCTGAAGCCGGCGCGTAAATAATTTCTGATATAATACGGTTAAAAATTACCAAGTTTAATATTAAATAATTCATTTTAATACTGGCTGGCGGCCCCCGCCCCCTCCCGGGAGTGGAGACCGCCGCGTGGAGACGGCGGCAAGGGAGACCGGGGGTAGGCGCGCGGGGTTGACGGAAGGCGCGGGGGTGGGCGAGGAGAGACAGGAGCGTAGCTAGTCGCGGGGGGCCGACGAGAGCGAGGGGGAGGGGGGAGGGGCCGCGCGCCCAGGAGGCATCTATAAATTTCTAAAGTTAATAAATACGTAATGGCCAGCCATGCTTTGTAGCCCGCCCGGCGCTCTGTAGATTTTACTTTACCGTAAAGGTAGGAACCCCTCTCTCGGTCTCTTTGTCTCTCCCTCTGGCTACCCCCTCCCCTCCCCCGCCCTCCCGCCCCTCCTCCGTCTCTCTATCCTCTCTCGTTTCTCACCCGGAGATCTTTCGATCTCGTGAAAATTTCACGAGTGAAATTTTGGCCCTGCCTGTCCTCCGTTCATTCCTCGAAGAATTGCACCGCTTGTCTTTATTCCGGTAAACGATTCGTAGAAAGATTACGATAAATATAGCAATAAAACGGTAATTTCATCGATGTTTCGCGATTATTATGCCAGCGTAATCGATACGCTAATACCAAGGGTTGGGCTTGAGAATTTCGCTCTTTGCATCAAAGACCGTAGGTAATGTATCGTTATATATCGAGCAATCAACGCTATTAAGGATCTTGAAAAATTGACATTGGATGTTAGGTAAAATTTATCGACATTCCGGCTGCCGCTAGATTTCCTAAAAAATAACGACAAATTCGGCAAAAATTCCAAGAAGAAGAGCTTGAAACAAAGTAAGTCAATTGCCGAGTGGAAGTCACTGGAGCTTGACTCGCTCGCGAGCCGTCTCACGTGGCGAGAAGGTAAAATCTCGATACACACACACACACGATCCGCCGGCTCCCGCTGGCACGTAGGTGAACTCGATAAGAATCAGGCGAGCGTGAACGGCGACGGGGGGAGAGGGACATTAGTCGGCATTATCGCGTCAAGCGACGCACGGTCGAACTGCCGGAAAAGGAATGCAAGCACCGTGGCGTATGCATGGAGCACTACCGACATACCAGAGGTATGCATTGCAATACCACCGTGAACAAATCCCATTGTTGTTGCACCGCGAGTAATATAAACAATTGGCCCTGTCCGTCTCCCAGCTTCCGGCCGTCACTCGAAAGCTCCGACATTTTTATGGATCGCAGCCGCGCTCGGAGGAACCTCTCTTCCCTTGGATAAGATACGTATGTATTTATATTTAATTTATGTATTTATTAATATTGTCCCTGTATTACTTTTTTATTTGTATCATTCTTTGAGATCGCGATTATTCGCATTTTGGAAAAAAAAAAAAATATCTCCCGAAAATTCCCGCAGTGCAATAAATCTGGTAGATTATTTTAGTTGTGTGTCGGAATTAATACGAGATCTATCTTCTCAAATCTTGTAGAAAATTTCCTGAAAATTCTCTGATCCTTCAGATATTTTTATTCAAAATTCCGGGTAAAGAGAGAACGTTTTAAAGATTTTTCGACGCAACTTCCTAAAATAAATTCTTGTCTGTTCTAACGCTTTTTACTCATGCTTTTAGCTTTGTTAAGATAAAAATTTTTAAAAGTAGCTTTTGTTAAGATAAAAATTTTTAATTTCATACAACATCATTATTTATTACTAACAATTAAATTAAAGAATATTACTGCATATTCAATATTTTTTAAACACATTAAATACATAAACAGAAATACATATATAATTATCTATATTTAAATATCATAAATAATTCACAACGATTTATCGGCAGATTACAGACTGATAACGGTATAAAAACAAAATTATTAAAGAGAGAATTTTTTTTTTTTAATTTCTCAAGTACAAAAAGTTTTCCTGAAAATTTGAGATCCATGTTTTTTTCCAGAGAATAGACACCCTGTGGTAAAAAAAATTCAGAGATTTGAGAAATTATATAAGCGTGTCATGTGAGATCGATCGAACACCTCGCTGGCTAAAAATACATACAATTTAGACAAATTTAAACATGTCGAAGGAATGATTTATAGACGTGCCAGGTCGAGGTAAAGGCACCTCGCTCGTTCCGGGAAAGGCACTCCCGAATTTCTGTTGTAACGAAAAACGGAGTCGATATCGCGACGATATCCAATTAATATTTATAGATGTATAAATTAGCGAGATATATAAACGTCGATGTTAAAAACGACATATAAATGTCATCTTCCTTGTTATTCTCGTCCTCAAAGATGCACGAAGGCACGTCGAATATTTATTCGGTGTTAAGGTGAGGCCGGCGTTTGCGTAAGTATTATTTATGACGTCATTTGGCGTCTTCATTCCTGTCTCGTAATTGGGTTCTGTATTAATCGCGCGTTGCTAACGCGGCCGCGGTTTTACCCGAGTGTAAATGAGGCCGCGTCTCTTTTTATTGAGGGGAAAAAGCGCGCCGGCAAGCTGATTGTCATAACTGTCCGAGTAGAGTTGTAGAAAATATATTACGATCGCGAAGCATCCGCCCAGGCCGCGAGAATCCTCATAACGTAAATCCTTCTCTCGTGGTAAGAAATTTTTTTTCAACCTCTTAAATTTTATAACACGGATTAAATTTAATTAAATTGATATTTAAATATTTATCTTACTCTTTAATTTCAACTGCAGTTTGTTTTCATTTTGATTCGAATCCTACTTGCAGGGAAATTCCAAGTTAAACATTAAAATGTTATATTGTAAAAGAGCTGCAACTAATAAATTTGTTTTATTAACGATAAGAGAGAAAGTCGATTTCTCTTTCTCTTTTTGGATTTTTTTTTTTAAGATTTACGATATACAGGATGGATCTTTTTAATCTTAACAGCAAATATTTCGAAAATATACGATTTTACAAAAAAAAAACTTTTCATATAAAAATTGTATGACCTTGGTTTGATGTTGAAATGTCTATTTAAGTGTCAGATGAAGGTCAATTTAATTTTCTCAGGTGGAAATCCATATTTTCTATTACATTTTCAGATTGAGCGAAATAAACATCTTTGGTATTTCAATAATTTTTATATAGAATGTCAAAAATACATAATTTTAAGGAACAAAGCAATGTATTCTTTTTTAAAACACAGAAAAATAAAAAAATTTTACAAACTATTGATAAAGCTGAAACTCCAAGCTACAAAATGCTTTTTTAATTTTTTGTCCATGTCGAACATTTGCCTGTTAAGATTAAAAAGCCTCACCCTGTACAAAGGCGAAACAAGAAAGAGAGAGAGAGAGAGAGAGAGAGAGAGAGCTAATATAAGACACTCTATATATTGTTATAACGGCACTTGGCTGTAAATTATGTTTGCGAGTTCATCGCGGAAGTGGCCTGCGATGTGTGCTCTCGAATCCTATGTAGGTCTCCGGCTATTGTTAGGCGTTTCTTCTTTTTTTTTTTCTCGCAGGACGTAATCGCGATTGGTGGAATGACGTACGTGCCGACGCGCCTGGTACGCTCCTCGCGCTCTGTGTGCGCTCGCGTTAATACAGGCATCGACAACACCGTAGTAAAGCCTATCCATCTACCAGCGGCCTGACTTTTTCCCGGCGTGAAAGGAGCGTTATTAATTTCTTCGTATGCGCGGCGCATGTTAATGGAAACGCATGTTTCTCGGTAATTAATTCCTCCGCTCCTCCTCGGGCGGCCGGAATATCTATTTGAGGACACGCTCCGCGCGCGCTCGCGCAAGATCTCACCGCGCGGATCATCGTAGATCAAAACTACCTGGACATCATCGATCCATCCCGAAGAGATTCCGCGGCCCCTGTTAGCCTAAAATACGGAACACGCTCGCACGCACCGTGCGTGTAATCCATCGCGTAGATACTCCCTGGCTCGTCTACCGGGTGGTGCGCCGATAGCGATCTCCCTCGTGCCCGATTTCTCCTGGCTGTAGGAGAAACGTCGGCAATGATAATCTAAGCCGCATATTGTAACAATAAATATCGCAACGCGGAGAGTTAACGTGAGTTGATATATACGAGAATATTATGTTAACTCGATGTTTGCTAACCCAAATGGTATGTTAGTACCATTAATTGGTTAAATTATATACCGATGTGTAAATTATTTAGAGCTGAACTTTGGCTTCTCTAATATTTCAGATGTGTTTTGATGGTGAATATCATAAGATTTTGAAATATATATTTATCTATTAATTCGAAAAATTGTTTTAAATTAAAATGCAACAATTGAAGAAACAAGAAAAAGAGTCTTAGAGCTTTATATAATTTTCTCTTCCTCTTTATATTACATAATCGTTTTAGTGAATATCATAAGATTTTGAAATATATATTTATCTATTAATTCGAAAAATTGTTTTAAATTAAAATGCAACAATTGAAGAAACAAGAAAAAGAGTCTTAGAGCTTTATATAATTTTCTCCTTCTCTTCATATATTATATAATTGCTTAATTAATTTTTTTCTTCAAGCAATAAACGAGGGAAAACTTCCTTCACTCGCCAAAAATTCTCTGACATGACCTGAAGAATGATAGTTGACCGTTTGTACGTAACATTCTTTTATACTCTGCCACGAAAGTATATTTGAATTTTTAAATTAATTTCATGCGCGAAACCGGGGGATTCGTTCGGTGCTCGCGCGGAGGAGGCGGAATTTTTTTCCCTTCCTGTGGATTTTTTTCCGGATGACGCGCGCGCGGTATTTCGCCATTAATTACCTGCCGATCTATCGAGACAGTTCGAAGCAAGCTTCGAAGCCTGCGTCTCTTTTCTCATCGCGTATATCCTCTCATCTCCATTCCGTTCTCGCACTCTCTCTCTCTCTCTCTCGCGACTACGAGTCAATCACTGGGTATACACGAAACTCGCGCACATCGCCATGGAACAGGCCGCAGCATACATTAATCACTGATGCTAATGGTATCATAGCCAGCATAGCTGGCTCGTACTCTCTCCCGTGTGTGCGCGCGCGCGCGCGTTGTTCGTAGAGACAGCTACCGTGTATAAAACCTACGCACACACGTACAAACGTACGCGCATTACACTCCACACACACACACGCTTGTCGAGCGTCTATCTTGATCCTTGATTCGCTCGCGCACACGCAGCCACGTATAGCGCAGCTCGGAGATCCAATGGATGAACAGTTAGAATGCAGTAATACTGCGAGGAAATGTATTCCACTTATATATCCCATCGGCCGTATGTAAGTCTCTCGTTATCGCGAGCGAGGAATGGCCGACATCGGGGGCATGCCTGGAAAAAAAAAAACGTCTCGAACAATACTAGGTGTTTCGTAAGACGACGAGCGCGTGTTCTCTCTCTCTCTCTCTCTCTCTCTCTCTCTTGACTCCGGCGAAATATAATCGGACTTTCCTCTCCCACGAGCGAGCGAGATCCAAGACGTGTTATATTCAGGGAACTATTTAACGTCGGGATTTTTTTATTACGAATGAATTGGCAAAAAATCGACGATGCAAATACGAGACACGAGAGAGGAAGGAGGTCTTATTAATTAATTTTAAATGGATCTTATTTTAATGAGGGCCCAAGTTCAAGCTCGACGTGTATTCATAAATGCGTTTCATTTGAAATTTTAGAAGCGGAATGGCTCAAAGTTTAACTTTTCCCGATACTCCTTTGAGATTAACGCGCGCGCTTAATATAGCTTGATCCTTGATGGACCCTTTGTCATGCGTATCCCGCTATCGCGGGGCCGCCAACTCTTCCTTTAAGACTCGCGGATATTTAGAAACTCGTCGAGATCTTTTTATCTTCTACTCTACGCTCGACAAATTACGTCGTCCAAACTTAATACATACATATATATATATATATACGAAGAGATATGATTTTATCATCCTAAATTGTATTACCCGCCGCATTTAGGTGAAGATCAAATCAGCGCGTGAGTGAGCTGAAGGCTTTTGCGCGTGGGGGTTGAAAAATTGAGGGAATAGTATCATCGAACGATGCGAGATTCGTTTTGCGAAAGGGAAAGGGAGAGGGAAAAGAGGCGGCTTTCGCTGACAGCGGATTATTAAACGATCGGGAACGTAACGAAATGCGCCGGCCGCGAGATCTTCGAGTGCGGATCAACGATTTCTCCATGCCTGCCCTCTCCCTTTCCTCTCGCGCATATCGGCTCTAATTACATAAAAAAGTGCAGCGTCTGGCGAGCGAAACCCGTCCGTGAGCGAGGCGAACCGGGGTCGTCCGGTAAGAACACGACACGCGTAGCCTCTCGCCGACGAGAAGGAAATAAAGGAGGAAATAAAAAATCGCGAAATGAAAAAGAGAAAGAGCGAGAAAGACCAATAGGTCATCGCAGCGGGGTGAAGCTGAAGGGAGAGGGAGGGTATCAGCGAAGAGAACGGACGGGAGAAAGTCAGAAGGGTGCAGAATGGTTGGTCTCTATCTCTTTCTTCCTTTATCTCTCTTCCTCTGTTCTCTCCTCTCTCTCTCTCTCCATCTCTTCCGAGGGGTGGAACGTTACTCGTTTCGAGGAGGCGGTAGGTAGGTTGAACGAGGCGGTGGTGGTCGCGGAGGAGGAGGTGGATGTGGAAGAAGAGGAGGAGGTGGTGGAGGAACGGGGTTCGTCCTATCAATCACGGTATTATTATCGAGTCCGTGATTAGCAAGGCATGCTAACGATATCTCTGGCCGGAGGCAGAGGGCAACGCTAGGCCGTTGTGCTCTTGTGTACGCACGCGTATGCACGTATGCATCGCTCGGTACGAGTGTATATACCGTACCGTATGAGTACGTAATCGTGTGCGAGCGTCCGCGGCTACGGATTTCGTGTGTACGGCCAGGTAGGTGTACGCGTATGTACACGGTGTACATGTGTGTACATGCGCGTGTGCACGCGGGGGGATCGGCGTTGTCCGCAATGCAACTGGAGTGGCCGCGATGCGATTCCGGAATAGTACCAGAGTGTACCGTGTGTACCGTGCCGTGATGGTAGCGGTATGGTAGGTAGGTAGGTAGGTAGTCCTGGATGGTGGTGGTGATTTCAACGACGACGATATGGAGGAGGTCGACGGGTAGCGCGCGCGCACACAGGGGGTGGGAAAGAGTGGGAGAGGGAGGACGGGGGAAGACAGGTCGTGTGTAGCACGGGGGAGAAGGCAAATGGAGAGAACCAGCGAGAGGAGATGGAGTAGGTGGAGGTGGAGGAGGTAGCCGGTGTTGCTAGCTGCCTGCCTGCCTGCCTGCCTGCCTGCCTGCTGCTGGTACTGCTGCTGCTGCTGCTGCTGCTGCTGCTGCTGCTGCTGCTGCTGCTGCTGCCAGCAGCCACCGCTGGCTGTTTCGCTAGCCGAGAGACGAGATGGTTGTACGTAGGTAGAGACTGCGGCTGGTAGGTAGGTAGGTATGTAGGTAGCCTCGGTCCCTCGGTTGTTCCCTCAACGCGTATGCATTGATTCGACGAGACCGACCCTTACCGTTGTTGCATCCACGAGCGAGGCTAGGTCCACGAGGGTATTAACGGCCAGCCAAGCAACTTCGACTGTCGATTCATGAAATCGCGGCCGGGCTGATTTAATGTGCGACGTTCTGACCCCCGGCCAAGTGTTCGGAGAAATGGAATCTCGACGTCGGGATGTCCTCGGGTGTTGCTGGATACATCCTACATCCTACATTCAGCTTCCTAGCCTTCTATACGTCTCTCCTTCTCATGTCTTATAACTAGATCTAATTGCAGCGATATCGTGTTAGCTCCAAATATTCAGGTTAATTCAATCTTCTCTCTCTCTCTCTCTCTCTGTCTAATAATTGTAATTTGTCTATTAATTGTTTTCATTAATGTTGATTTATATGTATATTGTACTTTAAATGATTTAATTTATTTAATTTTAATCAAAACTCGTAATTTAAAGAAAAAAATGATGAATTTATTATTCTCAACTCAATTGATTCTTTGTCCATCTTTTATAGATAAGATTATAAAAAAAAGAGAAAGAGAGAGAGAGAGAGAGAGCAGCATGCCGCTAATCCGGCTCAGTTAATCCCGGCAGTCGATGCAATTGTGCCTAAGTAACAATTTCGGATGGCAGGACGATTTCCGGAAGAATCCGCGGCAAAATGGAGGATTGGATGCGGAGCGGAGCGATGTAATACTCTCGTTCGTTCCGGAGGGACGAGTAGAGAGTCCCTCTCGGTCCTATCTCTCTGGCGTGCGGCCGATATTCGGGTTATACGGATCGTTCGCAATGCGATTCGCGGCTAAACGCGTTACGGGGAACGTAATTTAGTCCCGGTCGCATACCCCGTATCGTGCGCGCTCTCTCTCCGCTCCGGGTACGAGCCCGCTCTCCCGCGTGTGTTTCACCCCTTGCTCTCTCTCCCCCCCCCGCCCCCTCGCGCCTCCCTTTCGCTCCCGTATACGTGCACGCGTGCCCCGCGTGCCTCGCCGTCCTCTCGCGGATACTCGCGTCAGATCGCGTCCGCCACTCGCGTTTCTACGTACATTTCTCTCTTCCTCCCACGCGCCCTCGTCCTACCGAATCCTTCGCTTCCTCCCCTCCCCCCGGCGTTCCTCTTCCGTCCTCTTTCCGCGCGCGATAGACGCTTCCTCTTCTCTCTCTCTCTCCCTCCCTCTCTCTCTCTCTCTCTCTCTCTCTCTCTGCCCCTCATCTTTCGTCGTTCTGTTGTGCTCCCGTGTCTCTATCTCCTCCCGCGCTCGTAACGCACGGTCACCGACGAGGGATGGAGCGAGCTAGTGGCGGCTCTGTACATAGGGGTTGGATTGCACGGGCGGGCGAGTAATGATATTTCGCGCCCATTATGAAATATTCGAAATGATTTGCCGGGATTGTGCATTTTGATTTGACGTTCATCCGCGTAACCTAGAGCTGCTCGTGCGCGAGCGAGACAGCGCGTATATATGTGCGCGTTTTGTACGACACGGGGAGGGGAGGATGACGATCACAGGCGTGTGTCCAATCGGTCGACGTGATCGCTCGACACTTTCGTCGCGACGAGATTTTTCGACGGGAAGAACAATTCGGGTCGCAGCGTGACCCCGCGCGATGCAGCTTCGATATCCGAATGCTTCTCCCCTTCTCGCTATAATTCCCGATGATAACGGCGTTATCATTTCTCGATGTTTTTTATAATCAAAATTAGATTCTAAATCGCAGAATGTACAATGTGTGGTGTATATGAGAATATGAATAATATAGTTGATAATTTTAAAATATATATTAATAAAAAAATAAATAATTTTAGGGGAATTTATTTATTTTAAAATATAAATAATTTAAAGGAAAGGAATTATTTATAAATTGAATTTTTTTTAAAGCGAAGGGAAGAAATTGAAAAAATTAAGTTAGAAGTAAAATAATTAGTGCATATGATTAATAAAATTGAAGTCTTGCAAAGTGTAGTTTCGAAAGCTATTAGGAAGAAATTGCAATAGTATTTTTTTTTTTTTTTGGTTTAATTAATTTGATATATCTGTATTTCCTCTCTCATTCTTTACTAAATCATTTTACAACACAATTTATTAATTATTATTCCATCATTTATTTAGAAAGAAATGAAGGAAAATTAGTGATGCAAATTTATATAAAATTTTATCTCCATTTTATCTCTACAAGACACTCAAATTTAATAAACTACATTTAATAAAAATATATTTTTCTATAGATGATCTTTAAATGATTTATCTTATCTTTTGTTCACAAAATTGTCGAAAAATTACACAAAAAATCTATAAATTTTCTCACACACACAGATACATACAACTTGTTCTACATTTATCTCTAATAATAGAATAATAGAATCTCGAATAAGTGAAGCTTTCGATACTTGCAATTTCCATTGTTTCTCTTTGCAATTACATTAATTATATTAGTTATATTAGAGAAACCATAGAGAGTAAAGCATTGCGACCCACTATCTAGCATTAATGGGCGTATTAATGATATATTTAATAGCTAATGATAACGCTATGTATATTTAATAACGTAATAAACATCACGTATACAATCGCGATATGATTATATTGTAACACCCAAGTCGTAACCATAATTTAAACCGTAATTTCGACCGGAAGCGACGCACGCTCATGGCCGCTCTCGGAAGCGTTGAACCCGCTAATCATCCTCGCTCTCGACTCTCGATTGAAATATTAACGTTTCGTCGCGTTTCTTGTAAAGAGAAATGTATTTTAATATTTGTTTGTGCCATTTAAAAGAACTTCTTCGTTCGGAAATAGCATTGAAATTTCGATTTCTTGTAAATATTCTCTAAATATTATGTGCCATAGAAATGAAAAATTTATTATATATTTTACATAAATTAGTCTCTTTATTTTTGTATAATTTTTATAATTTTTACATCCTCCTATGCATTTTCGCATATTATAGTGGAGCAGCGAATGTCACAATGTAACGGATGTCACAGTGATATTTATGTAGATACTTAACGCACTGACAGCACGGAAAATACACGAAGCAATGACGTACGACCGTGAAATCATACTTTCCAAATGAGCCTCCTATTACGAATTTCTCTATCGTCTTTATTCGCCGCGGAATACACGCCAATGGCTCAGCAAATTCATGCTATTTGTCGGAGAAATTCTCTCCGTTCCATTTTCTGCGGTTTAACATGTAAACCACTGCACTTTGTTTACTTTCCAAGAGAGAACATGTCAGTCCTCGTCTTCCCGTCTCATCAGTGTAAGAATAAGAAAGGATGAGAATAAAAATAAGGAAGGGTATTCCATTACTTTACGTTTCGATGTAACATTCAATTAACTCGTAATTAAATAATTCTCATCACGCATATTTTGATTGTAACAATTTTTTTTTTTTATTAAATTCAAAAATCCTAATCTTGCCTATGTCACTCAAGATGAGTGAAAGAATCAAAAGAGAATTTTCTTTATCCACTATTGAATATATAAAATAAGAAAAACTATAATCAGCTGACAATTATAAAACGCATAGTCGAATGATTATAAAAAAATGTCAAATCATTCATAATTAAAAGACCGACTGCAAATCTATCGAAATTGAAATAATCTTGTCTCTAACTCTCGCTTTGACGTTGAGGTGAAAAGGCTTAAAACGATCCACCTTTCATTCACAGCACGTATAATCGTTAACATCTATCGGGGAATGAAGAGGAATAAGATACGCGCTTGGATGACTAATTTTCGGTTTCAGTTTGTCAGAATTGGAAGCTGACGAGGGGACGCGAAGCGCGTTGTAAAAGAGGGATGGGGCGGGAGGGGGAGGACGGTTGGTTTAAATTCTCTTCCGTCACCGCAAACATGCATATAACGCAGCCAGGCGGTGCGTGTAAACGTGTAAACGCCGGACGGTGCCAACCGCTAAATACAAAAATCTCCAACCACCTGTGAAGCCGCCCGGCGCCGCACTCGTGTCTACACACGTATGTGTGCACCTCATATACGCGCGCACGTTTCCAAGTTAATTACAGCATAATTGCGGTCGACATTTTGTTGTTTGTCGCAGTTGCCGACCGCCGGCCCGCCGCCCGAAAGCCCGATCCGCCTTCCGCCCTTTTCGCGCCGCGAATTCTTGCGATGTCGCGCGCGCTTTTCCTCCGCCGGACCCCGACCGTTATTTTTGCGGCTCCAATCCGCGATTTCCGCCATCCGTCTCGCCTCGGTCCATTTGGTTAGCTGCTACTCGCAGCTAGCGCGACTATTTAGCCTATTCGCCGAGGTATTTGAAATCGAACATTAAAAAGGACTGCATTGTGCGTGGGAGTAATTTTTTCACCACAATTTTCTTGGTTGTAATTTTTTTTTTTTTCATCAACTTAAATTCGTCGAAAAATTTACTCCCATACGAGTTTTATATATTTTGGATTAATATATATATATATATATATATATATATATATAAAATGTCATAAAGACTTTTAATCAACCCTACTGAGAAATATATATTCATCAACTAGGTACTCCTTTCGAAAGTCGTGCGTCCTTGTACCTTTAACGAGCTTATCTCGGGAGAGAAATAATAGTTCGCGTTCCCTTGAAACTTGACGGCGCTCGCGTATCAAGGCGCAACTTTGGACGCAACGTGAGACGAAAACACGCGCGAAACGCGGAAAGGAGCAATGTGGTGAAAGGCATCGTGAAGGGGCGAGACGGCGGGCGGGGGAGGTGGATGGATGGATGGATGGATGGATGGTGGAAAAGACAGGGGGGGGGGCGGGGGACGGAAGCGCGGCGCGCGGAGATGCGGACGAGAGCGCGCACAAAAGCGCGAGAGAATATTCAACCCTATCGGTGCGTGTATATAGCCACGGCGGGGGGCGGCTCTCCCAATCCCCTCCCCCGCCATAAATTGATGCCAATGTACCTACGCGGCCCCGGCGCGTTATACGTCTGAATATTACGCACACTCGGCCCCCGCTCCCCCTCCCCCCTTCCGCTCCTCTCTCTCTCTCTCTCTCTCGGCTCGAGCGGCGGGCGAGGGGGGCAATGCGAGGGATACGCGGAAGGGTGGAAAGAAGGGGGAGGGGGAGGCGATGATGGCGTAGGGAGGCGGCGGCGTACCTACACGAGCCGCACCACCACGCCTCGGTTATGCCGTATAGAACACAATTAAGTAAATGAGCACGGGTTGCGCTCTCTATAGATACCCTCTATTATGTGTATTGATCTCTAGCGCGGACTCCAGTTACACGTAATACGTGTTTTGTCGTTTGTGCGTTCGTACGTGGCGGCCGAGCGTATGCATGCGAGCGCGTGCAAGTGCACGGAATAGATATGGCGACGAGGGAGAGGGTCAGAGAGAGAGAGAGAGAGAGAGAAGGATGATGATGAAGGGACGTGGATAGGGATGGCGAGAATGAGAAAGGAACGAGGAGAGAGAGAGAGAGAGAGAGAGAGAGGGATAGGGACAGGATGCGAGAGCTTTGCCCCGGTGATATTCCCGAGTCGAATCCCTCGCTAATGAAAAGTCTACGAAGTAGGACGAGCGACGAAACGAAGGAGCGCTGGACGAGCGGTGGACGCGGGGCTCCATCGGTTTAATGATTTAATCATCATTTAGTAGGAAAAAGCCGGCCGCCGACGCGAGCCGGTGGAAATTTTTTTAAAGCCCACGCGGAGTCGGCAATTCGATAGGGATTCGGCATCAGTAAGGCAACGCGCGGACATCTCGAGCAAAGCCCGAATGAAGGGATTACGCGTTTCGAAAATGTCCGCTTCGAAACGGAAAATTCAAACGTCAAGCGTGTCCCGCGGATATCGACGGGTTTGTAAAAAATATCGACGATGCAGGGAATATATAATTTCGTTCTCGATTATGCGCATCTAATAAGTAATTCGGGATATATCATCGACGTAATTGCACCGCTACTGACGCTTTTTTTTTCTTTTTTTTTCTTTTTTTTGTATATGAATGAAAGATAAAAATTCTTTTCAAATAGAGTTGCATTCGGTTGGTAATTGGATCCTTCGAATCGTCTCGTTCACAATTGTCAGTAATGTGTTATTCAAGCTAATTAGCTAATTGGGATACACATTCTCGTCTGCTAGCGTGATTTTTATGCATCGCGGTATATCGCCGCGGGTATATATAAGTGACACTTCCTTTATCGTCCAAGGCCTGTCATTCGATGCTCCTGAGAAGACGCCTCTCGCGTACGTTAACCCGTAGTCAAGTGCCCGCAGTCAAGTGCATTTAAAAACATATGCGCGCCTCTTATGAAACGTAAAGTAAATACGACTCATTGTGTGCGCGGGTAAAAGTTATAACCAGCGCTGAAATAAAGTCATGCTAAAAAAAAAAAAAGTGTGAGCTCACACACACACACACACACACCTATCGCTCGTCGCAATCAAAAACTCTCGGACACTTTTCGTACGAGCGAAATTCTAAAAATTCACGCGAATTGGCACTAGTTTCGCGCTATACATTCTCCCGGACTTTAACAACGAGGGGCATTATTTCCCGGCCGTTGCAATCTTCGCTCCAAGTTTCTCATGATATTTAATCAGGCGGACGCCGCAGCGCGCGATCTTTCCGCCGCTCCGTTCTTCCTCTCCGCTCTGTCCCCCCCCCTCTCTCTTTCACTTTTCTTTTTTTTTTTTTCTTTTTTTCTTTTTTTCTTTTCCCTCCTCCTCCGCTCACCGAGGGAAGAGCTTTTTCCTGAGCGGTCGCTCCGCAAAAATTCCCCCTCCCTCCCTCCCCTCCCGAGCGCGAATAATAAATTCCGTTTTACGAGGCGCTCTTAATTCAAGTGGAAATCGCTGTAGTTACGTGTTATCGCCGTCTTTGTCCTCCTCCCCCTCCCGCGACCGCGCCGCCACTCGTTCTTTCTTCAGCTATAGCAAGTAGGTTGCTACGACTTATGTGTATTTACTGCGGCCCGCCAGCAGGAAACGGAAAGATAGTTATCTGATGGCGAGAGGGTCGGCGAGATAGAGAAAAAGAGGGGAAAAACAAATGGAGAAGAAGGAAAGAGGGAGAGAGAGAGAGAGAGAGAGACGGCGCGAGAGAGGTGGCCACAGGTAGACGCCATAGTTATTTATTTTCCCGCGGCTGATTATAATATTACGCAAGCCGGCGGTATACGCTCGCGTAATGCGGATGCAAATGCGACAGAGACGAGTTATATACCGAGTCGAGACTCGGCGAAATCTTGGGGCCCGGAGCCGTATTTTATTCATACGCCGCGCGCGATGCCCTGGCCAGCTGTCCGCTCCGCGTTTACGGATATTTATACGTCACACGTACGTGCGTGTGCATTATTGAATAGCCGCGTCATCGTCTAATATTTGTAAGAAAAAAAAGATATATATATATATATATATATCGATTGCGATTAATGTTTAATTATCGCGATGCAAGTTGGGTGAATTTGCGTCTTCTTGTTAAAAAATATACGAGTTGAGATTTTTGAGTTAAATATTTGAGGCGCATTCGTGTGTGAATTTAAGGCAGAAAAGAAAGATTATAAAAGTGTGACACAATGTGCACATATTTTTTAATTTCACACAATAGATATGTTCCGTATTATTAGTGACAGGATTTATCTGTTGAAATTTAGAATTTGCAAGGTTAATTTAAAAGTTAGAATTTATGAAAAGAAGAATGTTGATTTTATCCTACAAGGAGTGAGATTGACTGTCAATAACATTTTCCCAAGCTAATTTTGGCATTAAAAATATACTGATTTTACACAAAATTACTATGAACTTTGCATTTATTTTGAAATATTCATACAGTATTAACGTCACCATTTAAAATATCCATATTATTTTTAATTAACACAAAAAGAAAGTGTTAACATATGATATATGTCAAACTTAATAATTGTCAAATTTTTCAAAGATCCAGCATCACGTGCGCAAATTTAAATGCGTTTGCGTTTAGGAAAAATTGAAAAAAAAAAGTATATAATAGAAAAGCGATCTTTAATCCGAGGAATAAACACATTATTCTTATACGCTACTTGCATTACTTACGATTGCACTCGGTCGTGCACCGCTGCTTATTCCTGCCGCGTATATGCATTCCGAGCGCGGATGCGCGTACACGCACCCGGCACGCAATATGTACGCACTGCCGTGCGGGCAAGATGCGTTTATGTAACGCGTGTACAGAGCAAAGACACGTAAAAGCGCGCGGCGGACACGGACGAGGGAGCCCCTGTGCGCTCTGTGTGTTTCGCATAACGACATATTATTTATATAAGCGACGTTGTCTCGACAAATCGTTCTACTCTCGCAAATTACTCGGAATATAGACGGGCGTAAGTAATAGCTATCCAGCGCTCAGGAACGCAACTCGCGGCGAAATTTCGCATGGTATTTTCAGGAAATTCATGATGCAGATTTCAATGTAACTCCGGTATCCGCTCGAATTAGAGAGAGACTCCGCAACAATAAATAGCAAACGTGTATTTGCGTTCGGATAGAGGGTTGAAACGAATAGACAAACGTAAGAAGAATGAGAACGTAAGAAACGTCAAGTGTGGAAAGAAAAAAAAAACACAGATAAATATGTGTGTGCGATGGATAATAAAATTAGCGATTTAATTTCGCACAAAACATTTAAAAATAATCCTCGTGTCAACGCGACGTCGTTGCTCTTCAAAGTATTTCTTATTCAGTCTATCTTTCTCGCATGCAATCCGTCGCTCGCATCACTAGATCTGCCATTTTCCTAAAATATCTACAGAGTGTCGGAAATAAAATTTGTCCGAAACACGCGGCTCGCCGTAATATACAAGAAAAGAATGCATGTAAAAATATTCCGATTATATTGCTAAACTCTTTTAAAGCACACGGGTAAAAAAACTCGGCAGGGAGGGAGAGAGAGAGAGAGAGTGAACGGAAGAGAGACGGATAGATAGATAGATAGATAGATAGATAGAGCCCGACGCGGCGGTTTATTATGTTCCGGGTGGGAACCCACGAGAACAATATACCCGGAGATTTACACGTAAGTGGTGTAAAATGACGGGGCCAGAAAATTCGAAAATAACGGAGAAATGCAAATCTAGAAAGAAGAACCGAATCCAATTTGGCGACGATGCAATTAAGATGCGGAAAACAAATGAGCGCAAGTAACGATCGCGTATATAAAAAATAAAGTGGTGAATTTTATTATAGGAAGGAGGAGGACACACATGGGCATAGAAAGAGAGAGAGAGAGAGAGTGAGAGAGGGAAAATGAGAGCATGAGAAAAAGAGGAAGAAAGGGTGAGGGAGAGAGAGAAGTTTGTTCAGCGAGAACGGGAAAGAAGGAGGACATAGTGGGGAGGGAGGAGGATGGAAAGCATTCCGCGAAATGCTCGCGGACGGCGAGCGGGTTTTAAGCGTCGTCGATCAATTAAATCCTTAATAAAAGGACTTCGTAACCAGATTTCGCTTACGAGATAATAATGCGCATTACGGCAGCCCTCGGATGCGTGAGACGACTCGCACGCACGCACGCATGCACGCATCTCATACACGGACACACGGCATACATAAGCACGCGTGTAAACGCGAACGCTTCGCTCGCCTCAGCCACCGCGTTTGCTGTGTACATATATAGGGTGTCCCGGCCGGAAGCGCGCGCGGCCTCGCGCCGGCGTAACGTTATTTTCTAATTTCCCATTCATGGGCTACCGTTTAGTTTCGATTTGCCGCTTCGTTACGACGCCCGGAGATTTACACGGTCAGATAGGATTGTTGCACGCCGTCACTTTTCCCCTCTCCCTCCCCCCCCCATTCTCCTCCCGCCGCGTTTTATATAACCATCTTTCGTCACCGCGAACGCGGTGATCTCCCTCCCCAGATATCTCGCTCCCGCGATAATCTTTTCTTTCTGCTTCTTTTTTCCTGCGTTTCTTTCCTTTTTTTTTTTCACCGTTCTTGTCCGCCGGTCTTTCCTGGAAGATAATGCTCGGCCGCGCACTTTGCATTTCAAATGCAGGAGAGCCGGACGGACCGGGGGATCGATCGCGAATCGCGAACGGTACCGACTAACAACGCTAAAAGGGAATAATTTCAAGCGGCCGATTAGGCTATAGTAGGTGCAACGCGATGCACTTTGTATTGCAACGAGCGTCGTTCAATCCGAAGACGAGGGTCGTGATTTTACAGTTAATTAATTTGCTAATGAGACTGAGAGACAATTCTGTTTTTCCTTTTTTCTTTTTGCGCTTTTCATCTCCTGAATATAGACGAAATTTCCTCTTCCTCCGTGAGAAAATACAACAAACGATTGTTGTACTAAATTTATTATTACGGAACTCGCTTTCCTTGGATATTTAATCTTCAACATCGGCGGCCGGCTCTTTTCGGCGAGACTTTTCTAGATATCCAGCCCTGGTATAATTTAAAGTGCGGTGCTCGCTCGCTAATTTAAAATAACGAGCCGCGGAAAATCTGCGCGCCGTCGTCGACGACGACGGACTCCGACGACGGACGGACGGACGGCGGCGTTCGTATTTTTCACGAGGACAAAACCTACGCGCGTGGTCCCTCTCGAAGTGGACCAGAGTCTCTCGCCATCTGTTCAAGGTAAACGATTTTTATTGGTGCTCGATAAGGGAAACGAGAGAGAAATTTTATATCGCGTCCCCGGCGACTACGAGACGGACGAAGGGAAGGAAAGACGGGGATTATACAGGGTGCGCTTAAAGAGGGAAGAAAATTTTTTTATTGAAAATGAATCGATCGCATTTGTAAAACTATGTGACTGACGCAGAGCTGGTTTTCAGACAAAACAGAAAAGACTCGTCGAGAGATATTCTTGTTAGCTGCACGACATTTTTACAAGGGAACCACGAACAGCTGTTCTTTATGTGACATATGTCATTTTCTATCTTATATAAATATTATTAGTTTATTTCTTCTTATTATCTTTTCTTAATTTTCAGATTAGCATTTAATTAATATTACCTAATTAATATTATTGATTAATATACTCTGATTAATATTCCTCAATATTTGAACGTATTATAATATAGTTAACATATTAATACGGTAATAATACCATTGCATACATAATTCGCACATTCAAATCGGAACTTGTAATTTTTTCTCGAATGGAGGAAGATAAATAGGCGAAAGACCACATGTTTTACAGTTAATTTCCATTAAATATATAATTTTTATCCGTGAGAAAGGCTTAGAGTATCATTAATTTTCGAGATACGTTATCAGAATTCGAGGAACTTCACTCTCCGTGAAATTTTCGCCAAGGAAAAATTCTTCGCAAGTAATATTATCGAGTCCCACCTTTCCGAGGCGCACCCTGTATACATTCGTCGAGAACGGGAGGAGGCGAGGGGACGAAGACTAGAGAAAAGAGAAGGAAGAGGAGGAGGAGGGGCGGGGGAGGGGGAGGGGGGGCAGGAAGGTAGGGAAAAATGGAGAAAAAGGTCGAGAGCGTGGTACGCCGTGCCCAACGAGTAATAAGTTAGTAATAATATTTTCACAATATCTCTCCTGGATTGGATGTTATTTCATTATATTTTATTGCCTCTTACTATTACTCTTGCGGAAACCTCCCTCTCTATCCCCCCCCTCCCCCCTCCTCCTCCTTTCTCCCTTCTACCACCCCCTCGTCGTTCTTCCCCTCGTTCCTCTCACCCACCCACTCGTCGCCCGGTCGACCTCCCCCTCCCCCTCGCCCCCTCTCCCCTTTGTCTCTCTTCGACTACCGCCGACTACGTCCCTCGCTCCGTTTTATTATCTCGAGCCTCTCTCCGCACTGAGGGAATTCACTCGCGGAACTCATTATTGAGGGGTTTATTCTGCTGTAACCGTTGCTCGCCACTCGCCACTCGCACCCCCTTTCCCCTTCCTCCCCTTTCTTTCTTTCTTTTCGGCCAGACATGTCAAACACATTGCCTCGCGAAACGGGCTGTCAGCGGTTGCGCGACTCGTCGTTCTTCAAATCCTTACGTCCCATTCTCTCTCTCTCTCTCTCTTATACGTATGGATTTTAGAAGAGTTATATATATATATATATATATATATATATATAAGTGTATATAAATATAATTATAATGTAAAGGATATGATGATAGACTCACGCGTACATCAACGAGATAGTAACTATCAGTAATATCGTTCGGTGCGTGGGAGCAAAAAACACATGTCGCGATACGTAAGATTACCCTGCTCTTTACACGAGTAGAAAAAGTCAGTCGGCCAATAAATCATTCTCTTACTTCGCCGTTCGTGCAATCATCGCCGGTTACGTATTTCTGCGGATTAACGTGTCCGAGGGAGCGTGAAGGGTTCCTTGTATTCGTACACAGAAGCCTATTTCGATCTTTAATCTTTTGACTATAAGCACGTGTATGTATGTGCATCTAGCTGAAAATTTTATAAGAAAGCAAATGAAATTAATATATTTTATAAGTATTTTTAAATATTTCTAATATTTTATAAATATATCTTATAATATATATATATATATATATATATATATATATATATATATATATATATATATATATCTTATATATGTTTTACAAATGTATTTTATAAATATTTTATAAATAGATATATATTTTTATGTATTTTATATTATTTATATATATTTATATATTTTACAAATATATTATAAATATTTTATAAAATAAATATTTGACAAAATTACTTTATAAAATTAATAATTTTATAAAATATTAACGGAGACTTGTGATTTATAAAATCATAATTTTTTTTAATAATATAGTCAAAAAATAAGGCGACACCAGATAATGTCCAGTTAAGATCTTTATTTATTACAATATAAAATATATATTATTACTTACACTAGGCAAAAAATTTATCTGCCAGTCTAGAATAATGAATTCTCGTGGACATTAACATAAATTACAAATGCAACGATATTATACATAATTAGCAATTTATATTGTAATCTTAGAAAACACGATTATTAAAATTTTCGAGATTATTAATTAATCCACTGCACTTTCGAGCTAATCTCTGGCGCGTAGCCATCTCTCTCTCTCTCTCTCTCTCTCTCTCTCTCTCTCTCTTCCCCGTCGCTCACTTTTCTCAATCGCGTCCTTTTTTTCTCTGTTCCCGTGACAGGCCGGAGGATCGCGGGGAGGCGTCAACGCGCAGACGGACTTCGGCGAGAGAGCAATGCACCCCGCATGGAAAAAGCGCAGCCTCTACTGCGAGCGGTATCGACAGCGTACGAAGACATGTAACGTACAGGTGAGTTGTAACCACTCGGGCATTACACGGCCGGGCGCACGTTGCAATTTCATGCGGAAAGTTTCGCCTTGATTCCACCTACGTAACGAGCGACCGCACTACCCCCTCATCGTCGCGGCTTCGATTTTCTCCTCCGCTTAAGGAAGCTCCGTTTTGAAAGCGAGAAACGACTCGCGTTACACGGACGAACAATGCGCGGACGGAGGGAGCAGGGGGAAAAAAAAAAGGAAAGAAAGAAAAGAGCGCGCTCGATATATTATACGGGGTGTCTGAATATACTCTCTTTTCCTGTCGGACGATGGTTCATTCCGGGTACGGAGTAGTTTAATTTTTTCCACGAAAAGTTGATGGAGGAAAAATTTTATATGTATATCGCACTTGGAATTTTTTTTTTTTTATAAATTTTAATTATTAAATATCCTTCTCTTTGCTCCGATTTTGCTACGAATTGTATTCCTCAAAGCGAGGATTCGTTTAAAATTAATAGAGGTATAAAAATATTATAATTATTTTACGTTTTTTTTTTACAAGCACATTAGCGTAATGAATTCACACGCTAATTATATTTCCATTGTCGGGTAAATTGTAACGTATGTAACTTTCCTCCTTTGTTTGAAGTCAAATATAAATTTGTGAAAGCCATCATATTTTTATGAACGAAATATCAAGCGAGTCATCGTTCATCGTTATCACTCTCTCTTATCTCCAAGATACCTCGTTATACATTTATATACTCGTGCGCGCGCGAGGAACTCGATTAACCAGAATTGTAACTTCTCCCCGAAAGGAAACGACAGCGAACACCCTATATAAATATGCGGCGCGAGCGTTGTGCGTATTTGCCGCGATATATATATATATATATATTGCTCGTCGCGGCAGTCATGTGCACAAACTCGGCGACAGAAATAGCGAGTGTTGTCACCGAGAAATTGCGGCGGCCGATCATAAAAGTATTACATCAGCGGTCTGTAATGCCGCGTTCGCGCTCGCGCGCGCGCGCGCGCCGTTTATGCATCGCTCGCGCGTATATTATATGTATATGCGTTATTGCTGCAAGAGCGAGAGGAGAGAGGCGCGGTGACACAATGTCGATTTGTCGCGACGACACGATGCGATCAAACGCGCGCGTAATCGTCCAAATAGTCATTCTGTCGCTCTTCCATCTCGTCCATCTCTCTCTCTCTCTCTTTTTCGCTGTCTTTCGCGAGAACGCATCTCGATCTACGAGTGAAAGAGAGAGAGAGAGAGAGAGAGAGAGGATGCACCGCCGTGTCCCAATTGATACGATTGCGTGTGCCGTATCGAGGGAGAGCGAATGTCCATTCGAATTTGTCGCGGTACGCGCGACAATATTTGTCGCGATCTAAATCAGGAGTAACGCGAGCGCGAAAAAAAAAAAGGTCCGAGGCTTCTCCACGGTGCAATTTACGTAAGCTCTCTTCCAGAGCCGAGAGCTAATATATAAGTTTGATAGAAAATATCCTCCTTGCGCACACATATATTTATATACTCAATCCTTCGTTCCTTCATTTCTTAAACGCTTTTATAAATGCGAGAGATTTTAGATGAATCATTTATTGAATTAATCTCCTTAATACGTCATGCACGAAACACGTGGCACTTGCCAATTAAATTATCTATCACGGCCTTCTATGTAATTGAACGATATCTAGACGATTTTAGGAGACGAATTCGTCGCCGTTATATATCATTTATAATGTCTCGGACGTTTATAATCAACGATATGAAAGCAAATATCTTCATATGTAAACAAGGACGTTCGCAGGATTTTTTGTCAGGAATGGGGCGGGGGAGCATGACATTATATAATGTCACTCAAATTGATTAAAATATATATGCTTTGATATTTATATATCTTTTAGTATTAACATATAATAGTATTATGATTATGATTTTTTTTTTT
This sequence comes from Cataglyphis hispanica, assembly GCF_021464435.1. NCBI lineage: Eukaryota > Metazoa > Arthropoda > Insecta > Hymenoptera > Formicidae > Cataglyphis > Cataglyphis hispanica. The sequence goes on from NC_065958.1 coordinate 11,434,714, forward strand.
TTTTCATTTTCCAAGAGTCTCCTTTCTTGTCCCCTCCCCCTCCCCCCTCTCCTTTGCGGACGCCCTTGTATATAAAATGCTCTCTATTTCGCGAGGATAAGTACGTCTTTAGATGGAAACAGGAAATAACAGGGCTCGCGAATGTCGGGACGGACGGGTGGTGGGAAGGGGGCAGGGGATGAGGGAGGAGGGGAGGGAGGGAGCGGGTACGCCGTGTATTAATATAAGCTTGGCGTGACTAATACAACAATTTATCCAGCCACGGGTATTTAAATAGTTATGACCTAGGTCGTCGGCAACGAGGCGACGAGCGGCGATTTCGTCACGCGCTAACTCGCGCGAATTGAATTCGCCTCGGCGCTTTCGTGAATTAACTCCCTCGTCGCCCACGCGCCACTCACCGATCGTCATTTCTCTCTCTCTCTCTCTCTCTCTTTCCTCCGATCCGATATCCCTTTCGCTTGTTCGTCAAAGCCGATACACGGCCGTTGTACGATGTTACGAGAAACATTTATAATATTTATATCGACGACTTCGCGATGAGTAGAATGTAATTCGGCTGCATTGCCGATGCAATAATTATGATAGTATAACGACAGGTGAAATAAGATCGGCGCGTAAATGACGTTAAAATTATTGGGAGGTATAAATATTAGTTAAATTTAATTTGAGTTTAACCGATTAGCGGCGAACGAACGGGATTAGAACGAGGAGGGAGGAGGGGCGGGAACGTGGAATTAGCTAAATCTCAGTTAACTAAACCGATATCTATGGAAATTGCTCTATGTATAATTCGCGTGCCCAATTTGATTAATAAATCCAGATTTATTATTATTCTACGTAGGATACGCGGAATTCTACGAGTCCTCTCGACTCCCCCCTTTCCCCACCCCCCGGGTGTGTGTGCGTGTTTTGATGGTAAAAAGCGGCGGAATTTTAAGAGCGATCAGAAATTCGATTCATTATTTTTCCGTTATCTCTCGGCGGCCTACCTGAAGCAAAGAGGCCCGCAGCGTTCAACTGCGCCCTTCTGTTTTGCGTCCTGCGGAGAGTGCCCGCGGGTCCCCCTCTTCCTCCACCCACCCACCCACCCACCCACGAAACAGAACGTTCTGGTACTCCAGCCCTCTTTTTAATTGTTATATTTATAATGGCTGGTCTCCGCCGTGCATATGACGGTACCTCGGCCGCGGAACCCGCTCGTTTTTTGGACACACAGATACGTGCCCTTCTTTTCGTCCTTCACCTCTTTCTCCCTCTTGCGGGGGATCGATATCCGTCCTCGCGCAATTGAAATGAGTCTTGAGGAAGGGCAATTTTTAGGATATTTTAATTCCTTTATATTTTTTTTTCTTATGAAAAATAATTTTCATAAGAAAAAGTTGAAGGCTTCGATATGTCCAGATAGAATGAGTCTTGAGGAAGAGTGAGAGCAATATTTTAATTGCTCTATATCTTTTAAAATATTTTTATTTAAAAAAAGATGATGTAAGGAATATTTAATTATATATATATATATATATATATATATATATATATATATATTTTAGCAAATTTTTTCATGTTCAACAAAATATATCTTTGGAAGAGATATTTTTAAATTTTTATATTTTTAAAAGAAACTTTTTAAAGAAATATTTTCACGCTCAACCCAATTTTTCTACTTCTTTACCCTTCTTGAAAATTGACGTGATTCTTGTATCGAGTCTTCCAGTCAAAGGTATACCATACGTGACACAAGATAAAAAAAAACTACTCGATGAAAAGTTTATAAAATTTATATCTGTCACGTCATCTTCGGCATCAGGATATTGTAGCAGTCGGAATCGTCCATACCTTGTCATACATATCTCCGCGGCGTGAATCGTGAGAGCACAGCCGTCCGTAATACGTCCGCGCTGTCCGGTCAACGCGTCCGGTCAAGCGGTAGCAGGAGATCACGCCGTGGCGTTGGTCGAATGTTGGGAAGATCACGCGGATAGACGAAGCGAGCGAGCGAGGGGAAGAGACAATGACAGGCGAGGCGAGGCGAGGCGAGGCGGCAGGACGGGGGGAGGGGGTAGCGGGAAGGAACGGGCGGATGGGGCGAATATTGGACAACTAATTACCTAATCACTCATTATCCATCGCGGACTCTGGGCGCCGGTAGTTCGGCGCGCCAGGTACGTAGATAGCGGTGGAACGGGCTTGCCCGGAGGGCCATTGTGATACACGAAGCAGAATCATGCACGATCGTATATTATCGACAAGGGTGAGAGGAAGGGAGGATAGGAGGACGGCAGTCGGCCATCCCTAAAACCCACTCTCCTCCCCCTCCTCCTCCCTTCCACCCTCCTTTCGCCCTCGCTGATCCGGGGTGTGTTGGCCACACGACGAGGGACTCTCTCTCTCTCTCTCTCTCTCTCTCTCTCTCTCTCTCTGTCCTTCTCGTTTAACGTTAGCGCGGAATCGGAGCCAATGACGGGACGGAATCGCGGATGCGGAAACGACGCTTCCTTTCTCGCACCTCGACGAATGTCCTCTCTCCCCTTCCCCTCCCCTTCCCCCCATCCGCCGTTCCCTGTACCCCGATATTACCGAGCCGACTCCGCGCAATATATGCTCGCTTCCGCTCGCGCGGATTCTCTCGCCTCCTCTCGCTTCCTCCTTCCTTTCTCCATCTTCTTCGATTGCCGCTATTCTCGGCCGTCGGTGACGTCGGGAATAGATAATGGTTATCACTAATGCATCGAGCCGCTTCTAATACGATTCCGAGACGAGTTAGTCGGGTCCGTCCATCGCGCCGCATTCACTCTCTCGGCGGCGAGGGAAGGCGCGTCGGGAAAGAAGGAGAGACAAAACATCGCCGGTATCATGACACTTTCAATTACAAACAATTAAAAATCTACGGACTCTCGCGTGAGATCGAGGTTCAAAAAGCGCGGCAAACGATCTATAAATGGACTTTGATGTAATAAGAGTTTTGATTCGACGATTAATCGCGGAAATAATTAACAGCTAAAAGTTGGAGAGCGCGGAGAAAGAGAGAGAGAGAGAGAGAGAGAGAGAGAGAGATAGGCTATTCAAATTTTCTTTAAAGAAACATTTTAAGAACGCCGATCGTTGAAGGAAGGAGAAAATGAATGCGACACACGTACGTAGAAATTTATCAATACGGCTCGTATTTCTGACGACGCGTTCCGTCTATTTCCACGGCTGTCAGATTGGCAAAGTAATAGCTCTTCGTTAAAAATTCAATCCGTCCTCGTCTCTGATGTCCGTTTCGAAAATAGCTAACTCGTTTTGAAGCCGGGTCTTTTTTCTCTCCCCGTCGTTTTTAATTCGATATGGCGTTACGATTCGCCGATGTGAGGTGATTTTACCTAGAGTCGCCTTAAAACGTTTATAATCATTTAGATCGACAGGCTATCCCTAGCAAAACGAGGAAGATATTAGCCGCTCGTCGAACATATTTCTTGCACATACGAAACCAAAATATAAATCCCACTTGCAACATTATTCCCTTTTGAGAGCGCGATGATAAAAAAATAAAAATATTCCCGCTCGCGGAGATACATCGTGGCTAACTTGGAAACTATATCGTTTAATCAAAGTTTTATCGTGAATAATGTGATTGTTTTCCAACATATTTTAATAATAACAATCTTTAAATGCTTCCATAAATATTTTTTCCCTGTCCTGACATTTTTATATTCACATTTTTTATCCATTGCAGATGGATCAATTTAGAGATTACTTTACTTGGATAAAATTTTAATGCCTAGTTTAATTGTAGAAATATTTATTGAAATAGTTAATGAGATAAGTTAATAAAAAAAGTATTTAATGTGAATTTTATTTTTTTTAAATACATCAAAAAATAATCAATGAATTTATTGCTTAAAGCATACGAGTACTCTACATTATATTAATTTATTTTACTTTGCTACTTTTTTTATCACTTATTAGAAAAAATCTTTTGTCATTCAGAAGAGATTATAAAAAGCAAAGATTAGAAAAATACGTTATAGAAAATAAATTTTAGTTTGCTTTCAGTATTTGAAACATGTTCTCGAAATTAAAATGCAATTCTTTTCGAATATATTTTTGAATAATAATTTCCAAACACAATTTTACAAGTATTTTTTCCTTGTCGTAAAATTTTTGCTTTCTTTTTCATTGCAAATCAATTCAGAGATTACAGATATTTTTCAAAACAAATTTTCCAAATTTTATAAAAAATAAATCCTTTTAACGATCCTCATCAAATCCAATACCAATCATCCTTTAATGATGCTTTGTTCATTTAAAAAAAATTTAGTCCGATATCAGAAGAAATTGCGGCTGTCGTCCATATATTCGTACATACACGCATACATGCATACATACATATAAGACATTTAAAAAAAAAAATTTCAAAATTCACGAAAAGAAAGCTTCATCTACGAGAAAGCAAAAGGGATGGAAAATGCATTGTAGAGGATGAAATGTAGTTCGCTTTGAGCATATGAAACATTCTCGAGATTAGGATGCGGTAAGACAGCCGAGCGGATAATCATGGTCGGGGCTGGATGTCGCGCCCCCGGTGCGTCGTGGTGTAGTGGTCGTCGTCGGGTTAGTCGCCGACGACCGCGCGATGCGCGTTATATGGAGGTTTAGGCCAGCGGACCGAGCTAACTGTAATCAGAGTTGCGGCGTTGTACAAGCGCGTTTCAGTCGCGTCAGGGACAGGACTCGGGGAGGAGGAATCCTTGGCGCTGCTGCTGGATCGACCTGGAACGTCTCCACCTACCTCTCTACTACCTACCTATCTACGTAGCCACCTATCTACCTACCTACCTAACGGCCAACGCTTCGGGAGATCGTTGCGTGTCCCCGGATGCACGTGCTCGGGGTCACGGCTGTTCCCGGCCCGATACTCGTCCTGGATGGTCCTTAATCCTCTTAAGTGCCGTGTGGCGCGACTAAATATCAATCACAGTTTATATCAACCCCGGTCGGTGTCCTGGTTCCCTCCGGGAACCCGGAGGGGATTTCGACATCCTCCGGCGACGCGAGGGGAGACAGCAACGTGGACTGGACGATCGATCGCGCGAGAACTTGATCGGTATCCCTTCGGGCGCTCGAGTATGCAATGTGACATGTGACGACGTGCTTTTTGTCTTACCTGAAGAAAAAAAAAATATATATATATATATATAAAATTTCGTTATCAAAGTTTATTGAAAATTGAAAAAAAAAGAACACACAATAACCATTTCATGTATAAGGAAAAGTTTTATTAAAAGGGTACTACAAAGTTACACAAAAACTTGTCGTAAAAACTGCGCATGGAAAATGTAAGATACAATATTTATACAATTCCACGTTTTTCACTGTTTACTCTCTCTCGCTCTCTCTTCGGGCTTTATATATATTTTATATAGTTTTATAATGCTTCCTTTGGAAAAATGAAAAAGATTTTCAAACTTTCAGGCCTGCCCCTTTCTTAGAATGCCTCCATCATTCATGAACTCTTTGTTAAAGTAAACTCCGACGTCTTTGATGGCCATATTCCGCGATAATATATTCCATTATGACGCTCATTCGTTAAGGATGATTCATGACTTGCACGCGCGATCGATCGCATCGTTGTTTGCCGAGAGAGAGAGAGAGAGAGAGAGAGAGAGAGAGAGAAAGGAACACAGGTAACGGGGCCTGTATTTATAGGACGATGCGATCAGCAGTCGCTCTCTATCGCGCACAGATCCATTTAAATACATTTAGGAGATTGCAAAAATGGGCTATTGCAACATCGATGAGTAGTAACTACTTATATCTACAGAGCATCGGTAGGAAGGGGGAGGGGGAAGGCATCGCCGTCGCGTGGATACATTCGGGGTACATTTAGAAGATTGCAGAAACGAAGTTTCGCGCGCGCGCGCGAGAGTCGACCGACGTGTAATTACGCGTTCAATTACGCGCTCTCGACGATAAATACAGGCAACGCGGCTATACATAAAAGAGTTTGCGAACTTAAGCCCGATTAATCGAAGGGGGGGAGAGAGAGAGAGGGGAAGGCAATAACACGCCGAGTCACATTTCATCGAGCGGGGAGGGATTTCGCTTTTCGACTTCCTTTTCTAATTAAATTAATCATGTCAATGTAAAATTCTTAATTTTATCGTTCGAAAAATATGTATATCGACGTCTCACTTTTATCCCGCTGTCTCTCTCTCTCTCTCCCCCCCACTCTCTTTCAACGTCATACAGCCTGTATATCGCGATTATCGATCTTCCCGGATCGATCGCGGGCGGAGGAATCTTTCCTCGCGGCGACAGGTGCCTCTCCCATGGGATCTCCCCCCGTTTTCCTTCCCCCTAACGCCCCATTAGAGCGGGCTTTCGCGAAAATAGCGGCGCGATGCTCCGCGCAGTTTCCGCTATTCGCGAATACCGGGGCCGGAATAATTCCGGGGTCGTCGCGAGGACTCTTTCGTCGAGCGTGGAATATTTAATGGGCGATGACGAGCGCCGTAAATAATTGATCGCATTAAGATTGCATTGGGTCTATAGTTGAGAGCCGCGGCACGTGACGCATCGCGTTTCGCCGTGTGTGTGTGTGTGTGTGTTACGTGCGTGAGCGATTGCATGCGCGTTATGCGAGCGTGTTGTACGTCTATCTGTATGTACATATGATGTACGGAGGCGCGTGTCCGATTATCGAGGAAAAAGAAGATAAGGCGAAATCGGGAAATAAAGCGTTGCCGGTTACGATCGGGGAATAAGCGCTTGCGATCGAGCTTTCGAGCTTTCTGGAGGAGGCGGCGCGTTTTCCCCTCCCTCCACACTCTCTCTCTCTCTCTCTCTCTCTCTCTCTCATCCCTCTCCCCCTTCACCCCCGCCACCGAGACGCGGGGATGACAGCCGCTGAATAATACAGGGGACTCGCGTCGAGGTTAGATATTCTTACGATCACTATGAACCCTTCCCTTCCGCCGATACACGGCTAAATCGTCAATTATTCAGGCCACGGCTTGAGCATTTTCCCCCTTTCCGATCACACACAAGTATATGAAGTATCAACGTGCCGGCTGGACATTGTTAACGGCATAGATAACTGCTTTCGTCTTCGAGTTCCCTGAGAAGATACCTCTCTTCGCTCGAAAGGATTTTCAGATTTTCAATAATGCCTGTGTGTGTGTGGAGCGATTTTGACAGCTGCGAGCAGCTTGAACATCACGATAAATCCTTGATGAGATTTAGCGTCTCTTTCTGCTTTCGAATCTATTTCTTGACATATTATCTTATAAACTTTTAATTTTTAATGATTATAAGTGCGTAAGGATATTATGTCAATTTTTAACTTGTATTCATCCGCTGCGAACATCGTGACGCGATCATTATTTATTATTTATAGAATCGAATATTAGATTAGAATATTAATTGCAACGATTTTCTTTTATGAAAACGTCAAGAACCATATGATTTTTTGATACTTTAATTCTTTTCATAATCCGATTATAGAGAGAAATGTTTATAATTCGATTTATTCATTTAATTTTTCAAACAGTAAAAAGCGTAAAAAAATATGTAAACATAAAAAATATTTTTTTTAATTTTGACAGATTTTTCCTACTATTATACAACATCCTTAAAATCTTTTCTATTCAAATTATATTGCAATCAAATCATCGCAAAATCATCGCATGTTGGTTAAAAAAAAAAAAGAAAAAAAAACTTTAATGAACGAAAAAGAAAATATTTTCGTAACGAAAATTATGTAACAAGGCGCTCAATATCTACTCGATATTCACCGTAATAACAAACAATTCTAAAAATCTTTCGTATTTCTACACCGTACTATTTTCGTTATAAATTTACTAATGTCGAGCAACACTCGGTATGTAGGTTCGCAGTTTTTAGTTGGAGCAATCGAATTGCTTCCAATCGCTTTAGTCTCGATTTCGCTTCGTGACATCGACTGCCTCTACCCCCTGTATCTTTGCGTTCCTTCCCTCCGGTCCTCTTGCCGCCCTTCCTCCTCCATCCCTCCGTCCGCCCTCCCGGGAGCGGGTTTAACGAGATCGGGGGACATTTTAAAAGGACAGAGTACCTCTACCTGGAAAGGTGCCCCCTTTAATTATTCAGGCGCAATTAACACGTCAATAGGTCCGTTGCACCTGGCTGCCGTCTTCCGCCAAATATGTACGTACATTCGCGAGATGACGGTGGCCTTCCGCTTCCGCTCTCTCACAAGCGTCTCTCTGTATTCATTTATAAATTTTTTTTTATCATTCCCTTTTAACGTCTCTCTCTCTCTCTCTCTCTCTCTCGCGCGCGCGCGCGCGCGCGCGGAAAACGATCGTTCGCCTTCTCTCTCTCTCTCTCTCTCCCTCTCCCCTTTTTTTTCTTTCCTCGCTTCGTTTTGCTTTACTTTTTTTGTTCATCTTATTTTTATTTTATTTTGCTCTCTTACTTCAAGCGTCTAGTATGAAATCTTTAGCCGTGTTGCCTACGGATTATGTTATTTTATGCTGGGTCAATGCTTTCTTTTTCGAATGGTATGTTTGTGCTTTGTAAGATGGTTGAAGATTTTAAGCAGTCCACTGCGAATAGTATATAAATATGTACCTTTATTTCTTGTTCCTTTTTTTTTTCACCCTGATCTTTTTATTCATGTCAGCCATTCGTTTATTCGTACCTTTTTGTTCAAAAAAGTTCATACAATCATTTATTTTTTTACATCATACTTAATTCTATCCTCGCGATATTAATGTATCGCTTATTTTTTATCCTTGCTTTTTCATTTTTTTCCTCACTTATTGTTCGTGAATATTTAATTTTAGGATTTATCTTTTATATTATAATTTTATCTTTGCAATATTAATATACCACTTATTATTTATTTATTTTTTTTTTTTTTCATTTTTTATTCGTGAATATTTAGTTTTGGGGTACAAAAAAAAACGAGAAACAGAACCTACTCCGGTCATAGCAACGTCACTTTAACATAAGTCGCTCGAGCATTGATGGCTAATTATTTTCGTGCAGCTCGTATATATATCGACGCGACTCATTTGGCGATTATGCACTCCGAATTATCGCTGCCGAGTTAATTATAATCCGCGGATCTGCGCTCGCGCTCGGATTAAACGCATTTCGTGGCAAACATAGATCGCTTACATCATTAACAATTTGGGGGTTTCGTCACGCGCTCTACTTATAGAATTCCATTCGCTAAGTTCACCGCGACGTTTAGACACGTTCAAGTATTAAGCCTCTCAAGTTGATGACCGATTGTTTCCTCGCTAGACGCCCTCGCCTCTTCGCTTTTTCGCTCAACGCATCGCCAGCATCCCCGAAACCTATTCGGGCTTCCGAACTGAATTACTCCGCAGTTAAATGAAATCACAATTAAATTCCTAGTACCTTTGAGGGACAGTGGGGAATATTCAGGAAAGTGCTGTTGCAGCAGCAGCAGCAATCGGATACACGATGCAACAACGGCGTAAGAAGATCCTCTTCCTTACGGCAAGTAGCCGGGGGGAGGGATGGGGGGAGGGGGAGGGACGCAGTGGACGCTTATATACCATGTGCCATAAAACGTTGCATCGAATTTTCATTTTCGTTCCTCTCTCGTCCTTCAGATATTTATGGAGATTTGTTCCCGTAGAATCGTCCGTGAATAATTTCTTTCACGGATGCTTTCTCCCTAAATGGCGAGGAGCCGAGCCTCGGCAAAGCCGGCGTTTGATGCCGGTTTAAGAAGATTCTACTTTATTATTGCCCGCGCGACTCGGTCACGCGTTCGTATAAATAATGTAGGAAAGGGGTTGCGGGAATAAACTCGGTATGAGCGCGAGGAGGAGCTTTTCATCGCGCTTCGATCGTTGACAACGAGTCCGATAACAGTATCGTGCTTTTTTTTTTTTTGCTCGGGGGAAGCGAGGGACGAAAGGGTGTTTCGCCGTCAAGCGAAAAAGTGGCATCGCGATTAATTCTAACAACTTACGGCTGTAATAATCCGGCATTACGCGGAAGGTGATGTCTTATTGCGGAAGATGGGTGCAATTAGGCGTAGATTAAATTTGCTCGCGCCTCTCGGTCTCACGGATCACGTGTAATTTGTCAAAAAGGCAATCTTCGAAGCCCGATTGCCTTGAATTTCAAATGTCATTTCATTCGCGAAAAACTGAAGTATCTCGCTTCACGTGGAAATCTGATTTTCGGCGCGATATCATCTTTTTAATCATCGATCACGCCCGAAGCTCCCGGCGATTGGATTTCTAGACCTTCCGCCTCGTAATTTCCGATACCCTGGCATTTCCGAGATTGTGGTGATCCTGATTTTTTTTATCCCTTTCGAGAGTCGTGCGACGAGATGCCGAAACGCGTTCGCGCGATCGATCCGAGTAGAGAATCGCATCGTGTAGGCAACTAATTTCTTGCTCCACGAAAGGAGGATCCTTTCGGAGGCGCCATAAAGGTGGCACTCGCTATCGACAACCTTGTCTTGCGGCTCTATAGGTACACCGGGTCTATGTATACAGATACATATAGTATGTATAGGGTGGCGCCGAACACGAGAGAGAGAGAGAGAGAGAGAGAGAGAGAGTGAGCGAGCTGCGGGGGCGAGCGGGCGGGAGGGATGAAATGCGGGGTCGCAAGTCGGTATTGTCGTCGGTTACAAATCAAATACCCGATATCATTGTTCGCTACAAACCAACCCATCCACTCGCCTTTCCTCCCCTTCCCCTCCTTTCCCCCCCCCTCCTTCCCGTCTCTCGCCTCTTCGCCGCATCGCGTCCCCTTCTGCAACGTTAACCACGTGCACAACGTGCACACGTTCTGCAGCGACTACGACTAATAACTACTGTCAGCGGGTGTGTGTGTGTGTGTGTGTGCGTGCGCGCGCGCGCGCGCGCGTGCGGTGGTGTGCGTAAATGTTACACGAGCACAATGCCCGCGACGACGACGACGACGACGACGACGTGTAAGTGGAGAAAACATTTCTGCTACTCGGTATGAAGTTCTGTCATCGCGCTGCACCCATTCACGTGAACCTGGTGGACAGCAACCCTTTTAACCCTTTACTCTCTCTCTCTCTCTCTCTCTCTCTCTCTCTCTCTCTCTCTCTCTCTCTCTCTCTCTCTCTCTCCTTCGCTCTCCTTTTAAGAATCTGTTGCGAAATACAGTTTATATAGAAGATGATCCTAGAACAGTTTCTCGCGTCGATATAAATAGTTATGTAACCGACTTAGTAAGATGATTGTAGATTACATTTTTTTTCGAGAGATGAATAATTTTTAAGTCACTGTGACGATGTGTGTGTGCGATATTCCTCTTTACAGGCGTCGAATTTATTCTGATGATGCTGGGATACCTCGTTCGTTCCACGAGCCCTCAGAGAAACTTTATCCTCTTCGTATAACGAAACTCAGTTAAAGCTTCATCGATTGATGAAAATCTCTCTTTTCTCGCTTACATCACTTACATACATTTGTGGGGATCTTGTTATGTCGATTAAAACAGCGACGAGCTTATTCTCTTCTGCGACAACAAGTGTTAACTGAACGCGGCCTACGGATGGAGACAACGTAAGCGCTTCGACACGGTGATAGCTTTAATCGCTGTGAACGGAGGGGGATTATGCGGAGAATACCGTCGCGCATTCAGAAGATATCCGAATGCTTCCTTGGAAACAAGAGGCTTGCCGCGCGAGAGAGGGAACGCGAGTATCGCGAGGCGTCGCGATACCACATCACGCTCGCGCGCTCGTCGCGTAACACGGCCGCGGTAATTAATCAGCGGGTTAATTACGGCTCAGTCGACGAGTCTATTCCTGGCATCGGCGAGGTCTCGAAATATTCACGCGGATGGCTTTCCTAGTCGCGTTAGGCAAGTTACCCGTTGGGAGGGGGGGGAGGGGAGGGTGCGAGGACAGGGGATGAGAAAACACGCGAGAGGAGAGACACGACCAGAAGCGCTAGATGGACGAGGGGATGCGAACGACGGGCTGCCAGAGCACAGGCCGTGGGGAGAGGGGGAGAGGGAGGGGGAGGAGAGAGGAGGAGGGAGGGCAGAGACTCGACTAGGCACCGCCACCCCAGAGCGAGCGATTAATGATTCAGGGGCAGAATTTCGCGATGCTGAAATATTAAGCGTATAACCCTCTCGCTCTACCTCTTCTCCTCTCGCGCGTTCTCTCTCTCTCTCTCTCTCTCTCTCTCCTTTCCGCTCTTCTCCGTGCAGCCGCTATCCCGTGCTCCCTTTCTCCTCGTCACCCTCTCAAAGCTTCCTTCGCATCCTCTCTTTCTTTCACACAGCGTAGGATACTTCACTATCCCCCTCGCTATCCCCGTTCTCTCTCACTCTCTCTCTCTCTCTCTCTCTCTCTCTCTCTCTCTCGCAGTCTCGCGTCTGCCGCGCGATGTACGCACGGTCCTTTTAGGTTGCACAAGCATGCACGCGCGTACTGGGTGCTCTAGAAACAACGACACGTTCTGGAGATCAAAGCACTGGAGAGCAGCGATCATTTTGGGATGCATCGAAAAATTTGCGAGTTACATTAATGGATTAAATTTCATGTATATATAAGGGAACGATTGAAAGGAAATATTTTGTCAACATTTTTATCTGAGGATTAAATACTGAGGGAATAAAATATCAAGAATATTCTAACGAAAGATGATAAAGGTCTTGTATTAAATATTCACAAATCTATCCTCCATATAATCTACGCATTAATCTACATCGTTATTATATTTATGTATGAATAAGATATGCACTTTGCAAATACATCTTGTAGACACGGTCGTAGATTAGTCTTACATGCTATTTATCATTATCATTTGCATCAGTGGCTTGGAATTAGTTGCTACTTTCGAAGAAGTGTTCAAACGTCATGTCGGTTATTTTCCCTCCTTCTTTCCACTTCTTATCGTTCGTCTTTCAGCAGCGCATCAATATGTAGATCATATAGAAAATATTGCAAGACCAACATAAAGTGACATGTACTTTACTTAGTTCGTTACTAAAACACGAGCGACAAGGAGGTAATAAGGGAAATATCCGGAAACTGTCACGAAAGTGCAATTAATTTCGAGCAATTAATTTACATGATAGATTCTACGTATATCAAATTAATCAAATTATATCAATCTGAAATCAAATCATATGAATAAAAATTAATAATTTCACGAAATCTTATTCTTCAGATATAATTCCAAGTATATTAAACTTCGACAGAGATTATCGATACGTGTCCTCAAGTGTCAAAATATTTAACGACAAGATTATTAACGAAAGATGCAAACAAGTAGGACGAACAACTATCCTCCAGCTTCTTTCCTCCAGCAAATATAGACTTTGAATAATGTAAGGAGATCGCTCCGGGACACCCTGTATACAATCTGCCGTTCGTACACGCGTTCGTATTCGCTCGCGCGCGCTTAGCCACGCGGCGGCAGCATCATCAATATTTCTCTTTGCTCATTGTTCTTGTACAATGCGAACGCAAGGCCGCTGCTGTCTCTGTAATGCCGGGGGGAGTGCTGGCGTCGTCGGAGCAGGTAGCGATTACCGTGGAAATGGCTAATTTTAAGCCACCTCTCTCGCGGGAGAGAGAGAGAGAGAAACACGCGTGGCGCAAGACGAGACTCGATCGATCGATCGTTCGCCGTGTCGCGAAATAAAGAGCCGATCAGATCCCAGACTTCCTAAACACTCTACAGGAACCCATCCCGAGATCTTCTTGTGCAATGAATCACGATGACAAATACGTGATAATATGAAGCGACGTCTACGCAAGATTGATATATTTGACAGAACGATATTTATTAAAGAAAATTCTTGATTAAGATTATACCACTTTTCGAAAATATAAATTTTTTTTTTTTAATTAAGGGGAGGAAGGGGATACTTGATTAAAAAGACCAATTTTTCTCTTGGCAAAGTTTAAAATATAAAAAATATGGTGTCTATGGTTCAAGAGAGAAAATGGCACATATTTGTAGGATTTTATATAACGTCATTTATTTATTTTTTTTTTTTTTTTATGTATGAACTTATTCATATACATTACAAGAAAGGCCCTTTCTTGTACTTTCATATTAATTATATAATTTCAAGTTCATTGAATAAAATTAGAATAAAACTTTGCGAAATTTGAGATTAACAACATGTGATCCAGACTTCGCTTCAAAGATATCGGCGCCGACTATCGAGAGGTAAAAGCGAGCCGTTCGAAATGCGTTTACGATGATCGTGGACGGCCTTTTATGAAGACGAGATTTCCCGTCGCGCTTCGTCAGCCCGCGCGCGCGCGCGCTATTACAGGTGGAAATAGTGACAGATACGGAAAATCCGAGCGCGTTGACACTTGGCGCTTTTATTCCATCGCACGCCACGCGCTCGCGTATTCATTCTTTTCATTTCGTATTTTTTCATAACTCGCTTCCGAGAGTGCGTCGTCGGAACGGGAAAGTAATGTCCGAGCCCGCTTTCGAACCGTACCTTCTTATCGCCATCGATATCGCGAGCGAGAAATCTCAATCTCGAAATTATTGACGCCGAGGCGGGATCGCGATCGTCCGCGAAAAAATTCAAATTTTTTTTTTTTTTTCTTTTTTTACAAAGATCCTCCACGCGATTCCTCGACGGGGGGGTCGAAATTTTTCCACGCCAACGCCACGACGGATGGCGTTAGTATACTGTTTGCAGTTAAACAATATTACGTAGTAAAATTTATAGCCCACCACCGGCTCCGGTTTCGCGCGCTCTTACAATGCGCTCGCTCGCACCCTACGCAAGGGTGAAGGTATCAACGATATGAGAAATACAGGCGTTACGGCCAGTGCCACCATTTCCACGATGATCCACGGCTTAGCGGATACTGTGTTCTGTTTTTTTTTTTTTGTTTTCAAAGTACCGAGAATGGATTTGGATTCGCGAAGGAGAAATTCGTGGAATCCGTCGCTGCGTTAATTTCTCGAAATAAGAATGAACGCTTTTCTTCTCCGCACTAACTATAAACGAAGAAAAATCGTGAAGAAAAGAAAAGAAGATTGTACTTGGCAACGCATCGATATTTTGTAAATATTATGCCGACATAAACCATGTTACGGTAACATGAAGTTTGATATTACATATTTGCTGTTCGAGTAACAGCAACTAAAGTTCTTGCGACGGTAAATGTAAGTCATATTACGTATATTTGCGCTTTTACAGAGAATGCGCATTTTTCTTCCAGAGAATATAACGTCATTCTTGCAACTATCAATTCCTGCGCATTTGCTTCTCTATATCAGGAAACTCTGATATAGAGAATTCGATATTATTATGCAATAAATTGTGATGGAAAATTTATTCTAATAAAGAAATTATATTTCACGCCTTTTTCTATTTTCGCATATCATGACATTCTCATTTCTCCATTTATAAAACCCATCTTTCGGATAATTAAACGATATAAGAAATTAAATGCAGCCGCGTTATAATTTTACACATTTATAATATTTATATCTTTTTTAAACTTGATAATTTTAATATACTTATACACAATTTTGGAGATGCGGATAATAAAGGTAGTCGCAAAATTGACATTTACGTAAGAACAATGATACGCCGAGAGGACGAAGGAATAGATGGCGGTCCGACATGCGGAAAAATAACGGATTGCGAAACGCGTTTATAAAGGCGAGACGCGGTCCGTAAAGGACGGGCGATATTCCTTCATCAGAAAGCCCGCGGGCGTCGTTATTCGTCCGCATATATCCGACTCATTCGCTGTTCGGCATCGCCACCGTTACCCCCGTTTTTTATGTTTTCTAATATCGCGCATACGGCTTTTACGCACGGCAAGGGAAACGCGGAGGCCGGGCTATTGGGGGCAGTCGATTTCGAACGGGGACCGAAATTGTGTTAGAGACTACTCTCTCTCTCCCTGCATTCTTTACTATGATATCCGCAGTGCGCCGATAAATCTGCGTATTGGAAAAGAAAAACAAACGATTTTCGAAGATATATCCTTCTAGCTGTTCGTTTTACGCTTCGTTAGTTTTAGTATTATGACGTATTAATGACGTAATTGTGTCCTTAAAAATTTTTTTAAAAATTCTGACATCTTTTTGTTTGAATTTTTAGATCTAGATTGATGTTTGAAAGGAATTTCAAAAAATTTGTCTTAATGTGTTCGTTTTACGCTTCGTTAGTTTTAGTATTATGACGTATTAATGACGTAATTGTGTCCTTAAAAATTTTTTTAAAAATTCTGACATCTTTTTGTTTGAATTTTTAGATCTAGATTGATGTTTGAAAGGAATTTCAAAAAATTTGTCTTAATCAACAAAGTATTTTCTAAGAGTTCAGAAAAATGTGTCTGCAAAAAGCTTGCAAAGGCATTTTGTCTGAAGTTTTTCAATCAATCTTTTTTTCAAAACAAAAAATTTTGTTAGACGTCATTCTTTTTATGTGAATTTTTGTAATATTAATTATGCTACAAAAAAATATGGCTCTGGCTTCCAATTGAATATTATACCGTCTAACTATCTGCATCTTCCTTCCCTGCAGTTTAAATCTCGCAGAATCTAAGTTTGAAGGAGAGAAATTTCGCGGACGCCTCCGAGGAAATCGTTTAGGAACGGATTCTTAGACGACCATCACCCCACGTGACGCTCGCTATTACCAAAATTCGAGCTAATAGCCAGTTAGGGGAGTTCGGCCGGCGGCTCGCAAGGGACATCGGACGCGGCTTCGTTTCTCTTTGTAGCCTTAATTCGATTAGGACCGCCATCTTTCCCGGCCCGGCACCGGGTCGACGTCGCGCTCCGTAACTCCGTTATCGAGGCACGACTGCCCAAATTCGATCGCCGATATCGTCTTGCCGGTCTCCCCGGCAGAGATACGGCAGACGGTGAAATCGCGTGGACGCTGAATAATCATCTGCTCTTTGCATCCCCAATTACTCCGCCACGTGGCGAACGCGGGAAAAGGGTGGACTCTTTCGGGGTGGGGGCTCGCGAGATTGTCATTTATTGCGATGAACAATAACCCGGACTATTCTCGCGTGAATAGAGCAATGAAATAAGTAGTGGAAAAGGTGTCTCACCCACTCTTTGCCATTTATTTTTCAAGCCAGAGTCGTAGATACTATTAGAGCGATATATTTGAATAAATAGGCAGACATGGGTGTGTGATAATCGGTTAAGACTGCTATTATATTCTTGCTCGAGAACATTACTTTAGGAAATATTTTAGAGCGCTGCTTCTATTACAGTCATCTATCTCTGCAACTATGATCGTCTATTCCGGAGCTATCCCGAACTTTGTACATTGAAAACGTTCCCTGTTCCTTCTTACTTTCAAAGTAGTTTTACTTTAGAGACAGAGAACATATTTTCTCTCCTGAATTATTTTGACACTAGATATATCCATTATTAAAGCATATCTAAGTATAAAAAGCTGCTTGCACATCTTTCGTCTTACAATTGCCGCCATGTTATAATTTCCGTCTTATTAAATTAGGGATTTCAAAATTCGTTGCAGAGACATATACGTTTGCAGCTGCAGACCGTAAACTTTGTGGCTTTCGTGAGGAATGTGTTCTAGATTCAGTATAAAATATCATTCATTCATCATCTCACGGCGTTAATTTATTACTGCCGTAAGTTTCTGCAAGAAGAATGCAGCGAGTAATCGAGCTGTGTAATGCGGTGGCACAACACTCATTTGGAAGATACGGTTAGAGCGCCGCACGTACCTAGTCGTTCATCTCGGCTCGCTATCAGGACAATCGTTATTGTGCGCAGGTGCAATAAGATCCTTATACTTAATGCGCGAGACTCGAGCTGCTGCTTCCTCGCAAATTCAAAAACACCCCGTCCGCGTTTGTAGAAGTCTCTTGACGTCGCTGCCGTCGCCGCGGCGTTCGTTGAACTCACTTACAACCGTTATAAAAGAACAAATCTTGATAATTTTTTTTTTTTAGCGTTTGTGAATTTAATTCCATCCGCTGATACGTCTTTATGAAGAAAGCGAGCTCAACTACCATTCCAGTCTGTTTCATCCTCTCGAACTTGTTCCATCCGATTTCAATCTCGATGTGAAATATATTTTCTCGCACGTCATATTTTGGGGGAGGGGGGGGAAGGGGAATTTTAAATAAAGCAGAGAGATTGTCGACAATTATCTACTTTGAAGAAGTTTCAGATCCAAATAGACGTCGCGCAAATGTCCTGGATCGTCAGTATGTTCATCGAATGCTCTCTGAAAAATTGTTTTCGCGTTACACCCACTCGTTTAAATCTCACCGTTGGCGCAAAAGTAGGTACAACCTACTTTGCAGGGGCAAATCGTTCTATTCTTTCCTAGAACGCATTGATTTCTACGCGATATTCGCGGAAAGAGAGAGCAGCGTCTCCGTCATCGTCATCGTCGTCGTCGTCGTCGTCGTCGTCGTCGTCGACGTCGCAGTCGCTGCCCCCGTCCGTGCACTCCACCACCGCTCAGTGATACTAGTAACGACAGAATAACCACCACCACCACCTCCGCCATCAGCAAAGCGCGGCCTCCTCTCATCATCATCAGCGGATCGCCGTTTCGGGAGGCCGATCGGTGGGCCTCGCCGGGGCCGATGCCGCGGCAAGAGAGAGAATTCTCTTCTTCTCGGACGGCGGACAAAGTGAGACGCGCGGCCTCGCGGAAGGCCGCGAGAGTGAGAGAGGAGGTATGAGGCGGTCTCCGGGGGCGGCGCATTTGATCGGAAGGCGAGCCGCGCTATTGGCCGGCATCGCCGCGGTGCGAGGGGGTAACGTGAGGACGCGTGAGGTACGGCGGCGGGCGCCTCCACCCGCACGGCAGCGCAACATTGCCATCTCCTTGCCAGCGATACGCGTCCTCTCTCTCTCTCTTTCTCTCCTGCGACCGCCGCCGCCGCACCGCGTCCTCACGCGAGCGAGCGCGCGCGATATCGGCCGTACCGCCGCCGCCGCCGCCGCCACCGCCGCCGCCGCCGCCGCCGCCACCACCGCCGCCACCGTCGCCGTCGCTGTTGCCGCTGCCGCGCATGGTGCCACCACTGCCGCTCGAGCGAACCGCCGCCGCGTTGCTGGTCCTCTCAGTCGCGACGCGCTCGTCACGGGGTGCAGATCGTACGTCGCTTGTCGTTCCGATACCCTTCGTCGCGCGCAGCACGCGCCTCTCACGCGGACACCCGCGCCGTTACGTCGCACGGCGCTTGTCGCGATTCGTATTTGTATTCATAACGCGGGATTCCGTCGCGGAAACGGCAACGTCGTCGTCGTCATCGTTGCCGTCGTAGTCGCGTTTCGAGGTAATCGGTGGTGGGTGGTTGATGGTGAAATCTGACTTTTTTCTCGGACGAAAAGTAAAGAACGATAGACCTTTCGGGACTGAGATAGGTGGTGAGGTAGAAACTGGGGGAAAAGGAGAAGGAAGCAGAAAATAAACGTAAAGTGTCGCGTGGTGCGTTGGAGCAGGCAAGTGAGAGTCCCTGTCCTCTGATCCCTCGGAAAATTTCCATTGCGTATAATGCTTCGTTGGGGGAGGCAAGGTGGACTCTAATTCTTTTAGTGAGGGTGGAGTAGAGAGTATTCGAGTACGATATTCGGAGCCACGTTTCGGAGCTAGGCTGAAAGATGCTCGACCGTGACGTCCCAACGGGACGATGACGCCCGCGTCGGTTCGCGTCTGACAGATCCGCGCACGTTGCCACGAGGCGCGCGGATAAAGCTGCTCTTACTCCCCGCGTCTCTTTGCGCGGACACATCTGGAGATTCACGTGTGGTTGTGCATGTGTGTGTTGCAGATGCGGCCTTGTTACTGATCCGATCAGGCCGAACGTCATCGACAACGAGAAACTGAGGCGAGACGAGGAGATCGAAGAAAGATAAACAAAGAGAAGAAGAGGAACAGGTTGAAGAGAAAGCGTAGGAGGAAGCGTGCGGTGCAATAGAGAAATAGAAGAAGGAGGAGGAGGAGATTATCTCTCTTTCTCCCTCTCTGGAACAAGACAAGCGGAAGCCACATCACGCCCGATCATGACGCAGCAAAGCGGTGCTGGGTCACCCCAGCAATTTTGTTTGCGCTGGAACAACTATCAGACTAACCTAACCAACGTCTTCGATCAGCTTCTGCAAAGCGAAAGTTTCGTGGACGTGACCTTAGCCTGCGACGGTCACAGCGTCAAGGCCCACAAGATGGTCCTGTCGGCCTGCAGTCCGTACTTTCAAGCGCTCTTCTTCGATAATCCCTGCCAACACCCGATCGTCATCATGAAAGACATCAAATGGCCGGAGCTCAAGGCTGCGGTCGAATTTATGTACAAGGGCGAGATCAACGTTTCCCAGGAGCAGATCGGGCCGCTGCTTAAAGTCGCGGAAAGCCTCAAGATTCGCGGCCTCGCGGACGTCAATAGCGAACAGGAACTAACGTCCAGACCGAGCTTGGAGGAGGTCGCGACCGCGGCGATGCAGCGGAAGAAGCGCCGCCGAATGTCCGGTGAGCGTTCCCCGTCCAGCAACAGTCCGGAGCGCATCGGTTCCGGCAGCATTGCTGACGAACAGGACGTGATCGCCGGCAACATCGTCGTGCCCGAAATCCACAACATGGTGCCGCCAACCGCCAGCTCGACGCCTAGGTCCCTGGGCTCGCCTAGTACGCCCAGTATGCCTAGCATCTCCGTCACGCCGCAGATCAACCTGCAGGAGCTTCCTGTCTCGCTGCCCTTACCACCACCCCCGCCGCCGCCGCCGCAAGGACAGCAGAGTTCGCACCCCCTGTCGACCCACCACGTGTCCGGCCACGTGACTTCCGGTCCGCACGCGCCCGTCAACCACCTGGGCAGCCACGGTCAGCAACTCAGCGTGCAGCAGCAGCAGCAGCAGCAGCAACAGCAGCAACAGCAACAGCAGCAGCAGCAGCAACATGCGATGAACGCCGGCGGTCAGACTATCAGCGCCGACGATCTCGAGATCAAGCCCGGCATCGCGGAGATGATTCGGGAGGAGGAAAGGGTGAGTCAAGTTCTCTTTTATTTATATGATTCTCCGATTCTTTATAATGCGTGAGAAGAAATTCACGACTTAAAAAATATTGACATATTAAATCTCAGGAGAGCAAATAGTGAATTGTTCTTCTAGTAAGCGAAAATTTCTGAACGCTTCTCTTACGCTGTTTAAGTATCAGGGAAATAATTAATATTAGCAGAGCGAAATGTTATTGTCATTAAGGTAGTTCTCGTCTTATAATTCGCGAAAATGCTAAGTTCGATCTACATTTTATGTAAAAAAAAAAAATTTTGAACGCATCGGTGATTTTCGTTCGTGAGCGTAAAAAGTTACTTATTGTTGGCCATTAGGTCATACTATTACAAGACTATCTCTGAGAATCATTGCTGAATGAATGATTCTTTATAAGCATACTGATACTGTTTTATGCGATTAATCTTTTCCCCGGAGGAACATTTGTCTTTGCACGCATCGGTGCTGATATGTAATTTTTGATGCAAATTGTAGAACAAGAAGTCCGTAATTACATGGAGTGTTGTAATTAGGAGATTTTTATGTTCGTGATAACGCCGAAACGCTCAGATATATATTCCGATGCGCTTAATATAGTTTTCCTGTTTTTATACTGGAAGAATATTGTTTCTCTTTTTTGCCGAAGATAAATTAGTGGAAATAAAATGCAGGAAGGTGATAGAAAAAAAAAAAAAAAAAGTCAGAAGTACACTTGCCATTAACGATAATAAGATAAGAAAAGCATTTCCGTCAGAAGTAACGTTAGGTTTATTCGAGAAATGTAGTTAAAAAAAAAAATCGATTAGTTTTGCCGGATATAAATAAAAAGCATTTTATAATTATTTTTCTTTACGTACATGATTTGTGCGCGCATGTAAATTGAAAATTTACAAAATGCATTTTCTAATTTAAATAACGGCACGCTAGCAAGCTGCGCATTACAAATCTAATCTTATCATTAAAACGTGTTAAATAAATGAGCAAATAAATTTCCCTCTGTATCGTCATTAAAAAAGTTTGCGCGCGCATTTTAAATTTATTCCAATATCGGATAAAACAAATATAAACGAAGAGAGAAGTATTCCAATATATTTGGTCAACATTTAGAAATAATTCGGCAACGAGAGAGACAGAGAAAGAGAGGGAGTCAATTAAAAGTTTCCTCCGCCGATATCAGAACGTGCCGCCGTGAATTGAAATAAGAAACGCCCGGCGTTACCTCCCGCGGCGGCTCCAACTTCGCTTCTCGACGGAAAACTTTCACCCTCCGGATCGGTTAACTCGAAATCGTGCAATTTTCCCGGTAACGGACGAAGATGTTTTCCCGGTCGAGATGGCCAATGGCCGGTCGTTAACGACGAGAGAACGACGGTGATTCGCGTTCCGCGCGCGCCTCGCGTCATTAGGGGACGCGTTTCCGTCCTCGCCAAGGCAAACGAACGATCGAACGAAGGCAACGGGCTCTCTGTATCCAGCGGCGCCGATAATAATTGGCCGCTCTCTTTCACGGAAAAGTCGCGGACGGACTCGAGTCACGGCGGCCGCCAATTATTAGCGATCGCGGGACGGGAGTTTTCGCGCCGAAACCGCTCGCCATCTGACTCTCGCGATCCGTGATCGAGAACGGTGGACGAGGGGGGAGAGGAGAAGAGGAGAAAAGGAGGGATGAAGGGGAGAAAGAGAGGCCCGCGCGGCGATTTTGCCGCGGAGGGTAGGTGGAGGGCCATCCCAATTACCCGGCGATTGGCTTCGACGGTATGCGCTAATTGAGAGTATCAATGAACGTCAATGAGCGCAGTCAATATTTGGCCGGGGTGCATCCGGCCGAGCGTTTTGTAACGTTCTTTTTGTTAAAGCGGATGACAAATATTGACCGCGCTCGTTCGCGTTCGCGCGCGCGTATACGTGACACACAAGTACACCCGCGCGCTTGCTCGTCGCTTACGCACACACACACGCATCGTGCCGAGGGATATCGACTGCTCTCGTTAATTACATCGGGACGACGGTGTCTCCTGCATTATTTATCGTCCGCTACCGGCACAAGTTATTAAGCGTGCGGCTAGTTACAAGCCGTTTTGTAACTAGCACGACGACCGTCGGACCGTTGGGGACTGGTTGCGCCGACTTAGGACTGGACAATCAACTCCGTCTAACCAAATGGTCCTTCTCTTCTTTTCTCTCGCGGCATCCAGTAATTATGTCACATCTTTATTCGTGTTGATAAGATTGATGTATGGATCTTACGGAGTTTTGATTAAAGTTCTTGATACGATCATATGTATGTTTCGCGTGTAAAAATTATATTGCTTCAAAATTGCAATATAATCAGAGATGAGAAAGATAAACGCTCAATGTTTTATTCAAAGTTTTTCTCTTATCCGGAGAGACATGTAATATATATTTAAATATTATAATTTATATCGATTATGTTTTTATATTGCTTACGCAATTCGATAAGTAGAATTAGTACAATTTTTTAATGTAATATGACAATTATATGTAGAAAAAAAAACCTTGTTTTGAAAATATCTTTAGTTTCAACATAGAAACCTTGAAATGAGATTATATTGCGTTAAACAAAGAAAATTTGCTTGAATGAAGCCACTTTATATGATGCAATCATGAAAAATATATTCTTATTATTTAAGAATAATTTTATCGAAAAAGGAAAAAATATTGGATAAAAATATAATATATTTTTAATTCGAAGATTATAATAATAATTATAAAGTTAATTTATATTATATTCTTTAGGTGATAACTATAATATTGAAATGAGACTGTGATATTATTGAAATTTAAGATGATCAAAGTCTTATAAGAATATAAATTGTTGCGTATATACGAAACAATGAATGCGTCAAGTAATATATTTGAATATATAAACTTTGATTTGACGCAACTTTTTTTGCGTGACGTAATATGAGAATTGTTGACATTGAATATCGAGTCGGAAAGAAAGGACGATGAATTTTCACGAACATGAAATGTCGCGTTTACAATCGGAGAAAGCGCGTCAGCTGATATTCTAATCTGACAATCTGGGAAATTAAGCGTCTCTTCGGCGAAGAGATGATGAATTTTCACGAAATTTCGCGTTTTAGACTCGGACGAGCAGCTTAGATAGACGTCGGGAGAGGGAAAGCGCGTCAGCTGATATTTTGACAATCTGGGAAATTAAGGTGAGCGCCGCACAATTATTTTTTTCTCTCTCTCTCTCGCGCGCGCGCGCGCGGACGTCCCCGCCGCCAAAGTGACGTAATCCGCTATATGTATACATATAATGGTTATAACATTCCACGGGATTCCATTATGTTAACGCAACCACGTTCCAATTCTCCGGGCATGCCTGCTTGCGCGCGCGTATATCGTAAATGCGCGCCGTTGTAGTATCGCAACTATTCCGCGGTGCCTTTCCGATTAAAATACCTAATTGATGCGGGCGAAGCCCAATGGCGGATCGCGGAATGCCAAGCCGAGTGCGAGAGTGCTGCTGCCAAGCATCCGTCGATAATTTTTCTTATACGATGACGAGGAGAGAGAGAGAGACGGAATAATTATAGAAGCGGATAAAATGAAATAAAATGTAATTATGAAGATTGCAGTAAATGGATGGAATGCGTCGCTCTTTTAAAAGAGACAGGGTGGAATTTGTAGTGAGAAGAGAAAGCGATGTTTTCATTTATATAAACAGTAAATTATGTATTAGCGTGAAAGTTTTAGGATTGATTTACTCGGGATAAATAGATACGCGCGCGTAAGTTGAAAATCACGAAAGGAACGATGAAATGGA
This sequence comes from Cataglyphis hispanica, assembly GCF_021464435.1. Lineage (NCBI taxonomy): Eukaryota > Metazoa > Arthropoda > Insecta > Hymenoptera > Formicidae > Cataglyphis > Cataglyphis hispanica. The sequence goes on from NC_065958.1 coordinate 11,459,509, forward strand.
TTTTTTTTCTTTTCCGCAGGAAAAAGCGGAAACTAATAATACACTGTGTACTTGTTAGAAATTTATTTGCAAATAGAATTTTATATTCTTTGTCTAGATCTAGTTCTACAATAATATCGAGGTGCAAAATTCTGAAACTATAACTAAAATCGAGTGTGTGACAGAAAAAAAAGCGATGTCAAGTCAGAGCTTATATTCTCAACTTAACGCGTTCATTATTTCGTATATACGCAACAATCTATTACGTTTGTATAAAAATTTGATAATCTTAAATTTCAACAATATTTCAGTCTTACTTTAATATTAAAATTGTCACCTGAAAAATATCATTTAATTATCTTGATAATTATTATTGTAATCTTTAATTTGAAAAAAATGTAATTTTTTTTATCCAACATTTTTTTCTTTCCATTCAAGAACAATATTCTTAAATAAGATTATATTCTTCTTCGTTGAACTATATAAAATGACTTTATTCAAATAAATTTTCCTTGTTCAACGCGATATAATCTCAATTTCAAAATTTCCAAGTTGAAATTAAAGTTATTTCCAAAACAGAAGAAAAACATTTTTTTTCTGGATATCCTCAGAGATTTTTACTATCCAAGATCAGTTTCTTGATAGCGAAGCCTATCTCCGCAGTCTTCCGAAAGTCTAAAGCTCATTATAGATACACACAGAGACAAAATTATCATACGAGAAATTCATCGAATACCACGAGCTGAATCTCTTCTGATAATATCCCATTCTTTATTAACGTAGGACGTATGAGAAATTTACCGATGACCAAAACGATATGGTATTTCATTCTATAATTTTTCATATTTTATGGATGCATATTAACGAATATAATATAACGAAATAGTGCTCTCTTAATCTCTCTTCAATAGCGATCGACCTTTTGCGTTTCGTCGGAAATTAGGGAATCAACAGGGAGCGTTTTGAATTATGAGTCGCTCGCCTCCAGCAACGAAAGCCAGAGACAACAATTATTTATATCCTCGAAGAGGTTTCGGATTCGATGGGGACTCACACAACCACCATATACACACGGCACTTAGTATAAGTATAAATTATACTTCATCTGTCGCGCGAGATGCGTCTCTCGCGACCGCTTAATCGCAATCTTAATCGTATCTTTAAACGTCCTGTCCTTCACTTTTCAATCATTTAATAAATATTTTATAAATAAAACTAAATATTTGACATTTTAAACTATAGTATAATTTAAAAATAAATTTAATGAAGAAAGAAATAATAATTAAAATAATTGAAAATAAATATAAATGAATAAAAAAGATTTTATTCATTAAAAGTTATTCTTGAATATTTGTATAACAATATAAGAAGAGACTAAGCATTAGCATTGTGTCAGGAATTATAAAGCGTTGAAACATCACGATTTATATTAATATATCTCGAAATCATCCGAGATGATCGCTCGATCGGCTGGAAAAGGCGCTCGGAAAGAGTGACGAGATGAGTAAGAGAGAGAGAGAGAGAGAGCAGGGGAGCGAGAACATCCCCCGAAAAGTGTACACAGTGTACAACACGAGAAGCAGCAAAGCGTGATCACGCGGTCGGTGGAGCTCGAAAGGGCGGGTCGAAAAAAATTTAATCTTCCCTCGCATTATCCTTTTTGGCAATAACGGCTTTACCTCCCGGATCGTTCTGCCCTGCCAACCCCGTCCTCCCATTCTCGCTCTCTCTCTCTCTCTCTCTCTCTCTCTTTCCCCTCCCGCTTTTCCTCTTTGTTTCTTCTGCCTCGTATCCGGTGACTGGAGAGAGAAAGAGCGTGAAAGGGATGGGAGGAGGGGGAGGGGCAAGGGAGAAAACCGGCAGGAGAGAACGGATCCCCGACGCGTCGGCAGAGAAAAAAGTCGCGAAACAGTAAATCGTGAATTGTAGTAACCGAGCGCCATTCATCCTGATACACCGGATGTGACTACATATTTCCTTCGTTCCGTTTAAATTAGTGTTTTTGCCCGGCGCGGCCTTGATTGTGTTTTCGCGCGTCGCACGCTCGCGTGTGTATGCATGTGTGTGTGTGTGTGTATGTGTGTGTGTGTCACGTGTGTATTCCGCGTATCGGCACACAATCGCGCGTCCCGTTGTCTTCTTCGTCGCGTGTATATGCATATGTGCACCACCACGCACGTATCCGGCGATCGTAACGCGCGTAAAAACGCGCGCACGTCGCGATCGGTGGCGTTGATGAAACGGGTAGCGTAAGCGATACATCAGGAGAGCGAGAGGATCGCCGTCCCGATGGGATTCAAAATTGAAAAGCCCGCCCCCCGATGTATTAAAATGCGCGCGCCCCGTCCATCCCCCGATCGTCTCCGTCCACCCACCGGTCTACCTCCTTTCTGGCCCTTCGGTCCAGAAAACGATCGCGATACGAGCGCGCGCGGACCCGCCGCGCTCTCCTATCGCTCGCGTCGCGCTCAAAAGTCGATTACCGTGCTGTCAGAAGTGATCGAGAGAGAGCTCCCTCGCGCTTTTTGACGCGTATCGACGCACTGCTCCGGAGATTTCGACTCTCCGACGCGATCCTATTTTATGCAGCTTTGTTCCGGCAGATCTCGCGGAAAGAGCTGCTCCCAATTTGATAAGATGATCGAGTTCGATCTTTCAGGCTCTCTTTTGTAATTATTATATGAGTTAATATAGGTTTCGGTTCTAATTTTTGAGAGATTTTTTTTGTAAAAAAGATCTATATTATGACAAAAATTGTTTTTGAAATAAAAAATAAGATTTGACAGTGAATTTCTTACAATTATTAAAATTCATCATTTATATTTTTGCCACTTTAATAATTTTACTAATTAACTCTATTGAAAGAGAGACGAGGAAAATCATTTTCTCTCCTCTTCCCTCTCAACATGCACATCGAAGGAGATTACTTTTAATTAGGGCTAAAGTCCGCTCGGTGCGTCCCTCTCCCAGGAACACCACCGTTCTCTTCGTTTCTCACGGGACGACCTCGCATTTATACAAAGTAGAAGATGCTCCCCGGCTCGGTCCAGTTCCCGGCCTTTTTTTTTTTTGCGCGCGCGAGTGCTCGCATCGGCGCACGCAATGTCGTCCGCACGCGATAGCTAGTTTTTCGTAGACACGCGCGTACAACACAGCTGAGCGCGGCTGTCAATGAGGGAGACCTACAACGGTCTCCTATAATCGCGAGCCTCACCCCTTCCCTCCTACCGGCCTAGATGGTACGGTCGATTTTTTTTTTTATTTTTCGCAAGACACGCTCCCGGTCGCGTCGTCGTTCGCAAGGACGAGCCGGAAGAAATTGGCGGGTACTCTCGCGCACAGCGGTTATGCTATTCCGTCGCTTACGAGATCTCGAAAGTAGGTAGGTAGGAGGATCCCGAACCCGCTGCTCTCTCTCTCTCTCTCCCTCGGTCTGTCCCGAGTGCGTATTACGTAGCCACCCTTACTTCGGTGGAGGACTATTTTATAATAAAGGCCGGCTTAGCGGCGATATAATGGTATGTATTTTAAATATTTCGAAAATTGCCTTCCTAGGAAACTCCTCGCATAATGGCAATACTTGGAATATAATCCTGGGGTAACCGGACCGCATAGGCGCCCGAGCACTTAACTTCTCTCGATTCCTCACGCCGTACCGTCGCCCTCTCCCTCCCCCCCCACCCTCCTCTTCCTCCTCTCCCCCTACCCTCTTCTCTTGGCACCGCGAGAGAAGCCTCTCTTTTCCCTACCCCTTCCTCTTTTTATATCTCTTCTCTAAACGATCCCATTTCTCTCTCTCTCTCTCTTTCTCTCTCTCTCTCTCTCTCTCTTTTCTTCGACGTAAACGCGCTAGGAGAGCGCAAATGTTTCTTGTGCCGCTTTCCTTCTTTTCTTTGGAAATCTCGCGATAGATTAACCGGACTGGATATATTCCAGATGGGATTTATCTGCACGGAATCGTTAGCCGTCGAGCGATAGCCACGGGATAATGCATAGGTAGACAAAGTATCTCAGATTTCTCATCTCCTCGTTCTGTTCCTTACGATTTTTTTTTTTTTCTCGTTATTTTGTAAATCTTCTTGTTTTAAATATTTGTGTTCACGATTGGAGGGAATTATTTGTGGGAGATGATTTTTTTAAATTTTGTTGAAGTCTTAGAGAGAGAGAGAGAGAGAGAGAGAGAATAGAATAAGATTTTATAAATATATTTTTATAAGATTTTATAAATAAAATTTTATAAGTTTTTCTAAATAAAATATTATATTTTCTTTACTTGCGTTATATTTTATTTTTATTTTCAAAACATGAAATAAATTCCGTCTGGCAATATTTCTAAAGCATTCAAAATTGACATAATGATTATCTTAATTGCGAGAGGCATAATTTCGCGCGATAATGTTTTTATATTATTTAAAAAAAAAAAAAGAAAAGAAAATCGTGGATTAATTTGTATCGATGAGAAGTAACTGTCAGTGTCACCTTGGCCTAAGTGGAGCATTTTACGGGTTACTCTCTTTCCCAGACACTTTAGAAAATTTGATAAATCGTCCTCCTCTCGACCTCTCTTCCTTCCCCGTTATCTCGACGAAGAGAAAGAGAAAGCTCCGCGCATCGACGGACATCATTTTTCCGGAGCACTGGTTACGTTGTAGCGCGCGTTGAAAATTGCACAGGAATTCGTCCCGAGTGCCGAGGCTCTCGAGTGCTCTCGCGCAAGAAAGTTATCCTGAAATCCGCGTCTGGCTCGGGTCCCGCGGGACGCGGCGACCTTCGCCCGCTCGTCGAATGCATTATTTCGCGGACATGGAAATGCCCACGGGCCGGAAATCGATGTCGGATCGCTTAAGTAATACGCCGGGAAAACGCGACCGCTTAACGTTTTCCCCGCTATTTTCTTCCCCTCGACGAAGACGATGATAAGCGTTTCGAGGGAAACCCCGACGAGCTGGAACGGGAGAGAGAGAGAGAGAGAGAGAGAGAGAGAGAGAGAGATAGACAGGCGGTCAAAAAGAGAGGCGGAAGATCCGCTTGATAAAAGTTGCATGCGCGTCCACTTGTAACGTCCGCGGAACTATTCGTGAAACATTCAGACGGCTCGAAAGACGACTCCCGCCGACTTGAAATTCCCGCAACGACCGCACCGTAATAATGCAACGATCGCGGTGGACGCACGCGTTCGGTGGGGACACTCCAGTCCTGTCGTGGACAGGACAACCCGCACCGCCTCGCTCTTTAACGTCCAATTCCCCAGTCGCGATTTTCGCGGCTAAGGGGAACCGCGTCTTGGACCTTGGAATTTCCTTCGCCGGAACAAGTATTTTTTCTTATACATCGACATCGGGGAGGGGAAACAAGCGACAATTGAACTAGAACGAAGGGATAAAACATGCCGCGGATGACATTTAACGTTATTAATATCTTGACGTTACGAGTAATTAAAAATAAAATGCAATTATTTTATCTTCATCCTGCACGATCGAAGGGGAGACTCTCACGCCTTCCTCGCGATATACGAAATCTCAGTTTACGGGGGCGAATCTTGACGGACGCATCTCACGCTCTCGACGTCCGATCAGTTTACGAGTTAATCTCGATGCGAATCGCCGCCGTTAAGAAAGGGGCCGGGGCGCGCATTTATCCGAGATCGTTTAATCCTTCCCCCTCCCCTTCCACCCATCCGCGCCTTCCCACCGATTTCTCCGCGCTCTGAAATTCCGCGGAACCGCCGGCGTTGCGTGCACCGGCTTCGATCAGAAATGCAGCACGTAGAGGCGCATCGCGTTTGTTCCTGATGCACAACGACGACGACGACGACGGCGGCGGCGGCGGCGGCGGCGTGGAAAGCAAAGGGAAGCGAAGCCTCTTTATCGTTCATCATCACGCACAGTCGCTGTTCCGGAAAAATGCTGATCTTGTAAGGGGAGTTGAGCTTAGATTTCTCCCCTCACCTCCCTCCCAAGAATCCACGCTACGTGCATTATTTCCCTTGCGGGAAATTCGACTTGAATGTGCGTTCGATGTTTAGACACACATATATATATATATATATATATATATATATATATATATATATATACACACACACACACACGCGTGAAAACGTAATGCAGTAAAATCAGAGAGAGAGAGAGAGAGAGAGAGCCTCGGAAATCGAGAAAGAAAAGCTTATACACCTCGCTTATCTCTAACAAAACCGACCGACCCGAGAATTTTAATAACGAAATGGAAGTTTACAACCTTCCGTCCCGAAAGAGTTAAAAGCTCTTCATCTCTCATTCCTTATTTACATAACCCATTTTTGCAGCTTCGGCTTTTGAAACGGCCAAATTTGCCAGCCGATCTAGCTTTCACGATCACATCCGATTTCCGAGCATACGCGACGTCCTCTCTCTCTCTCTCTCTCTCTCTCTCTCTCTTTTTTTTTCCTTTTCGAGTTCCGTCGAACGAACGTTGCTGGAACGCTATCGCGACGGCGGGTTCGGGATGAGAGGGGAGGAGGTGGTGGTGGTGGTGGAGGTGGAGGTGGGTTTCCATTTCGAAAATGCGACACGGGATCTCCGCGCGATGTACGTCGGGCGACAGCTCCGGGGAGCTCGCGGTAAATCAGAAATTATCTTGCGTCGCGTCCGAGTTGCGCTGCCTTTTCCCATCGAAACGCGCATAAATACCGGACTAGAACGAGTGACAGAGAGACGGCGGTGAGGGGGAGGAGGAGGAGGGGGGGGGCCGATGGGGGAGAGCGAGAGAGAGAGAGAGAGAGCGGTCCTTGCAGTCGCGGCGGCATGCACGATGCATCCGCTGCTGCCGCGTGTACGTGTACAGGATGACACGCGTGTATACGTATACACGCGGTCGTGTATACAGTGTGTCCCGAGAGTACCATATGGTGCGCGGCTTGATGAATGACAATAGGAGAATCTTGGCCTCGACATTTTGGTATCGCGAGAGTATCTTTGGCTGCGAACAATTAGAGACTGGAGGGAAGATAATTTTGAAGTTTTGATACGGATCTGCGTTCTAATTAATTCAGCTACGAGAATGTTTTATGCTGAAATCGAAAACTTTTATAATACGATCGGGGGAGGAAGAATTGAGTTTAAAGATTTAAAAAAAAAAAGAAAATTTTTTTTTAAAAACCCCAACTTAAAACCTCAGATTCTTAATAATCGAAGCAAATTGATGCCAATGCTCTACGAAATGGTCATCTTCTCGTTTTTATCTCAGTACATGTATCTTTTAATATAACGATATATGAATTTTAACAATTGACAGCTGATTTGCTGATTATTTGACAGTTATTTGACAGTCGTTTACACTCCTCGCACTCCTTTTTCTCCGCACCCGCCGGGCGGGTAGTTCCCTAGTAGTTATGATACTCGTTCTCGAACACCCAGTACAGAGACTCACACACGCCTCACGCTGCTCTATGCACGCGCACAGCCGCCCCCGCAGATATATATTAATACGTGGACTGCACGTCGCGGTGCGCGCGACTTGATGGACGGATGACCAGACCATTCCGCAGATTGCTTCGCTCCCGATTCCGACCGGAAGGAGATTTATAACCTCTCGTCGTTATCTGCGCGCGCGCGCGAGCGAGCGAGCGAGCGAGCGAGCGACCAGGCCGACGAGAGAGAGAGAGAGAGAGAGAGAGAGAGAGAGAGAGAGAGACAGCTGAGCGTGATGCTGCGTCTCTCTCCATCTCTATCTACCTACCTACCTACCTCTACTCCTCGTTCCGCTCGATCAGCGATCGATCAACGGCCGCGCGTCGTCCTTTGGACCTCTGCCAGTGCGCGAGGGGGAGGGGGAGAGAAAAAAAGACTACCCGCTCCGCGCGGTAGATGATAGCGCGACGCGTTCGTAATTTTTTCCTCCCGATCGCTTTCGGGAGCGCGATGTACCTTTTACGCTAACTCTCTCCTCCAAACCCGCCCGCGACTATCTCTCTATATGCATCGAGAGGACGAATAGAGGAATATCGAACGAGGAGCTGGGAGGAAGGCTTCTCCGCTTTCGTAGGATGTATCGTGCGCTTTCTCAAGTGGTACGATTTATTATCATCGAGCGAAGGATTTCCTTCATTACAAGTAATTCGTGCGATTTTAATTCGATCGTAATCGGCCCGATACTCTCTCTCTCTCTCTCTCTCTCTCTCTCTCTCTCTCGCGTTTCGTATTATATAAGGGAGATGATATATATATATATATATATATATATATATATATATATATATATAAAATTAGAGCTTGGACGAGGTATAAAATTGGGTTCTTCATTCGATTAAGCGACAGCGTAGAATTTCTTTCTCCGTACGCGCTTATCAACCCGTCCATCGTACCAAGGTAGCGATTGTTGATCGCTTCGGTAGTCGGCGCGTGAAATACGAAACGGCTGCATCAAGAGGATAAATCAAAGGATTAATTTATAGTATTCAATTACAAAGGGAAGAATTACACGTATACATATATATATATATATATATACATATGTATACGGGAGGAAGAGATGAGTCGCGCAAAGCGATTGCACCGCGACAGTACATTCTGGGGAGGGAAAGAACCGGGGAGGGGGAGGGGGAGGGCAGGGGGAGAGGGTAACTCGGCCAAGGGGCCCCGTTCCTTTTTTTTCAGGCCGCGTTACGCCGCTGCCGAGGGCGGCGGGATGGGAAAGGGGCAGCGATGAGGTGGGGGGATTGAAGGGTGTTGGGGGGAGGAGGGGGCGGGCCGTCGCGCACATGCCTGAAAAACGCGAGCGTCACGATAAATTAGATTTAATGACTGTCGCAAAAAAGCGCGATATGAAAGTCGGACGCGCGGGACGAACCGATAGAAATTAAATTCTAGGATATTCGATTACGGTACCCAGGCAGCAGCCCAGCAGCAGGCCCCACCTCCGCCCCCGCGTGTCCCCCTCGCCCCTTCCTCGCCCCTCTCCCTTCCCTACAGTCCTCTGCGCGTCCTCGCGTCGATGAAACCCTCGTCGTTCGTTGCTACACATCCGGGTGCTTTCGCCCCGGCGCTGACATCGAGCCGAAAAAAAAATACAAAAAAAAAGGGAGAAAGAGAGAGAGAGAGAGAGAGAGAGAGACAGCCTCCCCAGGAATAATGGGCGCGTGCAACCTGCGGAAATAATAGATGCAATAATGCCCCGCCCCCGTAATCGCCGTATAGAAATTTGCGCGCGTCTCTGTTCCTTCCCCTCTTCCTCCCCCTCCCCTCCCCGTTCTTCTGTTCCGCGCTCTCTGACCTTTTTTATTCCCGCGAGTCGTTCAGCTTATAATTTCGCTTAATGGGATATCAAGGGCGAGACTCCGCGTTACACGTTTTCTGTTGTCCTTTGCGGATTTTCGCGAAAATATTCATGTGCCTTGACGTATTTGAAGCCGCCTAGTTTTCGAGTAGCAGTATAAATATGCCGTTGACAATTCCCTTTTTTCTCGGGAAGATCATAGAATGACAGAATTGCATTATCGTGTCGCATTTTTTTTTTTTCATTTTTCATATTCAATATCTAAGATGTAACAAGTTTCACTCGAGATTGTTGGAGGAGAGATTAAGATTTTATTATATTAATTCTTTTTAATACTAATTTTAATTTCTCTAAATTCCCGCCACTTTCGGGGAAAAGCTGCTGTCTATCATCGACGACGAAATTATTTCCTACGAAGTTGCCGTTCGGACGGAAAGCATCTCGTAAAATTCACATCGAGAATTCGACGAAGGTCGCGCATTCTATCCGAAAATAATATCAGAGATAATGGGAAAAACCTTATATCCTTATATCGAGGCGGAAGATGGCGGGCGCGATTCCGTCATCTCGCGCGGATCGATCGAGATATCACGAAGATTAATCGACGCGTCAGCACACGACGCGAATGCTTTATGTATTTATATATTCTAGCGGCTCCTGTATCTAAGCTAGCTAGGGGCTGAGTCACGCGCGCGCACGAATTTGTTCGCCAGCTTGGCGAATGAATGTTAATACACATAAGCGGGTTGCCATTAGACGGCAGAAATATAATTTCGTTTACGTCGATGACTCATGTGGCGGAAATTTCTCAGGCAATTCTGATTCATTCGGCCTTGATTCCGAAGATTTCCACTGGGAACGCGAAATATTCGTATTATTTAAATATGAAACGATCGTAATATATAAAATGCGCATATAAACCGTATACATTTTATACACAATTTCTTTCCTCTCATATATCTCTATCTTGGATCTCGCGACTTTCAGTAGCACGTCATAAATGCAAAAGATTGTTATAGATATGGAGCAGAGATTTAAAAGACGCTTTATTCTTCATACACGTGGAAAGTTGAGCTCACTCGCTCGGTGACGTTTAAAAAAATTCACCTTAGTCGAAACATATGGACACACGCGCGTAAAATTGACACGTGGCATGACTTGACGTTTAACGTACGCGAATTTCGAGCCTCGCGACACAACCCGTATATCGGTTCATATAGGAAACGCCAGGTCAAGATAAAGGAGCGCGAATCAGTGCCGAGAAAGAGCCATTGTCTCGCGCCTCGTTTCGCATTACCCGGCGGCGTATTAAAAATTCTATACTCTATTGTGCCGGCGAGATTGCATTTCGAAGGAGGTGGCGCGAGCGAGCGCGTGTCGATCGCCGAACGTGAGTTTCACTCACACCGCTTGCATTTCACACCTCGCCTACTGAATCCTTTTTCGCTCTCGCGAAAACAGGCAGAAGTCGCGAGCAGGAGCAGCGCTACTTCCAGAAGAAATTTTCCCACCATTGTGTCGCGTAAACGTGAAAAAACGAGGGAAAAGTAAAACGGCTTGTCTTCAAACGAGATTCTTTTCCAGAAACGTACGCGTCACATCGGAAGGGCGCAAAAGAAATTATTATTAGTCTAAAAAAAATTTACTTATTATTATAATTGATTTATATATATATATATTTGAAAAAGGGAGCTCTCTTGAAAAAAAATGACAGGCGAGAATTTATTATCGGGAAAGATCGCGCATTCGGAGGGATCAGAATCGTTAGGGAAATTTGCTTTCGTCATTCCGCGTTTACCACCCGGAAGTGTGCACGGCCGGACAAGCGGGCGGATACTTGCATTGTGGTCTGGATCAGATAAAAAAAGGCCGAGAAATATGTGTGCGAGAAACGGCCGAATGCATCGCCCGTCATCGAGGATGTGCGGAAGGAAGGCTCAGCCTTGGAATGCGAGCGACAAACAGCTGGCGTCAAGACGCTCACCCAACCGAGGGTGCACAAGTCGTTGCAAAGAATTCATATTTCTTATATATAAATTATTATTATTATTTTTTTTTTTCAGAAAAAATTAATGACATTTGTTCTCGATTAACGGAATAGGAGCCAAATATTTTTGGCTCATATACATTAATATCTCGTTATATTACCTGGCGTATTAATATTTTATATTTAATTTCTTCATATTTAATATTTACGTTTTTTTACGAAATTCCCATTTAAATACCACGATCCATAGATGTGTTATCTTGAAGTAAAACCGTGCAACTGAAATAAATTATCCAAAGGCAATTATTGGGAATTCTCGTCGAGATGCGCATGCAAAACGTGACGCTCTCTCTTGCCAATACGCATCTTCGGGAGGAGAAGGAAGCACGGGGCGAGTAAGCGAAGATAAGAATCCCGGAAATATCTTAGGCTAAATAAAGGCGCGCGCGCGCGTGGTATCTCTCGTCAGGATCATCCCGCTTGTTTTATTCCCGGCGCGAAAGGGGGAAGGATGAAGGGGGCACCGGTTGGTACTAAAGACGCGGACGAAACAACGTAACGTTACGTTCGATGTATCGCCGGAGACGGCAGAGATGGCGGCCCATTGTCTGGACTACAAATTAATCTGGCGATCGATACTACGTCGAGAGCGACGTCTTGCGCCCGGCCATGTACGCGGTGACTCGCGGAAAGTAAGTCGACGACGGCGAGCGACGGCGACACGACGGGTTCGCGTCTGCTCTGAGGGATGTCCGTCGCGGAGGATGCGCGTTCGCGATCGATGCGAATCTTAGGGGATGGAGACCATCGGCCACCGGAAGTGATCTCCGAATCAGTGGAGAGATTAATTCCGAGTTGAATTGTAGTCGCGTTTCAATCGCTCCGGACTCTCCAGATCTAAGTTCTCGATGTCACAATATGAGTATGAAAAAAATTTTTGTACAAGCTCGCCCTTTAATATATTTTTTTATTTAATTTAAAATAAATATTTTTTTTAATAGCGATAATTTTTTATATCCTAATTAAGCTTTTTATATCGATTGTAAATATTATTTGGCAAGGCGAGTAACTCTCTGGAAAATAAGTTTAAACATTTTTTATCGTAAATATTAAAATAAACGCTAAATTACACGCGAAAATGGAGGATCGAGACTAGCTCGCTAAAAGAGACGGTGCGAAAAAATTCCTTCGACCTTTTCTTTCAAGCAAAATAAAAGAAACGTGTGTTTGCGACGGCAAGTATTATCGTGCGAGAGAATCTCTCTTTCTCTCTCCTCAGTTCGGATGAGCTCATGCCAGGCCGGTTCGAAGGCGAGGCCGAGAGGATCTTTATCGCACGGAAGCAAAGTGCTACGCCATCGGGTTCCGGGGTGTCGTCCCCTCCCGCCCCCTTCCTCCATGCCTCGACGTCCTCCTCCAGCCGCGAGGTTTCCACGGCGCGGTAACGCGATAGAATATTCAAACGCAAAATAAAAAAGGGTTCCCGGACGACGGGGGGTATTGCATTAACCAAGATTGCTGACGATAAAATGAAAATAATGCGGAATGACGTGCGCGGCGAGGGAAGAGTGTGACGCGGAGGAGTGGAGGGGTGCGGCGAGAAGAGGAAGGGCAGGGGGAGAGCAGGAGCAAGAGAACGAGGGAGGGCAGGGGTGGAAAACAGATAAAGATAAAGTACGAGCTAAAGTAGGTTCGTGTGGGCGAGGAAGTGGTGGGTGGCGGTTGTGAGGGTGGCGACGGCGAAGGAATGAGAGAGAGACGGCCAGAGGGGAGAGCCTGAGGAGAGGAGAAAAGGGGTAGAGGGGGAGGGGGGGAGAGAGGGGTTGAGAGTGAAGGGCAGAGAAGGAGGACGGTGGCACGAAGGAGAGGCGCCAGGAGTCGCTCGTGTAATTGCGTTAAAACTTCCGCCGTGCAAAAACACCCCTTCGAAACGTGTTCCCACTCGTCGCGGCAGCCCTCGAGCCCTCCCCCTCCCCCCTCCATCCCGGTTTCGTCTCGTCTCATCTCATCTCGGATTTTCCGCGAATTCGCTAGCGAGAGGAACCCCGCGTGTCACGTTTCCGGTTTTCGCCAGAGATGCCACTGTCAATCTCTAACGATAAGAGAGGAATTCTGATACACGTGGAATTAAAACACAGGGAAAATGATGAAGTAAGTGATCGACTAAATTTAATTGAATATATATATATATATATATATATATATATATATATATATATATATAGGGGGACAAAAAAATTCCAAATTAGAAATTAATAAATTTATTGCGAGTAAAAAAAATTAATAAATTTATCGCAAGCAAAAAAGAAAAAAAAAAAAAATAAATAAAACGGTTTGAAGGCCATCGATTATCGATGCTCTATTCTATTTTCGAGATCTATTTTTAATCTCTATACAAACTATAAAAGATAACATTATATTGTATATTTTAGAACCTGAAGTGGTATTTGAACTATAATGAAATTATTTTGCACATCTGTATCTCTCTCTCTCTCTCGCTTATTTATTGTTAAGTAGGAAAAGTATCTGCAAAGTTGTGTCACGACCAAGCCATGCCAACATATGAAAGCAAATTTACCGACTTGCTTTCACGAACAGGAAGTTCTTCGGCATCGTAAATTTTTCAGCTTTACATTTACTGGTGAAAACTTATAAAAGTACGTAAATTAATGGCCTTTCAATAACGGTAGCATTGTCAACAACAATGTTCTTTAGCTTTATTCCTTTCTCGGTCACGAAGATACGTCAAATTATTATCGAAAATTATCCGCATCACTTTTCTCAAAATAGAAAATAATGAGTCTCAATTATATAGAAATTTAATCGAAATTACAATCGGCACATTTTTACAACGCAAAACACTAGCGAGCTCTTGGACATATACTTTGACAATATTAATCATCTTGGCATGCCTTACGCTTTATACGCTTGCGATGATGATTTTAAATATACAAGACACTTAGCATCCTTTCGCATAGCGCTCTTCAATTACGCGATCAACTCTGCGGAGGCTCTCACGAGATGTTTTTTTTTTTTCTTCTTCTCGCGACTCGCGTTTCGCGGACATCAAGCCGTGATTCATTTTTCGCGCAGAAAGCGACGAGAGCTCGTGTTACGGAGAGCTCGCTGGGCTCTCACTCGCGTGCTTTTATAGATTTTTGTTCGGGGCGTGTACCATGTACCATCGATTTTATGCGGCTCGGCGCCGTAAATCTCGATTTTCTAAGAATCCCCCCCCCCTCTCCCTCCCTCCCTCCCTCCCTCTCCCCCGTCCGTCCGTCATACGGCAAACATTACGTCAAGATACGTTAATCCGACGCTCGCTCGCTCGCTCGATGTTACGAAGCGCAAACCGACGACGGTGCTTCAAACTGCGTCGCCGATTAAATATTAGTATTCCCGACCCGAAGCACAGCGGCGAAGTTCGGATTAAGAGCACTTTCCCGGTTCTCTTCCTAGCCGAAACTAAGAACTGTCTCCGCGCGCCGAGCCACGGAAGCAAAACTCACTCTCTCTCTCTCTCTCTCTCTTTCTCCAATCGCGCGAAAATGAAATGAGATCGTTGTACGACGCGACGCATTTTGCTACGTAATGACACAATGTTGCGAAGCAACGTGTCCTTCGAATGAGACAGCAATGAATCTACTTGTTTTATTCATTTGAACGGGGTGTCGACTTGTCCTAGGCAAAGTATGGAAAATCTGGAATTTTTTCAGAGACTTTTTTTGGAGAAATCAGGGAATTCTAATGGAATTTTATTGGGACTCGGGAAATTGTTGAAAAAATTCTCTGATAATTTTGATGTACCGTAAGCAGTGGGCAATTTGCCAGATATAAGCGAAAATGTGAATCATGTGTATTTAAAATATAATATAAATATATAATTATCTTTGTTTATATATTCAATGTTTTAACAAAATATTGAATATGCATACATTCTTTATTTTAATTTTTCGTCCTTTTTCCTTGTATGATATCATTAGAAAAAATATATAATAAAAAAGATATATTTTAGGAAATTGTACCAAAAATATCTTTAAAATATTTTCTCTATCTGGAATTTTTTGAACCAAAATACCTGAAAGATCAGGGAATTTTTAGAGAATTTTTTTTTTTTTTACAAGATTTCAGTAGACACCCTGTTCAGAAATGCGAATGAATTTTTAAAACGTTTTATATATTTCTCAGAATATGACTATAAATACGTTAGATCATCGCTTGTAATGGTGACAGAAATATCTCTCCGCGAAAAAAAAAAAAAAAATAGAGCGTTTATAAAACTTTTAAATACTAGATTATGAGCTCTTTGCAATATATGGACGGAAGTAGAAAATTTGATTATATTATCCGGTTGATTTTTTGGCATATAACAGTTCCGTTGTGTCGGTTTTATAATTTTTTAAACTCCTACTCTGCGGTTGAATCGCCAACTACAATTGCAGACTACAATTTCCTGCCATAACTATTAGAGAAGCTAACAATTGTGTCTACTGTCTAGCTATATATATTATTTACAGTTTACAGATTATTCAATAGGCGGATCGCGACAGTTATGATTGGAGAATCACTTTGGAACGAGAAAATTAATGTGTTGAATCGATTCTACACGTGACATTTTGTCGATAATTAATTAAATTAAAACTAAAAAAATTAAATTGCCGTGAGAGACAGCGTAATTAGATGTGTTCCTAAAATCTTGCAACAGTATAAGACTCAACTGTTAAGATTTTCCAAACATTAGAAAAGAGCGGCAAAATAAAGTGATACGCTTTTAATGAAAATATTATATAAAGACGAAGCGCCGAGAAAGAGAAGTATAAACGGATGGAAATAAACTTGAACCTATCTATCGCTCGAAACTTTCAAGTCCGATAGAGAACGCAGCTGGGAAAAGATTGTCCTTAAAGCGGAAGGAACACGCTTCTGTTCTTGCCTCGAGGAGACGTTCAACGGAGAAGGGACAGAGCGCGGAAGAGAAAGAGAGGATTAATATATATATATATATATATATATATATATATATATATATATATATATATACATATTATTGACACGGAAGACACTTGTATTGTTGTATTTTAGAGCATTGGCGAACGGGCGGATTGAAATTCGAAAGTGACGTAAGCGTGTTTTTTGACAAGTAGGGATTCGGAGTGTGAGAGGCGCGCGAAAATGCTCCTTGTGTTTACATGCGGTGATAACGCGATAAGGACGATCGTGAGGAGGAGTTTTTCTTTCACGTGAAAAGTATATAATAAAATCGAGAGGATCGAATTGATATCGGGCGTTTGTGTATTAATTTGCAATAGTACAAGGTGACGTGTCCAGATCTGTCAATTGGATTTAATTGGATTTAATATGCGGCGGAATGGGCGATTGAAGTGCAGCGAAAATACTATGTGTCGGTGAGCACACAAGTGTGTAATGTTATTGTTTTCGACTCTCTAATATATATAGTGTTCAATATGTAATGATTCAGTAATATGTTATTCAGTACGAAATAGAAGCCATGAATTTTTCATTGGGATAAAAATTTTAAGTAAAATGCTTAATAAAAGTTTAGAATTTTAATTCTAGCAAGCTGTGATTAAATAAATTTTCTTTTTCACTTAAATATAATTAAATATAATATCTTTTAATTCTTGACATTTGTGCAGATGGAAAAAATGTATATATCTTCTTTGCTCTTGAATTTATTATTATTATTTTGGCTCTACAAACATTATTATTCAGAGAAAATGACAGTATAAGAAGATAACAGTTATCATTTTGTCAAATCTAAGACGATTTAGTCATGTGTGAAATGCATTACATGTGATCGTTTAACAATCATTCGGTTGATAAATTACCAAGTTAAATCAGCTGGAAATATTTGCAAGTACAATATACCGTGTTCAAATTGTTTTCATTATTCTACAGTTGCCTTGAAAGGGCCGATAAGTTCGCGATATATCTATATCTAATTCTGTGAACGAGAAAGGAAAAGAGACTTGCTCCTCCGGGGGAAGGATAGGAGACGAGCGATCGGGAAGGGAAGGGGGGGGGGATTTTCTCCGGCGATTAAATCGCGAAGCGTCTCCCGGAACCGAGGAATCGAGGCAGTAGCAGCGTCCAGGATATGTAAAACACGATGCGTGGAAAACGAACGCCCACGCGAGTCCGATCCGCGAACAGGCGCGTCGCCGGCCGGCCGGCCGGGACGGGCGGCCAATCGGCGCAAAAAAAAAGCGGGACTAAAAACAGAGGGCCTGGGGTGGTATAAATGGGGGCGGCAAGGGTGGTACCGTAATCCTGCGCCCTGCGACGAGGGGGTGGGGTAAATGCGCGGGTGCGACAGCGCGAATTCCCGTTTGCCCCCCACTATCGATGCACCTGCACCACGTGCATCCCGTGTTCGGTCGGCTTTCACGTACCCGCTCTCCTGCCTTCTCCCTCCCTTTCTCTCTCCCTCCCTCCCTCCCTCTCTCTCTCTCTCTTTCGGGCTTCACCGTTTTGTTGATTTTTTTTTCCTCTTTTTTCTTTCCCGAGATCGCGCAAAAATTTTCTCGCAAGTATCGATATTTGAGGCTCGTGCAGTCTGCGAGAGAGATATTTCCGATATATTGTAAGATATCTGGAGAGTTTGCCTCTTTTTTTTTTTTTTAAAGTAAGTGAATCATTAAAGTAGATCGAATAAAGGAATATAAAGAACGAAGAGAGGATGATGCAGAAATAGAGATCCCGTTCATCCCTTAAAAATTTGTATACTGTAAAAGTTTTATATATTCGATAGAGTACAGATATATTTGTGTGCGTGTGTGTGTGTGAATGTGTGTAAGCATCTCGGTCAATTTGAGATTAATACTGTTATCAGTTAACTCTCTTTGTTCGTCACGTTCAGCTGTTCTTAAAGAGTAGTTCTCGTCCCAGATTCTAAATATAAATTTACGACTACTACTACTACTACTATACATCTATTCCTGCGAGAGTCTTTCTTTTCGTGATCTCTTCGTACACACACACACACACACACACGCATACCTGCAGGTTCCAGGTTCTCTCTTTGAGGGGGGACTCCGATCGGCGAGATACGACAAATCGCCGGAAACAATAAGAAATCTCGCGCTCGATACGCGTTTCATTGTGAGCCGTCGAGATTCTCGCATCGATAGATCGAACGGACCCTCCCTAGCCTCTCTCTCTCTCTCTCTCTGGCATCGCGTTTATGCAAAATTCGATCTACTATATCCTCCTGCTCCTCGTCCTAATCCACTTTCTCCTTTTTCGCCGAGAGACTTATATTTTTATCTCGTGCATCACACTTTCTAACGGAACCGCTCCCCATTTTTCTCTCGCGCCAATTAATTATTTATTAGGATCTATTTTGAAACGACCTTTTTCTTCCTTTCAACGATATAAATTCTATCGATTGTATTCCGGTGTGTTATTACATACGGGCTGTTTATTGTACAACGTGCCCGTTTCATTCGGTGTTATTTATCGTATTATTACAAGCTACGGGAAAATCTAACATTCAAATATAATCCTTTAACGAGTGTTCTCCAATTTATAATAATATGACAAATTGTTGCAAATAATACGACAAGTGTAAAACGAATGCGACAAGTATTGAATATTTTATTGTCGCAACTTTTTTTATTTGCCTCTTTCATTGTTTATGTTACGTGTGCTTCGAGAATAAATAATTTCTCTCTCTCTTTGACAAAGTGATGAAATTCGTCTCGCGAACGTCGACTTTCCATCGCGAAAACTTCACTTTGTCAGTCGCGTTTTCAGCCACGGGCTTAAGCGTCAAGTATAAAAAAGTCACATCACGGGTGGCGAGTTTGTCGCCGAAGAGACTTTCCTGTCTTACCCTTCTTGACACACTTTCCTTCTTTTTCCTCTTCTCGTTTCCTGGTTTTCCATCTCGCCGTCTTTCCCGCCTACAAGGTGTTTCTAACGACGCGCGACAAACTCGTTTCAGCTCTTCTTCTCGAAAATTTATATCGTGGCTGATGCCAAAATCGTTTAGCATGGAAAATTAGAAAATAGACAAGCAAGTATTGTTTCGGCCAATTGCATTTAATTTAGCTCCACTTAATTACTCCGCGGAATTTAATATTGAAAATGCGCGAGTTAAAAGGAATATAAAAATATTTGTCTGTTTTAGATTAAAAAGAACTCATCCTTCCTAATCTAACGCTCTGTCGTTTGAAAAAAAAAAAAAAATATGTTTATAAACATTCATCATACAACGCGTTTCTGAATTTTGACGTAAACTCGAGGAAGCAATCCGCGTATCCTTCCGGCGGTTTCCCCTTTCGCGCTGAGGAAATCTCGATCGTGCAATCAGCTGTTTGGTGGAGGAAAAGCGACTAGCGGATGACTAGCGAGCCCTCTTAATTCGTAACGGCGAATATGAGTGGCCAATCGGCGGCGATG
The DNA here is from genome assembly GCF_021464435.1 of Cataglyphis hispanica. Taxonomy (NCBI): domain Eukaryota; kingdom Metazoa; phylum Arthropoda; class Insecta; order Hymenoptera; family Formicidae; genus Cataglyphis; species Cataglyphis hispanica. Next base: position 11,479,151 of record NC_065958.1, read on the forward strand.
GTACACGGGAAATCCGAAACTCCTGGCACGGACGAGCGATCCTCGCTGCATTAACGTTTCATCGCGCACGGTATATATACGGCAGGGCGGGTGGCATCGATCGTTACGAACTTTGGACTCGAGTCGCGAGTGCCGGTGAGTGCTAGGGTAAGAGATAGAGAGAGATACACCCATAGATGGATAGATGGTATGTTGGTGGGAGATGGAGTATAAAATAGAGTTTCATTTATCATTCCGAGGCAGTAAGAATGAGATGTGTCCGTGGATAAGAATTTACGATCGTTACGCAATTTTCGGTAAACAGTTGCAATGAATAAATCTGAAATTAACATGAGGTTGGCGCTATAAAGTATAGTGTATAATGAGTTCCGTATATGTATATAAAATATATACTAATCCTTAAATTTATTAAAATGGGAAACATATCTTTGTTTTAACGACGCTTAAAACTCTTTGTGGAATGGCTTCCTATAAATATAAAATATCGAAAAAATAACACAATAATGTAATAAGTTATGGAATATAAAAACGGATAGATAGAGAGAGGAAGAGAAAAGAGGACTGGCAGATTGTATGCGTGAAGCAGTCCTTGTCCTTAGAATGAAGTGAGAGAGAAAAACAAGCGACAAGGACAGTACGTGATTGCGAGAACGAGAAAGACAAGGAGCGGGAAGAATGGAATGAAAGAGACATGCAGAATGAGAGAGAGAGAGAGAGGGAGGGAGAGAGAAAAAAGAAAAGAAAGAAAGAGAGAGATGCGTGGGACGGCACGGCGGGAGAGTAAGTTGACTTTGCATTATTTAAGCGGCGTCCTAGCGCCGTAACACGTGTTCTTTTGAAGTCTCGCCCCCTTCAAATATTCAGGCTGACGTCACCGCCGTCATATTCCCCCGCTCTCGCGGAAACCCTGAAAAGCGTGCACACGCCCGGAGCACGTATTTTCTCCGTCTCTCTCTCTCTCTCTCTCTCTTTGCGAGAGAAGGTCTCCGACCCTCTCATCCCTTCTTGCGCCGTCTTTCTTTCCCCCTGCTCCTCCACTCCCCCCCCGCCCCCCCTATCACTCGTCGAGGCGCCCTTCGACGTCACCCTCGCTTGCACTTTCCTCAGAGGATGCATGCACCTACACCTAGTGAAGGATTCGCCAAGATTTTTCGAGCTACTCCGTTTCCTTTGCGAGACATTGCGGTCGCGATCATGATTCTTTAAATCCAAGCGGTTGGATCTCGAAACCGTTTTCACGTTCGTTTATTGTTCATTGGGCATTGAAGTACATGTGCTATGTACAAATAACTTAATTTTGTATTCTCATAAAACTGGAGAATTGTAATTTTCTGCAAAAGTAATCTCGTTAAAGTTTACAAACACAATTCTTCGTTCTAAATAAAATAAGTACACAATCGAGACGAGAATATCGGAAGAGAGCGAATAACGGTGACCGAAAATGACCCGCTTCTCCCGAGTTCTATACAAAGGGGGGGAGGGGGGTTAATAATAACGATAAAATGAATTATACAGTTAATAATAAAATAAAGTTCCCTTCTATTAATTATACTTACTTCGGCACTTCGCTTCTTGATTAAGTTTAAACATCTATCTCAATATATTTCCGTAATTCCTTAGAGAGTGCACCTTCTCTGTCCGAGTAAAATGCAAATAAATCCCCTGCCCTCCCTCCCCCTCCCCCTCCTCCTCTCCCCCCTCCCGTTCTATTTCACGTATAAAATAAAATAAAGTAAGACGAGAGAGAGAGCCCTTTCTTTCTTAAAAAATTCATTTAACTTCGCGTCCTAGTATAAGCTTTTTACGTAAAGCTCTATAATTCTCCGAACGATAACAATTCCGCCGAGTGCGAAGGATTAAGGAAATGAATCGCGCCAATCGTATTTCGGCCGCGCAATCCGCGCTCGCTCGCATGTGCGAAAAGCGCGGTTCGCGTTTCTTCAATCATTTTAACGGCTTTCCTCGGCGCGGATTTATCATCCGCGATGGATGGCGAGAGAGAGAGTCGATTCTGGCGTGTGCGTTTGTTCGCGAATTGTTTACGCGGGGCGCGACGGAGAGAGAGAGAGAGGGAGAGGGAGAGGGAGGAAGGGAAAGAGAGAAATGCGAATTTCTCGTCACGCCGGAGAGTTACCGCAGTCTGTTAACGACTTTACACTTGTTTCCGTAACAGCGTTCTCCCGATTCTATGTCCCTGGTTCTACTCAGACTTTCACAAAAGCTTCCCCGCCGCCGCTTACTCCCCTCCGTCGGCAGAGAAGTCGGCCGCGTGTCTAACGTCAAGCGAGCGCGCTCGCTCGCTGGAAAATTCGTTTCCGCAGAGGGAAAATCATTTTCGTCCTCGTCGCCGATCGTCGCTTCGGATCTCGACAAATGGCTAGAACGATTCCTGCGAACGCCAGGTTTTCGCGCGCGCTCCTTATTTTACATCTGGCCGTCTGTAAAGAAACCGTGGAAAAGACAGCAGAAGTGATTTCCGACCTCATTTCGACCTGAGAGAAAAATAAAAAGGATTCACGACTAAAATTCCTTCTTGAAAAATATGTAAAAATTATTTCAGCGCTTCTCTCTCTCTCTCTCTCTCTCTCTCTCTCTCCCTCCATCAGGTTAACGCTTTATGCTGCGAAAGAAATTTTTAGAGAGGACAGAATAATTTTCCCGAGCTCGTAAGGCACGTGAGAATTGTTGACAATTAATGTCACATGATGCTTTATGTTCCATCTTATTCAGTTGTGTTTTATGGGAAAAATGAAATCGTTTATTTCACGAATTGACAGGAGCGAATCTCGCGACAATATCGGGATCGATATCTTGGAGGGGGGAGGGAGGGGGGAGGGAGAGGAATCATCGAGAACGAGAGGTCGATTTAAAGAAAGTACGCGGGAGTCGGAGCCGCGCGCAACCCTCGAGAGAGCGAGACGCGCGCGGACTTACGTCACGCCCGCACGGAATACGACGGGCCTTTATTATTTAACACTTGAGAACCTCCGGCGAACGGCTCTGAATAGGCCATTCAGCCGTGTTTCTAAGGGACCGTTAAGTTATTCTGTAGGTATAATTGACGCCGAAGTCCGCGTGGGACTTTTGCCGCGCGCGCTCTCGCGATAAACTGCTTGAAAAACATCGAGTTCCGTTTTTATTTCGCGAGGTTCACCCACCCGGCCAACTGTTTTCCTTTCTTCTTCTTCTCCTCCTCCTCCTCCTCCTCCTCCTCCTCCTTCCCCCTCCCCTCTCTCTTTCTCTCTCCGCGACGGCGTCGCAAACAAACCGATAGTCGGCGGCAAGAAAGGAGAGAGACCTCGCGAAGATCTCGCGATCTCTGAGGAGCTCGAGTGTCGAATTAAAGATAGCCGAGCGACGTAATTGAAACTTCATTCCGGCCAAGCGACAACACCGGAAACCGGCGGCTGGTAGGAAAGTGTCGAGATCCTTACACAAGGGTGCTCACGGCGCATTGTTCCCGCGCCGTTTGAAAATCCGGCGAGCCACGAATTCTAGCCAGTAATCTCCGCGCAATTTCTGTCATTCTTTTTCTTTTTTTCTTTTTTTTTTTCCTTTCTTCGCCCGAGGATAGATTTCTCGATGCTTTGCCACACCGAGATGATGTAGATCGATTATCATGAACGATCGAACGGGTAGGCGAAAAGTTACGTTTATTATTCTGGGAATAGATAAAATGTCATACATATGAATCAACTTCATTAAGTCTTATCGAGTTGTTAAATTGATGCGATATGATATGAAGGGGAATAATAATAATTTATTAGATGTAACGTACTTACACAGCTTTCAAAAGAATATTAAATATTTAATTCATAAAGTGGACTCTATTATAACTCTCTCTTTATATAATGCACCACCTATTATTGTAATCTAGGCCATTATCTAAGGGGCTTTTTAAGATCCTCATGACTGAATAATATCCTTGATACATCTTTCATCTCCACTCTCATACATCTCTTGCATATTCTGTGTATGACGTATTTTAATATGAAGATATTTTTATTAATGCAGAAATACGCGCACGAATCTGTCGTTACGTCGATTGCGAGTTGTAACTTAACATGGGAAATGAATCATAGATGTTATCAGAGCGCATGCGAATATGTTGCCGGATAATCAAATGCACGCAACTAGATTGGACCAACAGATTATCCGACAAAGCAGCAGCCGCCGCTTCACATATTTAGCTCTTTCGATCTTTCGTCTCAAATGTTCTTCATTCTCTCTCTCTCACGCCTTGTCTCTTCATCTTTATTTTTTTTTTATTTTTTTTTTTTTTCAAAAGCGATTGTTCGATTAGAAATTATATTAGAAACTATGTTCGCAAATATATGTACAGGGTGGGCGAAACGTTTTGGCCAGGCTGAGATTTTATAGGAAATTAATTTTGAAAAATAATTTATTTTTTTCCTACAATTTTTTTGTTTATTTTTTGTTGAAAAACATATACTTCCCTGATATTTGTAAAAATATATAAAGTAACTATGATTTCAGAGATTTTTGGGCGTTAACTTTTGAAGGAAGCATTTTTCGACCAGATTTTTATAGGAATTTTTTTGTTCAAAATTAAATTTCCTATAAAATCTCAAAGTCTGTCGAAATGTTTGGGCCCACCCTGTATATATACACATATTGACATGTAACAATATTTATTTAGTACATTTAATTAAATTTAATATTCTCTCTTAAAGCTAATGAATTAATAATCTCTTCTAATTTAATGCTTTTAAGAAAGAAAAATTATTTTACTTTTATTACAGCAACTCTAGTATCTTAATTTTTTTTTAATAATATAATAATAAATCCTCTGTCGAGTACGATGCGCGTAAATTTCGCGAGACACCTTATAGCGGTATTCCAGAATTAAATTGTGAATTGTACAAGGCGCGTTCCCCAAGAATCTGACTTTTCTGCAGCAACTTGAGCGTTTTGCGTAGATAGAATTTAGTAGCCGAGATATACATACAATTCGAAAGTGCGGTGAATGCGCAATATCGGCTACGGACGTTATGATAGATTATAAACGAAATAAGCGAGTCTTAATATACGATACGACAGCCGGGTGTCCGCGGATAAATATAATGCCGGCGCGAATGACAGCGCAAATACATGCTCGCGCCGATTTCATTATATGCGCGCACGCAGCGCACTTTGCTTCTGTCCACGTGGTGACGCAGAAATATACACACACACACATACGAAATGTATCGTATCAGGCGCGCGCGCGCGCGACGGAGAGAAAAAATAATATTTTATCACGAGGCGAGAGAGAGAGAGAGAGAGAGAGATATTCGGCGGCCGGGCACCCGGCGCATCATGTATTTAACGGCCCGTCCAGACATTTATTCGTTACTCAAAAATACATTCGATTAGGAGAGATTGAATTTGACCGTCGGGGCTACGGATGATTTTGCGACGGATCAAAATATCAATTAGCCGAGCTATTTTTTTTTAACCTGCACTCGTTATCTATAATGCAGTAACGCGTAATGTGACAGCCGCGAGAATTCGCGGCTGTTTCCTCCCCTCCCCCCCTCCTCCGTCCCCGTCTTATCGCGCTCCCTTCCCCTTCCCCCTCCTCCTCCTCCTCCGCCTCTCTGGTGACAACGCGTTCGAAAATTGTCACATTCTAATTCGTGATCGCGAAAATTATCTCCGTACGGGATTCTATTTTCCGCGTCATTAATTCGTACGCGCGCGCGCGAGAGGCGATCGATATCTTTTTTTTTTTTTCCTCCGCCTCCGTTTTAAACGCGACACGATCTTCGCTCTCTGAGGATTAACCTTCTCCAAACGGTCAATTTTCCTCAAACAGACGAAACTTTTATTTTTTTTTTTGCGCTTAGGATAGTAAAACCTTCAATTTCTCCCAGGTGACAAGAGGCGCTTTGTATATTTGCTCGAACGGGAAATTTAATTAGCGAGCGCGTACAGAGCGGTTGTAAACAGCGCTGATAAATTTTTGGCCGTGGAAGAATTTGATAAAATTAGCAATTGAAATTTGGGAAATTTGAAACATATCCAAAAATATACGCTTTATATTTTATTTTTACGATTTGAATAAAAGACAAACGGTCAACGACCGATGCTAATCGCGAGCAATCGTCACGCTCATTATCAATCCGATTAAGATTCTTATCTGAAAATCAGTGAAGGAGGATCCCGATAGGTCAATCGGATCGCGATCCGTGCCACGTGTCGATCCCCTTCCCTTCTCGAAAGTGTTGTTATCATCGCGGCGATGTCTCTTTCAACGATCCACTGGCTGACTGGATAATTTGCATGGCTCGTCATTCGAGTTTCTTCGGCTTTCGTTCGTATCAAGAGTGTATTCAGCTTCATTCAGGACTTATCGTTATACGACGTGCGTGAATCACTACGCCGGCTACGCTATCATTAAACTGTTACGTGGCGTATAAGTGACAACCGGAACTCCCCTCCCGCCCGCGTGTACGCGGAATGTCCGATGGACGCTGGTTTTTGCGCGACTAGGATCGGCATTGTGCGAGTTGCAGAATGAGATTTTTTTTTTTTGCGCCACTCTCGGATATTTGTGTGATGAATGAATGAGCGCCGGCCGGCCGTAAAACAGCTGCGACCGTATGAATGAATGAATGTAAATTGAATGCCGTGACGGATCATCGATCGGTCGTCGCGCGTCTTTTTGCGGCGTTCTTGAGACCGAATTAATTTTGATTCGCTCTTGACGTCAAGTATTAATCTCGCTATCGAAAGCTAAACGACAGTTATGTATACATAATATTTCATTTATGATGATGTTATTTCCTGGGGATTTTTGATAGAATTACAAGGCTTGTAACAACGCTCGATAAGGAAATGATAAGGAAACTCAGATGTTACTTATATTCTTAATTATTATATCGGAGTATTTATATAGAGTGTGTATTTTCTGAGAAAATGTGGAAAACCTAGAATTTTCAGGGATTTTTTTTTTTTTTTTGTATCTGGAGAAAGCAGGGAATTCTCATGGAATTTTGTCAGGGAATTTTAAAAAGAATTCTCTCTTTGAAATATAATAGAAATATATATCTTGCTATTTGTATATTCAATGTTTTAATAAAATATTGAATATATATTTTTTCAGAGATGAAAAGTGAAAATGTTGTACAAAGTGAACATTTTTATTTCAACGAAAACTATTTAGTTTTTTTTTTTTTTTTAATACATTTATAAATCTAATTAATCTTGAAACTAAAGCGACTTTGTATTTTTCTTTCGAATAAAAAAACATTAGAAAACATGTAAATAAAAAAATTCATTTCAGGAAATTACAGCTTTAAAAAATCTTTAAAAAATTTTGTTTACCTGAAATTTTTTCAACAAAAGTATCTCGAAGATCAGAGAGTTTCTAAGGAATTTTTTTTTATAAAATTTCAGTAACACACTCTGTTACATAATTTTGTCAAAAATTGCATAAAGATTATTTGTAATATCTAACTACAAATTTTCTCTAAATTAACGAAGCTCCGTGTTACATCCCTTCCCGTTATTATCATGAACATTATAAGTACCGATTACCGATTCTTCTAATGTCTCGCGAAACGGCCGAGTCGTGCAAGACACACCCGGTAGAGAAAACGATCGCGATCCGCGCGCAGCTGCCGGCAGTATTCGAGCGAGATTGCGACTTATTAAATAGGTTAAAGCTGCAAATGCGATAATGATAGTAATTAGAGCCGTACGTGGCGCGGGCGGAGCATCTGACTGTCGTTAGATTCTCGAGCTGGCGCCACATCGTCCACCATGTCATCGTCGTCGTCGTCGTCATCGTCGTCGTCTCCTCGATGACCCCGTTGGGAGGCTGTGGATAGGACAAGAAGAGTCGAATAGATAGAAGAGGGTGAGAGGAGAAGGGGAGGGGGAGGGGGGGTAGAAAGCGATGTGCGATGGTGCGAACAGGAGAGTAGGCGATAATGAAATCCATTACCGTAGTGGTCGTCGTCGTCATCGTCGTCGACGTCGTCATCGTCGTCGTCGTCGTCGTCGTCGTTATTATTATCGTAACACGCATATAATGCTGTATAATACGAGTCGTCGTGACACGAGACGCGTGGGTCGTCTGATATAAGCGTTGCACAAACTCTCGCGCGCCGTCTCTCTTGCCGGCGCGATTATAAATCTGGTTACGATCGCGTGCGCCTGCGCGTCAACCACCTGATTACGTTCAGAGGATAGATGGGACGCTGAATATTGAGACTATAATCTTTGCTCTTTGTTTCTTACAAAAGTGAATTGTACAATTGCGAGGAGAGTTGATTCTCAAACTGTCGCAACACCCGTTACGTTATGGTTACACGAAGGACGTTAGGTGGACGATAGGTGAGCATAATTATTCCTTAATTATATGTGTGAAAATAGAACTAGTGTACATTTATCACTACTATCTTCTTTACTTAATTAACTTTTGTTCCTTATTTTTTTTTTCTTTTATTCTTTAAAATAGACCAAGAAGGGGAGATTGATTTGCTTCCGGAGGTGGGCGATAAACATTATCCCTTATGTGAGAGAGTTCGCACCTATATCCGGCTTTTCGTGACGCGCGGCAGGCGAAATGGAAACGATGAAAACTCCCGCGCCAATTCCGCGGAGCACGAGCGTTTCCAAAGGATTGATTGACGTTTCAATTTGCAAATGCATTTATGGATAGCACGCGTATATCGATTCATTATGGTAGGATCGCGTGAGCGCGCTGTTAAGGACGGCCGCAATTAGCCATTAATCGAGCAAAGTGTTCGATCGCCGTCCCGGAAAAAAAAAATCTCGAATTCTTATCTCGGCTAAATAAACGAGCATAATAATGCCGTGAAATACGTTCCATTTAGCTTGAGAGCGCGATAAAGTAGGAACCCATTGTAATCTCTTGTCCGAGAATTCCGACATTTTCATATTTTCCTTAAACAACTGGAAGGATGAAAATGATTTCTCCATTTCCCTCCACGAGATTCTCATGTGAAAATATAATAATTATAATAATAATAATAATAATAATTTTCAATATTAATTAATATACAAATTTTTCAAAAATTAATAAATATTAAACAAGTATAATATTTATTAATGAGTATTAATAAATTAAAATTAATAAATATTAAACAAGTATATTTATTAATAAATATATTAAAAAATATATTAGTTAATAAAAATTAATAAAATAATAAAATAAATAAAAATTAATAAATATTAAAATTAATGAAAATAAATAAAAATATTAAGCAAGTATAATAATTTATTAATTTCTTTGATTCATTTAGCGATGCTTCCCTGAGGAGGAAGACGCGCGCATGCGTTACGTAATTTTAAGACGGCGCGTATTTACATAGTGCCTTAATTAATGAAAATTGCGTCGGAGCGTAAACAGGCGGATGAATCGATTATCCCCGGCCGACGACGACGATGATAACGACGTCGATGACAATAATAAAAACGATATATACACGCATTCGGCTCCAGGGCCGTACTACGTAAGGTAATGCCTGCCAGGATGGCCCCATCAGAGCAAGTTGATGATTCTCTAATTGAACCGGCCCATTCAGCCGACCGTATGCAGAATAGAGCCCACATCCTAGATTGTGCTGTCGCCATTCTAATGGCGAATTACATCAATATTATATGCAGATTTCGCGTACGCTCGCTAGTGCGCGCGCGCGCGCTTTATGCGTAGATAAGTTATTACGCACTGAGCGAGAGAGCTCGCGTCGCTAAATATACAGCCGTAACGACGACGGTTTCTCATCCCGACGATGGCGCATTTCGTTATACAAATCGCCTCGTTGAGGAGATGCAATTCTATGAAGCCGCAATGTACGGATTCGATCGCGTGTAAAAAAATGTCTATTGCCGCTGATAAAGACGTTTGTAGCTCTATTATAGGCAGATGATAGCGATAGAAAATATCCGCTCTGTTGCGTCAAGATTGTTTAGATTCAACAATTTATATACTATATATTTTTTTTTTGCACTGTAAGAGAGGAATATCATTATGTGCAATATTATTACGTGACAGGAATGGTTAAACGTATGTATATCGCTGGGAAATTCCGAAGAATGAAATATAATTCTAAGAAGTTTTTTTTTTCTTTTTTATTATGTTACATGTTATTTCGTCATAAAAGTGATTTACTGCTCATAGCCGCAGCGACTTGCATAATTTCGAATACCAAGACTCACGCTTGAAGCTGAAAAAGAAAAAAATTATATTCTCTATCTTTATTCATAATAAAAGGACGATTTCACGATCAGCTGTTGCATCGCGAAAATATTATATTTTCGATATTAAATTAATTTTTAATTACAAATCGCGCGCGGATCTCAGCCGCGGTCTGCTCATGTTTGAATTTTGGATGCCTTTAAAATTAGAATCTGCGCGTTTCGCGCAATTTTGAAGTTTCAAGGACGTCCTCTCCAGGCTCCTCCGCGTGTTTTATCAAAGATTCCTAGACTCGTGTAGCGTCCGTGACCGTGGAAAGAGACGACGAAGAGTCTCCCACGTATATATGAACGCGCTCGAGTTTGTATATGTGTGTATGTGTGTGTGTGTGTGTGTGTGTGTGTGTGTGTGTGTGCGCGCATCGCGGCACTTCCTACCGATGCGAATAATATAACCCAGATTTGCGCCAATAAGCTACATCCTACCGTCCGTCGTCGGCGCGATTCGCATATGGCGAGTCAGAGCCGCGCGCTGGAATATAAAGTAGAAATAATAAGGAGCGGAGAGTAAGTAAATCCGTCCCACTTAACGCTTACTTAGCGCTTACGCTGAGTACGCTTATATTTTTGCACAATATTATATCACACGGGAGAAGAGCGTATACAACCATGTGCGTCTTCGCGAGCCTTACGTAAGCCTTTTTCTCCTCCTCTTTCCCCCTCCCACCTCCACCACCTCCTCCGCGCTTCGAGCGAGGATCGATCGTAGCTCGCGTCGAGGTGCGATCACGAAGCGTGTGGGTTCGATCGCGATTCGCATCTGGATCCCGTCGAAAAGTATTCGCGAAGGTTTGCATCTTCCCCTCCCCCCCCACCCCGCTCTTCCACCCCCCGCGCGTGATTAGCGATGCGAGGAGGTACTACTCTCCTCTCTCTCTCTCTCTCTCTCTCTCTCTCTCTCTCTCTCTCTCGCTCTTTCTCTCTCGCGGAGCGAGTGTTTTTATAGAAATCTAAAAAAAATATATATATTCATGGAATACTCTTTTCGGATAATCTTAGGATGTATTCTTAAGAGAAGATACTCCGCGAAAAGTATACCTTTGTCTCTGGAGAGGATCGAGATCTGTGAGGTCTCCGCTCCCAGAACGTGAAGAGACGCGCGGAAGTCGCGTGAGACGGGCGATAAGGAGCGCGAGAAGAAGAGAGAGAGAGAGAGAGAGAGAGAGAACGTTTTATCGGTCGCGGATAATAAAAGTATTCGATTCGATACGATTTTTATCGCGCTGCTCGACGAGCGCGCGCGCGCGCGCGGTCCACGCGAGCGCCGGTTCTTCCCCTCCCTCCCTCCCTCTCCCCCGCTCCACCGCCCCGCCATCCCTCTAAAAATTAGGGGGCACAATGCTGCGTGTAATTTATCCGGCGCTGAAAGAAACGCGTCATTCCGGTTATAAAAGAGACAATAAAGTGTATTAAAAGCGGAGAGCCAACAATGCAGATTGCGAAGGCTGCAATAATACGGTAACCTTCATAACGTTGCGCGACGACGGTATACGTTCGTAAAACTCGGCTCGCATAATGCACATATCATTCGTAACAGTACCAATTTTATTATGCACAATGTACAATTTATTTCTGTCGGCGGGGAGTCGTTGTCGGGGATGGCGGCGGCGGCGGCGGCGGCGGGAGGGGGAATGCAACGAGAACGGAGAGGAGAGGGGAGAGAGAGAGAGAGAGAGAGAGAAGGGCACTCTCGACGTTCGAGCGCGTTTGTGACGCGGATAAAAATATTCTCTCCATCGCGGACTAAACTATAAAACAATGTCTCGCGCGTGTGCACGCCCGCAGGAATAAAACTATCCTTGGACCGACAATATAATGTCGCTTATCAATAATTTACTGCGCCATGATGCAATACCCTTTACTGCCAATCAATTAAGATAAGTGCGCGCGAGGCGATCGGCTCGAGCTTCTTTTGGAGCAGGTAAGAGCGTCCAGTCGCCGTCATTACCTTTAAATAAATAAATATTTAAACCGAATATGTTCCTCTCTTTCTCCTTCTTTTTCTCGGAGAATTAGAGGGAAATAGCTTCCAGATCAAATCGCACTATGTGTCTAATAATAAGACAAACTGTTCTCGCGGAATTAGATTCGATTATTGTTATTCGATACAGATAGCTCACATTTGCCGAGTCTCGAAAAAAAAAAAAAAAAATTCGCTCCTGAAGGTTTATTTCTCTCCGAACTCGCGATATAATCTCCTCGATGCAATGCCGCATCTCCTCTCTATTATTTTTTTTTTTTTTCCATCGGAAGTAAAGCAATTGCTGGATTAAAATAAAAGCACGCGTGCGGCGCGGTCCTCAGAGGTCTCTTATCGTCGATATTTACCGATGATTATCTCGCGATTTTTCGCGAGAGGCAGAGAGAGAGAGAGAGAGAGAGAGAAAGAGAGAAAACGTTCTCCCTCCTTCTTTGCGCGCTCGCAATTTTCAACAATACAGCCTCTCTCTCTCTCTCTCTCTCTCTCTCTCGTCGTTTCCTCTCTTTCCCGCCTGCCCCGCGTCAATTTTCTTCTCCCCCGTGTTGTTCTCGCTCAGGCCGCGCCGGCTCTCGCATATCGCATTTACCGCCGCCATTGCCCCTTCCTCCCATATCCTGGCCCGTGTTATATAATAAATTATTTCATAAATTAAGAGCTATTAACGGGTAATTATCCCTCGCGTGTGCGTGTTTTTCCGTGAACGCGGTTGCAGTGCGCGTTGCGGGAAATACACGAGTGTGGAGCAAAGAGAGAGAGAGAGAGAGAGAGAGAGAGAGAGAGAGAGAGAGAGTGAGAGGGAAGGAAAGAGAGGAGGCAGCGAGAGCGAAAGGAATTTATTCCCTATTCTGGCATGTAAATTCCTCTAAGAACAATAGGAATATATAAAATTAGTAGAAAATACGAGAGAGTGAAGTGGAAATAGATTAGAAAGTACGCTTGGACGCGTTTATTGACTTTTATAAGGAAAAAGGAACCAAGTATGCGTGCTAATAATTTCCAGCTAAGGCATTAGAGTTTAGTTGGCTTGTTATGTATATAAATAGGTCAATATTCGCATTATTTTGCCATAAATTATTTTGACGATTCCATAAGTATTATCATTCTTTTGGCTGAGGAAGATTTTGTAGAAGTAGAAATCTCGCGATGTAGAATTTCGTGAAGTATTCGCTTAATCGCGTAAGGTATCCTCCGGTTTACCTTGGACCTTGATTTATATATTATTGTATACATTTTTGCGAATCTACATAAATCCCGGAATCGATGCTGTCTAATTAATGCGCAATCGCTCGTGTCATTAAAACTGGAGACCAGTTGTCGTAGACAACTGGTTGGTCATAATACGAATGTTTCGCGTCTAATAAGCCAGTGTCGAGTTATCGTATATAGAGAATTAATAACACGATCGGCCGCCTGTCCTCAGAGGAACACCGCGCGCACGCACACGCGCGATAATTTATCTCCATTATACGCTCGAATAAAACGCACGAAACTTGAAGTAGTAGACAGAGGCGCGAGCAGACGCGTGTGCGTACTTCGGAAAGTAGGATGGAGTGAAATTTATATTTCATATTCTAGGACGTTACACGCTAGATTCTCTCCCGAAACGAGTTTAGAGATGTATAGCCTTCGCCATGCATGAGTAAATTTACGATCGAGGCCTCCCCCCTCCCCAGCCTCCTCCCTCCCCCCCCTCTCTCTCTCTCACTATCTCGTCGAATTTCTTTCTCGCTTCTTCTCTCGCGATTGCTTCTAAAAATATAACTTAATCCAGAGTTATGCCGATAACTTCTGTTAATTCCGTCCGAGACGCCGCTCTCGCTTTCGTTATAAATGAAGTCCCCCACCACTCCCCACCCCTCCCCCGTTCCTTTCTTGCGCGTATTTTTGACGTTCGTACGCGAACGAGTGTGAGATAACGCGTAGCGCGCGATAAAGTGTGACTGGCGAAGAGAGAAAAAAAGAAATAGGAGGCGAAGTAAACAAAGATAAAATATACGTAAGTGTATGATAATTGCGTTGCAGCTCAAACAATGACATGGTTTAGACAGCGATAAATGGTGCGAGGCGCGCGTATATTAAATATATATATATATATATATATATATATATATATATATATATGTATATGTATATATATAATGCACGAACTACATATATTGATTGTATAGGCGGGCGTTTATCGTTCGCTTTTGTGTGTAGACAACTGGTTTTCCAAACTTATGTAAGCTCCCTACGATGACGACGGCGACATCGACCGCGGACAAACCGACAGACGTCGACGATGATGATCCGCCGGCGCGTAATAACGAGCGTTATTATTGTTATTGTTATTTAGATAATACCGTGCCGTTGCGCAACGGATCTCAGTCAGTGCGATAATCGGCGTGGTTTATCGTTCGCCAGGAAAACTGCATCGCCCCCTCTTTCTCATTTTTTTTTTTTTTTTTCTTTTTCCTTTCTTGTTCCACCTCGCCTTTTCCTCACCTTTTTCTTCTGCGGAAATCGGTCGTTAAGTCCCCGAGACAATTCTGATCTCGCTGGCGCGAGATCGGTAATTCATTTCGCATTCTGTCGCTTGGAAAGGAATTTTTGGCGGGAATGTAATCTTCAATGGACACGCGAAATTGTATTTTCCTGAATAATTTGCCGCCATCTATCTTATCACTCGGACCTTTGACATATCGGATATCTTGGCAATTAAACTTTTCGCACTCGGACGAAGTGTATATATTTTCTCCCTACGAGGAAAGTAGATTTATATATATTTTGACGTAAGATTTTTTTTTTTCTACAAATATCTAATAGTTATTTTTATGAAGTCTCGCGACGCGGAGATCTCATTCGCGACACGACACGCCTCAATTCAAGCGCGACAACGAGAAATGATTGTACGCTTATTTACACTTATCATCACCTACAGGTGATTGAATTTTCCGCGTCGCGAGACGCGGAATTTCCATTCGCCGCGAAATGCAATTCGCCAGTTGTGCTCCGTCATATTTATTTTATACGCGACAATTAACAATTTGTTGGCGCATCATTCTGTAAATATTGCCGCGTCCTCGTCGTTTAAATGCGCGCGGCGCATTTTTGGGGAATGAAAATGAGCCGCGAATCTCTCGTAGCTTGAAAAGGATCGGCCGCCGCAAAAGCGCGGCAGTCAATGAATCGTCCGACAATTATCGAATCGAAGCCGAGCGGAGCGAGCGACGTATGTGGACTAAATTAAACCGACCGACAGAGTCGAGTGAATGAGATACGCGCATACTGTGTCATTAGTCATATGAGCGGAAAAAAAAAGGAGGAGAAGAAAGGAGAGAGGGAAGAAAAAACAAACGCGCATCGCGTTGTCGCGTCGCGTCGCGTTGCGTTGCGGCACCGTTATTCTAATTTCTTACGCGCCTCGCATTTTCCCGTTATTTTCCGCGAAACGCACGCGAACGGTCGGACAATTATTCTCATACGCGTACGTAGAATTCGATACGCCGCGATCCCGTGCGCTTCATCGTATTCGAGTTTATCGCCATATTCCAGGCAACACTTTTCCGAAAATAGGCACGAATCTCGTGTCTCGGCTCTGCGCAGTGTTCGCTGTTATCTATTATCTCATCTTTCCATAGGAAATGTATATTATTTTAATTATCATATTTCTCCCTAATTATTTCTTTAGTTCAACGTTATGTTAATATCATCTAGATAAAAGGCTCAATTTTATCTAGATGATAATTTTATCTATTATCCAGATAAACTTTAAATAAATCATATTTATGTAAAATAAATTTTTATATATCTTATTTTATTTTTATCTAGACAATGTCAATATTATCTACGCACAACACTGGCTCGGCCTTATTCGTAGATTGACATTTAAACTGTCATACGTAAGTCAGGATGAATTCGCATTGATTCGAGGACACAAAGGCCTGAGAGAGCCCAAGTTGTAGATATATATATATATATATATATATATATATATATATATATATATATATATACAAATATATACAATCGGGTTTGAGTTTCTAACGCTACATGGACACAGCAGTGCGTTGGTTTACGTTACCTTTGAACTTTTCGAGCCGTATCAATGTACAGAATTACACGTAAATCACTTCGCTGGTTCTCCACCGCGCGTCACGATAGTCGCGCTCGCGCGCGCCACTATGTGTCCGTGATTACAATTATAATTGACGCCGCGGCCACTTAATCTGCGGAGAAATTCAACTTTGTCGCCGCGCATTCGCGGGTCGGCCGCCGGAATCTCGTTTCCGTCTCGCTTCTTTCGACAGGCCGGCCGCGACGCGACGGCTTTCGGCGGCTTAATTAGCCGGACGAGCCTTTTGCGAGACGAGATATCATAAAATTACGTCACGAAAAGAGGAGGGGAGGGGAGGGGAGGGAGAGGACGTGGGCGAGGCTGTGTAATAATAATTTGTTACCGCGGCCGCGCTCCTCGCGCGCATTCTACGATTCCTCACTTTCGACGGTAAATCCATTTTCTCCCGTCGCGCGCTTTAATTGCAAACGAGTCATCAGAATGCGCACGAATTGAGAATTATAAAGTATCCTGCTTCCCCTTCTCCCCCACCCATCCCCGAAATACCCAGGAGAGAATTTTAGCCGTGGAAAAAAGTCGCGGCCGGGTTCGTTGGAGGAACAGGACGCGGTTACGGAGATTCGTAATAAATTAAAATTGCCGGATAATTTTTCCTCCCATTTCTTTCATCCTACATTTAATATATAATATATTTATTGGACATCTCTCTCTCTCTCTCTCTCTCTCTCTCTCTCTCTCTTTATTTCAAATAAATTTACTATCCAAACACATTTTGTAATATTAAAATCTGCGAATAATTTTTCTTCTCATTTTTTAATCTTATATTTAATATATTCATTGGACATTCTTACCTTACATATTTTTTTATTTCAAATAAATTTACTTTACCTATTCATTGTCCATAAATGGTCGACGATTGTCGTGCATGCATCATCAAAATCGCGCGATCGGATTTGTCTCGCCGTCGCGTGCGCGATTCTCCGCGATGCGTCGCGCGCGAAAGAGAGAGAGAGAGAGAGAGGGAGGGCGATAGACGCGGGGGTGCGTGCTGGACGGAGGGATGGATGGAGGGAGGAAGAGGGGGAGCTTCAATGTGATCGGCGCGCCCCGTGGCCGCGCCGCGCGCAATTTAGAAATCGGGTCGTCAATCCGCCGTAAATCAAGTTCGGGCAATTAAATGCGACATAATTTTACGATTAAAGTTTTTAGCGGGCGCGAGCGCTCTCGCGCGCGCGGTAATGAAACGCGCGAGCGGCTGTGTATTAAATGGTAAAATCCATATCGAGCCGTCGATCTGTTTCTCTTCTCTCCCAACCCCTCCCCTTTCCCCCTTTGGCATCCCCCCCTCTCTCTCTCTCTCTCTCTCCGTCGCGATTCGCGCTACCGGACTGCGCGAGTTGCAACGGAAGCGGTAGGCACACCGGAGGAGCAGCGACCTTTCTTTGCCTGCCTGTAAGCTGACGCGTAAGCTCACCTCGGGCTCCTCTTTCACGCGCGGGACGAGACGACGAGTTGGCTACCGCGACAACTTAAAGCTCCCATAACGGCGAGACGGGTCTGCGATATGCGACGTGAGAGAGAGAGAGAGAGAGAGGGCGGGGAGGGGGGAGGCGCATCGAGAACGTAGACGGATGTTATATTCCTCCCGTGAGAGAATGCTCGTGAGATATGGAGAGTTATATCGGTCAGGAATTATGTAACAAAAAAATTAGGGTATATATTCGCAAGATGCTCTATCATTAAAGTAATTTTAGGTCATGTGTATAATGTATAAGAAGAGTTTTTTCATTTTAATAAATCAATTTGATACATATATTGTATATGTGTATGAATATTAAAAATTGATATTTATAAATTTATTATAGAATTTATTATTAAATTTGTTATTAAATTTATTATTAAATTTATTATTAAATTTATTATAAAAATTGATATTTATAAATTTACTTATAAAAATTGATATTTATAAATTTACTTATAAAATAATTCATATATTTATGAAATAATAAAATCTTATATAAATAAATTTATAAAAGACTATATATATATAGTGTGCAATATATTTTACATGAACTTTCTGAGGAAAAGCCTGTGTCTGTTGTCGGAACTTTTGCCGTTTTCAATATAATATTTTTCTCGGAGGAAATGTTTTATTCGAATGCAATGTTTTATTCTCCAATGTAATGTTTCTGTACCGAGAAATGCGAGTCGAAAAACAGTCAAGGCATTATATGCATTATGTATCAAACAGACATATAATTGTACGACTTATGTAATGACTAACAAACCGAATAAAACGACTGGCGCAGCTCGAGCTGCTTCACGGATGAAGGAACACGACGTGTACATCGAGGTTTTTTTATTTAATTTTATTCAGCGAAATATCGCGCGGATCGACGTTTTAAATCGTCACCACACGACTAATGATCGATCGATCGACGAGGCGGGAAAAAGCAGCGACACTTCGCACACTTCTCTTCGCGATTTAAGCTTCGAAGATATAATAAAATCCGCGCAAGCCAGATTTGGTCGGTGCTCTCGGAAATAGACAAATGTACAATAATAGCGTCGTGTATTTGCATAAATTCGCCTGAGCGTTGTCGTTTAACGATACATCACAATCTTTCGGCGAATGACGCAAAGTGCTGAAAATACAGTCGATGTAGCTGATGTTTAATAATACATCGCGTATTTATTAATAAATAATATTTGAAAAAAAAAAAAAGGATAACATTACGGAGATAAAAAATAGATCTCGTTGAATGAGATGAAAAATCAAATAATATCGTTTTTATCGATTCCGTATCTGCAAAGAATGACGAGTGTTATGTAATCAATGTTGAAGACAACGATGAACAGATATAAATAAGAAGTATTCATACTCTAGGTAGATTAATTATATCCCGTCTAATGACTGGAGATCGCCGTAGATACGCGAATCTTTTTATATCGCGGGATCGGCGCGAAAGTACGGCGATAATCGCGCGGGAAGAACGCGGGCGGGAAGATGCGACGACAGGCGTCAGTCTGCCGCGATACCGTTCCCGTCGTCGCTCTCTCGTCGGCGATAGCCCCGACGTGTCAGACGACGACGACCGCGACAACGCGCTGTCTTCTTCACAGAAGGAGGGAGAAACACCGCGTGTGGGGCATACAGAGAGCCCAGAGAGCGCGTGAGAGCCTCCGAGGGAAGAAAAGAGCACGTACAAAGAAGAGACTCGCGTCCAGAGGCCCCCCTGACTCTCCCGAGTGTACGAACGAGCGAGCTATACTGTATACACACAGGGCGAAGAGAGAGAGAGAGAGAGAGAGAGAGAGAGCGCGCGTTCATTATGATTCGTGTATTTATATAAGGTCTAAAAATATACGCGCTTGTGTGCCGGTCCGCATTTCTCGAATAATATTTTGCACGTCCGTCCCTCCCTCTCCTCTTCTCATCTCCCACCTTTCTCTCTCTCTCTCTCTCTATCCCATCGCCCCGACTCTCCCTCGTTTCTGTCCTCCCTCATTCCCTCTACTGCATTAACGCGCGCGCCCATCCTCGTCTTTTTCTCTGTCCGTTTCTCTTCCCTTCCCCCTCCCCCCTCCCCCTTCCTTTGTCAACCTCTCCTTTTATGCAGCGTCTCTCTCTCTCTCTCTCTCTCTCTTCTGTCTTTGGATCTTGCTCTCTCCTTTGGTCCTCGGGGTCTCTCTCTCCTTCTTCTTCTTCTTCTTCTTCTCCTCCTCCTCCTCTTTCTCTTCTCTCCCTCTGTTCCTCCCTCGTCTTCGCGGCTTTGTGCTGGGCGCGTTTTTTGATGTTTCTCTCTTCTACGTGAGAGAGCTCGCGTTTGTTGCGCCGGAATTGTACATGTGCTCATGGCCGTGTGAGCGCGCGCACGAGTGTACACACGTTATAATGGGCTCCTTGTGTGTACACCGGGAGGCGAGAGAGAGAGAGAGAGAGAGAGAGAGAGAGAGAGAGAGAGAATCTTCGAGTCTCCCTCGCGGCGCCGAAAAGAGATTTTCGTTGCGTTAATTGAGGCTTTTTCTCCGTCTCTCTCTCTCTCTCTTTCCCCGGTCGCTTTTTTGGTTTATGGCGGTTACGGGATCCTGGAAATTCTAATCCCATTGCTAATAAATTCGGATAACTGTCGAACAACGCTCTTCTCCTTCTCGTAATCTCCCCTCCGAAGGATCCCCCTCGGTAGCGCGGCGCGTCCTCGATATATATTAATCGGAATTAGAATTAGAGTCGATGAAGAAAACACACATGCGCGATATATAGAAACCCTACGAGCGTCCGGTTAAGAGCAAGTCCCTTCTGTGAATGCGCAGAAGCCCTGAGATTTCGTCGTTTCAGCACATTCCTTAGATAACACTTAGTGAACAAACAACTATGTGATCTGTTCTTATCGTGAAATACCTTGAATATAATTCTAAACGAATGGATCTTCTGGAAAAGAGAAAAATTATCAACATTTGACAGATAAATTGATACGAAAAACGTCACACATTTAATCTTACATAACGCTTTAATCGATTTTAATTTATTAAATTTTTCGTCACTTTTCAGATCAGAAGAATAACCTCTCTCTCTCTCTCTCTCTCTCTTTCGTATTACAAAAAATTTTACTATAAGGGCAGTTTATTTTTTGACATTTTAAGAGGCGTTGCATTCAGCATCTCGTATGAAATTTTAAGCTTCCTAGCCAAGTTATTTTAAATTTATTTTGATAGAACAAATATTTTATTTTCTACAATATATTGATTGTGAATATCCTTGTGTGGGTAGAGAATTTTGTGACTAGAGGATCGAAAGAAATAGATAAAGCTACTGATAGTATAATATCTCATCAAAGGGGAAATTATTTTCGGATACAGGGCCTCTAAGGCGGGCCCTATATCCATCTCTCTCTCTCTCTCTCTCTCTCTCTCTCTCTCTTTCTCTCTGTCTCGTTCGCTCGCGAGAGACAGACGGATGATCGACGCAGTGGCGCAGGGATAATGAGATACAACGTGTGTGGACGACCCAGTAACCGGGCGACCGGTGCTACCGCGTCGAGAGAAACTCGTCGAAACGAGATCCCCGTATTTCAATCGTAAGGTTCTCCGAGAAGAGAGACTGGTTCCAGAACGCGCGCTCGCGCGCACATTCGTTTTTCTCGGCATATCCGGGAAAGCATTCCACGCGGTGCATCGGCGATGACGACGGTTATCGAGAAAGAGAGAGAGAGAGAGAGAGAGAGAGAGAATCGTAAAATCGTTTTCCTTCCAAGCGCGCGCACTTTGACACTTTGATTACGACGTGTATTATAAATGCGATAGAAACGTCATTTTTTTTTTTTTTTTTCCAAGTTTGACGCTCTCTCTCTCTCTCTCTCTCGCTCGCTCGCTCTGCGTCACTTTTGATACGATCCAAAGGTATCATCAACGCTGTCATTTGACAGTTAACGGCAATTTCTGCTGTCAAAGGGAAACCCGGTTAACAATATTAAAATAATGTCCGTGATTCACCTCCCTCTGATCGCAATGAGCGAATATCCACGGATTGGAAGAAATTTTTTTTAAGACTAGGGGAAAAAAAAAAGGAAAAATAATTTCGCGTACTTATATTATACGAAGCGGAGGGTTTGAAAACGGGGGACGTCTTCTCAGTTTTCGCCCTCTTCCCGATAACACATCCCGATATCAGAAAATTATCGATAATAAAACATATAAAATATCGGAAAATATCGGGGCCTGAATCCAGCGACGCGTACATATACGCGTGTGCGTGTGCGCGATATACACCGTGTCCGGCACGAGGGGACGATAATCTCCTCTGGTGTTTTAATAAATCTCATTCTTCCTATGAAATACGATAATAATAATTTATACCGAACTATAAGCTCACCGTGAACACCGCGTCGTTACGTTTCTCCTTCCCCTCTCCCCTTCGACCCCACCGCTCTTTTATCCTTCAATCTGCACTTCTTCGTCTCTCTCTCTCTCTCTCTCTCTCTCTCTCTCTCCTTCGTCTCTTTCTCTCGTACACTATACTTACCCACTGGTCTAACTATCTACGCGCTTATGCCCCCTCCCCCACCTTCTCGTCTCCCCTTTCCGCGCGTCCTCCAACTCCTCGTCTGTCCCCTCTGCTACCCCCCTCCCCACCCCCTTTTCGAGATCGCGCGCTTATATACACGAGTGTACGTCTTTAAATAAACTTTTATTTATACGACCAGTCGGCGAGATGAATTTGCGCGATTCCTATCGTACACGGCCGGATATGCACGATGGTTTCGAGTCGCTTTCGCTCCTACCAAACGGATTCCCCTCCCCCCCGGCCCTCCCTTTCTGCTCACGCCACCCCCGTCTCCCAAGTCATTGACCGTCGATCGGTGTGTTTTAGACGGAGGCCTGCCCGTCGAGACACGAGCGACGAAAAGCGATTATCGCGCGATGGCCTCATTAAAATTTACGTCGATGATCTCGATTGCAATTTGTCGTTGAATTGTTTTTTCGAGAATCGCGTCAAGTCGAATATTTTATTGAATGAATGTACAAGTAGTGTGACAGCTATCGTGTGGTACAGCTGTGTTGCTTTATATGCAATCATTCTTATATGCCTCAGGAATATTTAATGGCGGGGGCGGGAGGAAGAAGGAAGAAAGAAGAAGCAAGTCGAGTCAGTGGGTGACTCTCGTACTCGCTTATTTGCATTTATTACTTTTCGTTTAAAAATTGAAGCGCGCCTCGCTCCCCCTCTCGCCGCCCTCCCCTCCCCCCATCCCCAGAGCGAGACTTTACCTCGCCGTGAGCGATTAACTTGTTACTTGACCGGCCACTAAAATGACTTCGCGTGGAGTCGAGATACCATTACCATGTCATAAAACGTAAATGCGGATCTCGCTAATTGACTCGCCTCTCTCGTCACATTTCGTATATAAAGCTAAATTGCTCTCTCATTACCTTTATATTGAAAAGGACAGGCAGGAAAATTGCCTACTTATTGCCTCGGTGAATAGTCAAGTTATCTCTGCGTTACTCTCTCTCTCTCTCTCTCTCTCTCTCTCGAGGAGAGCATAGGACACACAACTTGGCGCTTGACACGCCTCTCAACTGACGTCTCGACTAAGCCCCGCGTTTGATCTCGGTGTTGGCCGGCGCGAGACAGCGCGACGCACGACGAGAATTTTCGAGACAATTCCCGACCGCGCGTATTAAGTTATACAATTGCGTGTTCGATTGATAATACGACTCGGCGCGATCGTATGCCATTTCGCGAACGAACAGCTGGCTCCAAGTCAAAGTCTGTTTCACTTGGGACAGCGCGCACACGCACGCGTCTCTCTGCACGTATACTCCGCGCATACCCGGTATATATCGTATATATGTGCAAACGCAAGCGGCTATAAATTTCAATAAAACCCTCGCTGTGTGTAGAGACGCTGTGTGGTAAGAGCAAGAGACGAGGAGAGAGAGAGAGAGTGAGGATTGCGCGGGAAAGGAGAGCAGGGAGGAGAGAGAGAGAGAGAGACGGAGCGCGCGGGAGGGAGAGAGCGCGTTCGACACGACTCATATACGTTCATTACGAATGCATACGAGCACGTTAGATTGTACGTTAGTGCCTTGTAATAAAATATTGTAATGGTGACCTACTTCTGCTGCGCGCCACGCCGCGCTCTCCGTATATAATATCTCCCGCGGCATTCTTACCGCGGCGGCGTTATTTATTCTGCGTCGCGTATTACAATGGCGGCGGTCCCCGGCCCCATCTACGGGGTGTGCCGATGATGCATCGGCTCGAACGAGGTCCCTGATTCACGCTATTTGGTCTACTCTCCTCTCGCGACCAGCCAAAGATGCTCCGCGAACGACATGAAATCTAATTAGGGGGTGGAAAAAAAAAATGGAAAGGCTCTGAAATAGCTCTCGCAGTTCTTCTCTCCGCGACATGTATATATATATATTGTGTATATATATATATATACGCAAATTCGATTAGAGGCGAAGACATTTCAGGAGAGATGAGTGTAATTCAAGATGTATCTCTTGTGGTTATTCTGTCCGCAATGTATGGAGATTAAATTAGGATACGGGAAATTTGTAGGAAGATTGTATCTAAAAATTTTTTTTTTCTAGACTTCCTTCTCTCTGGTTATATTTTTCTTCTCTATCGATATGAGTAGGGAGAGATGTACACCGTTGAAAAATTTGATTCGGATTAAATTTAGATATTACGTGTTCCAAACGATCCACACAAGTTTTTGCGTTAACTTAATATAATAGTGATCTGTCAAACGATGATTGATAATGATTTATAAATATTATTATTACACTACTAATATTATTATATTAATATTTTAATTTGAAATAAATACAAACCTTAAAGTAATTTGAAATAAATTTTGTGCAAAATCAACTCTTTATTTCGAAATAAATTTTGTGTTAAATCAAATATTTATTTTTAAAGATAAAATTAACTTGGAAAAATGGTATTGACAGTCTGTAGTCACTGTCACTCCTAGAATAAAGTCAACATTTTTTTTTCTGTAAATTTCAACAGATAAATTCTATCACTAATAATGTGGAACATATCTATCGTGTAGTTAAAAATATATGTATTGTGTTATTTATTTTTACATTTTTCAGTTCTTTTAATAATTTAACAATTGAGTTCGATTAAGGATGTATGTATCATATGCATCGAAACATTAACAAAAGCATGAAAATTTTGTAGACTGTTTCTATTATCTGAATATCTGTGCAAAATCTAAACACAATTTTCTTAACGCTGGAAATTATTTAAGTTTAAATTTACTATTGATTTTTATAGAAAATCGCGTAGCATTTATGACAAATTTGACAAGAAAAAAATATTGCCAACGAAATAAAAATTTTCTTTTGGTCGATTCCTCGACATCAAAAAATCATATTATTTTATGATACTTAAACTTTTTTTATAATCCGAATTTATTTATTTTTTAAACAGTATTTTTCACGCGTAAAAAAATGTCTTTTATTTAATTTTGATAGCTTTTTGCTCCATCCAAAACATTCTTAATACAAC
This sequence comes from Cataglyphis hispanica, assembly GCF_021464435.1. Lineage (NCBI taxonomy): Eukaryota > Metazoa > Arthropoda > Insecta > Hymenoptera > Formicidae > Cataglyphis > Cataglyphis hispanica. The sequence continues at coordinate 11,504,450 of NC_065958.1, forward strand.
AGCAATATGTCAAATTAGCACACGAATGTATTAAATATTTAAGGTAAAAATTTAATAACCAACAAATATTCGAACAAATAAAACACAAATTTTCCAACTGTGTAAAGACAGGCACGTTTTTCTCACCCGCTATACACGCCGCATTTCCGTTCGGATTTCTATGCGGCCGAGAGGTGGTTCGTCATACGACAATGCCGGTTCGCAATTACGTGTACGCGTCCTGAGGTTGATTAATAGCTCATTATTGATACGTCTTGTCGTTGGCGCTCAAAGGCGGCCGGCGATACCGCAAGCGGCGCGAACGGAATGCAATAAACACACGCGCGACCGCGCGTATTTATCGCGTGACCGCCAAATACGCGGTGTACTTTTCCGGCGCCTCTCCGCCCGCGACACCATCATCATTCCACTAAAAAAATTACATCGATGACATTACATTGCGCCAGGTTTACATGTGAATGCCGTGTGTCTTGGGAACAACCGGTCGGTTTCACCCGCAACGCAACGCGATTGATTGAAGCGTTGAGAACGATATAGATCTAAGCCGCGCTTATAACAATATTGAGTTGCTACAATGGTTCTGCTGTATACAGGCAAGTGGGATTTCTAGCTACCAATCGTTGTGAGAATAGTATAGCGAGTACCCGATACATGATATATATACCGTAGCCGTGCTATGACGCACGGCTGTTATTTATTTGAATAATAGCATCGCGTATGAAATGTTTATCTTCTGTCAGTCTTCTCGAAAATTTTTTTTCACGCTCTCATTACTTAGTTGTATATATTGTTCCATTTATGTGTTTGCCACTTTTCGATTATAATACGCGCCGTAAAATAGACAGAGAGGCAGAGCGGAAATTTAGTTAATTATTATTAACATTAGCCGAAACATTGGCCAAATCGGCCTTTAATGTAATAAATTACATATTAATGTATCGCATTAATGTAACAAGCGTTAGAAACGTGATGTTGTGCCAATGTTCATACTGTATATATATATATATATATATATATATATATATATATATATATATATATATATATATATATGTCTCATGCGGTGTGCTGTGGGAAAATTTATTCTCTCTTGACCTACAAAAGCGCGTACGGAGCTTAAGGACTTGGAAAATTTCGGGACGATGTAAGTATACGGTGACAGGACTTTTTTTTTTTCGCGAAATAAACTCGCGCGGCTCACACCCTCCGCGAAAAATATACTTATATTTCCTCTGTCCCTCTCTCCTCGTGGCTGCCGCGAGCGCGCGGATGGCCACGTGTTCTGGCATCTGGAGCCGCCATACATAGGGTGTCCTGTGAATTCTCGCACAGTCGAGATTAACGAAAACGAGGCGAGTCTCGCGCTCTTTCGCGACAAACCGAATCACTTTTGTCTCTCGAAATCGATCGTAAAGTCGCATCGCGCGAAACATTCGTTCAGCGTAAATTTTCCACAACATCGACCTTTCCGTTCTTCGTCTACGTATATATTTCTATTTATCGTCTCTCTTTCTCTCTCTCTCTCTCTCTCTCTCTCTCTCTCTTTCCTCCGTTCTGCAATCGAGAACGATCGATCGTTGAGGTCTCTCGTTGTTTCTCGCCACGTACGAGCGAGCATATGTTACGCCGAGGCGGTGCGTCGTAGCGTCAATCGGATTCTTCACAGGGTGTCCGAAACCTGTCGAATGTTCCAATATTATAAATATTATCGGAAAAAAGTAATTGTTCGATCACAATCGAATTTTATGAAAGTCGTGATATTTCTTCAACCAATTAAATGTCAAAAAAATGTGTGTAAAGAAAAAAAAAATAACCTCTTATCTGATCTTGAACAGCTTCTCTACTTTAACAGAAATTCAATTGTTATTAAGAATATTTTATATTGAACTTTAAGTGATAGTTACAAAAAAAGAAAAAAAAAAAAGAAACTGGCTTCCATCGAACTCTCACCGAGAAAGTATCTTCAATCGAAGACGCATCCGCAAAGTCGGGGACACACTGTATATAAATGTTTCTCTCTCGCTTCTCTACGGCGGGCGAGTAGGTAGGTTTTCCATATGCGGCGCAATGCGGCGGATATTATTCATTCATCGTCCATCCCTTCCGTCTCCATCGTCCCTTCCGTCCTCCCCCTCCATCGGTCCTTTCCGTTCCTCCTCCACGTTCTCCCTGTCTCTCTCCTCTCTCTCTCTCCACCACTCCCCATCGCATCGCTATTCATGTATTTATTATTAAACAAACCCCTCTTCCTGTCATTCTCGCGCCAACATGCGTCTTTACACGTACACACGGCGGATCCACGTCAAACACAGTCTCCACTTGACGCGAGGATCGGCTTACGCGACCGTTCCAGACACGAAAAATATTTTTTCCCTACCCTCTCGTCTCATTCTAGGTATCACTTCCCTTCCCCTCCTCTTTCCCTCCCTCTACTCTGCCCCCCTCCTCCCCCGTTCACGTATGCCGCGTTATCTGAGAGGCTGCGTTGGGCGCTTATCGCGACTCTTGAAGGGATCTTCCATCCTAAAGGGATCTTGTGTACGCGCTTGAAACGCCATTTGAAAATCCGTGTACAGAAACGAGACTGCAATAAATGCTGTAATAAATATATACACATGCCGTGTTATATAAAAATTTATTTTTAATTCAAATATATTATTTTCTTCTATTCCGATTTCATTTATAAATTTAATATCACATTTAATTGATTAAATTAAATATATATTTCTTCCTTTAATATATAGTTCTTCTAATATATATTTCTTCTTCTAATATATATGTATATATATATATATATATATATATATATATATTGTCTTTTTTTTAATATATATTTAATAATTGATATTAAATTATGGAAATACAATATCTATAAAATATGTCAAAATATATATTTATCCGCTTTCGGCTTTTTCGTTGCTCTGACAGAAAAAGAGAGAGAGAGAGAGAGAAAGAGAGAAAGAGAGAAAGAGACTTGTGCGAATCTTGCTGCGACGTCTGCAATTGCATTCCATCAGCGTCGGGCACATTAAACAGCGTGTAACGGCCGCGCGATGACTGATGTAAAGTTATATTTAACGGTAACGGGGGTTGAGGCCTAGAGGGACGGAGAAGAGGGGGAGGGGGGGGGAGAGGGGAGGAGGAAAGTTATATTTTCGCCGCGCTTGTGCCGAGTTCGAATCGGAAGCGGCGCGAATTGTGAGAGAACGATTGAGACAACTTTTAATCGCGAAACGAAACGTCACGACGCATCGCAGATGCACACACACACACACCCACCCACCTGCTGCTTTACGGGCGAGAATATGCAATGCGCGCGCGCGCGCGCGCGCGCGCGCGTGTGTGTGTGTGTGTGTGTGTGTGTGTGAATTTTTCGGCAAACGCGCATTCCACAAAATAGAATACATTATATCCGAGATACGAATCTACAAGTTGAGAGAAGATTGCTAGTAAAGACAGGATATGTTCGATATTTATCTCTATGTAAATTTACGTGTGAAAGAGCGTTTGATATAATTCATAGAGAAAGTAGCAATTAATGATGGAAATATAACTGAACGAGTTTAATTCAAGCCTCCTGATAATTCATGTCCATGTAATATGTATACTCTATTTTAATAGAGATTTTAATACAAAGAGATGACTCTCTCTCTCTCTCTCGCTCTCTCTCTCTCTATCGTCGAATGCGCGCGGACGAAGACCCAATTAATTTTGAATGAGGGAATAGGAAAATTCGAGTCCGCTATGCGAGAAGTTAATTTCGTTCTGTGAAGGCATCTTGATTCTTTGTCCCGCCTCGGTTTTAACGTCAGTTGAATAATTTTTCTCTCGGTGCTGTCTTGCGGCTTTACCAGCGGGGCATTTTGTTAAAGGTTAATTAAATCCAACGACAAAAGGCCGAGCGTTTCATTCTTTTAACGCGAGATTAACGGCGGAAATACACTGGCGGCGGCGGATTTTCTATTTTCGTGCGTTGACAGAAGGCAAGCGCGCTCCGCGAAACCAGCGCGAAGATTAAACGTTCTTCCTCGCGCGCAAAACACACAACGTGCGCGTTGTGCTGCTTGTGCGATACGACGAATCTAACGATTGTTGCGCGCCATGTACACACGGGTCTCTTCCGACCTTCTACGCGAGTCGCGTCCTTCTCGAAGGGGAGAAAGGAAAAGAAAAGAAAAAAAGAAAAAAGAAAAAGAACGTCGACTCTCTGCCGAATCACACATTCTGCGCCCCCGCGCAACTTTTTTTATATATATATATATATATTAATCATAAATTACTTCGCTAATTAAAATTTTCCTGAAAGAAAATTTGCGCGCTGCACTCTTCGCGCCAACTCCGCGAACTTTCATTACCCCGATTTCTCATGAAAATTCTTTACATTTAATTATTCATAACTCGGATTTACAAGTATCGCGCCAATTCTCAACGTTAATTGGGCGCAATTATAATATTCCCCCTCCCGATGACGAGCAGCGATCAATTTCGAATAATATGATTGACAGATACGACACCGGCCGGCACTCACTGCCGACATTATTTTCCGCGACTGCGGCCGCCTCTAGCGCGACTCCCTGACGTTGCACTTTCGACATGCGTTTATTTTCCTCGTTCGCACTGAATCATAGTGAATCGCAGTATCACGCACATAAGCGTCGTTCGAGCAGTCTACGAGGGGAGCGGGGGCGGGGAGGAGCTCGCGGAGATCGCGGCGGGGCGAGGAGGGGAGGGAGGTTGGAGGGGAGAGGGCCGAGTTATTATAACTTCATTATCATTACGACGTTTATAGCTTATTCATTATTGATGGCGTTTTGCAAGGTTATTTCGCCGCACCGGCGAGCGCTGCGCAATAAATTCTTATTAAAACGCGCGTTACTTATTTAAACTGTATTAATTTCGTCATCGGTCCGATCCTCGCGTTTCAACCACCTAGGGGAGGGAGGGAGGGAGGGGGGGGTTTGCCCCTGGAAAAACATTACGCCGTCCTGCGTCAATGATCGATGAATTATTTATTGATGAAAAATCGTAGATTATTTAGCCTGCGCCTGCGCGCGTACGTATAATTTCGCGTAAAAGTAGAAGTAAGACGAGGAGGAAGGCGGTGACAGGTGATATCGTCGATTTCAACTCGCGCTGTCGATTGTAAAATTGTACAGATTTATTTGCGAACATCACGACGATTGCAGTAACGTCGCGTGTTTCTTCATCAGCTTTTATATTTCCTTTCCACCTCGGCTGTATATGTATATGTATTTATATATATATATATATATATATATATATGAATGCATCGAGCGTATTTACATATGTTGGACGATTCGCGAAGCAGTTAGGAATTACGAAGGTATGCATAAATGCACAGGTATTATGCGTGCATAATCGGGAAGAATAATTTATACGGATGTTCCACTATTATCGAGCGAACATCTTGAATAGATTTTCGCATCGGGAATCAATCTTTTCGCGCCTAAAAAAATTATATATATATATATATATATATATATATATATATATCGCATTAGACCTTTATGTAAATTTATTTTTTAGCATACGATATACATATTTATTATGTTACGTTGCATATTTTTAAGATGCGCGTAGTATATTTTACGAATGCGTACAAAAGAGCTAATTAAATTTTACGACTTAACGAAGAAGAAAAAGAGCGGAATCAAAATGATGGGGATGGCGAGGAGAGCATCTGGCGAGAAAAAGCTAAATGTATGTGCGCACTTTTATGTGTATATATATATATATATATATATATATATATATATATATATATATACGAATAATTCTGCGTTAAAGCCGCCGCGTTGTCCGTTTCTCGTCGGAAAGACCGCGTCGGGGCAATGCACTCCGGAATGCACCGCGTGACTGACCAACGATGCAACTTACAACAAGTATTGTATTAACAAATGTAGAAATTTTTGTTTTGCAATTATGCGCGCGTATTATGTAGAGAGAAGGAGAGCGAATAATTTTCTCTTGAAATTAATTTCGAACGATTGCCGATCCGAGACTATGCAATTTAGTGCAATTGGAATCGTATTACGTAACAAGAAGGTACGTGCGATAAAACGGGACAAGGATAGAGTAAAAGAAAAGAAAAAAAAAAAATTCCATTGCAATGTCGATTACGAAACGAGGGGGAGTTTGATAATTTCTTCCAAAGCAATTTTTCTACAACATTTGATTGTTTATCTCTGTTGGTTGTTCGATATTTGATATAAAATGCCACCGGATGCTCGAAGTCAAGTGGAAATGTTCGAGAGCTCTAGAATGTGCAGGCCTCTGTAACTCGGAGGAGAGCTTTCTACGCTCGGTCCTTTTAACATCGGAGCAAGCTGTCTATAATAAATTGCCCGTATCGATGAAAGAATGCGTGACTCACGCAGGTGACTGCTGTCGAAACCCATTATACAAGCGGATCGCAAACGTCAAGAAGAGCCAAGATCTGCATCTCGCGATGAGAAACCTTGTTCAAGTATAGTGAATACATGTTCTGCAAATCTTCACTAATCACTCGAATATATTCATCTGTGATACATGTAAATATAAATAAATAAATGAAAAATTAGATTTTAATTTATATTAATTTCTTTCTGTTAAAATATATATATATATTTTTTTACAGAAATTAATATAAATTAAAATCTAATTTTTATTTATTTATTTATTTATATATATATATATATATATATATATATATATATAATATATATATATATATATATTTTGACAGAAAGAAATTAATATAAATTAAAATCTAATTTTTCATTTATTTATTTATTTTATATATATATATATATATATATATATATATATATATATATAAAATAAATAAATAAATAAAAATTAGATTTTAATTTATATTAATTTCTTTCTGTCAAAATATATATATTAATATAAATTAATATAAATTAAAATCTAATTTTTTATTTATTTATTTTTTTTCATTTATTCTTTCATCTATAAAAATAACACATTAATTATCCGTCACTTATTTAAATATTGCTATCTATTTGAAAATATTTAGCTTCTTGAACTTTGAAAAATTCTACGTGTTCTGGGACATTCGAGGCCTTTGCATATTCTTCTAAAAATCGCGTCGCTCAAAAAAAAAGCCGATCGCACTCGCGGCGATTTCGACACGCGGATGAAGGTATCGTCGTCGGCTTGTTATTGAGCGGCCGAACAGGCGGCACGATAACGCGCGATATTTTTATAGACCCGCGGGGTTACGTACAATAATAAATATTGCGGTGCGATTAAATAATAAATCCCGGCACGAGATAGCGGCCGATCGAGATGGGTGGTTCAAAGTCTCGTTTTTTTTTTTTTTCATATAATATGGAATCCTGCCTGTCTGCCTCGGATCACGAGATGTACGATCCTTGAACTTGTCTATTTTTAATGCGCTTCTAAATTTTTAATTAGCATTCAAATGGTTTTTATTATAAAAAATGATGCGCAAATTGTCTAAATTAATATTTGAAATCTTGCGATATATAGGGTGATCCATTATTGGTGTAATATTATATGAAAGAAAAATGATAATGATGGAAAAAAAATGGAGAATAAAATTCTTTCACACCTCAAGATTCTTCGTGTAGAATCACACACGCACACACACACACATAGGCTATATATTACTAATGACAGATCATTGCTTGTACATGAGGGATGATTCTCTTAGGAATTATCGTCACTTCTTTCATATCGATCGGATTAAAGATTGATGCGAATTTAAATGCCATTTTAAGTCAATCGCTTCAGTTTTGTGAAAAACATCCAAGTGTGTTTAATGATGCTGACGCGCTAAAAAACGACATACTTCTTTTTTTTTTATGCGCACGCGGCGCAATTATCGCACGTAAATGACCCCAACCTCCTTTTCTAATTAGCATCACAGTGGAGCTTATAATCGCACGTTTATAATTGACTTACAACATCCGTAGCGCCCTGCGAAGCAACCGAACAGAGATGATCGGGCGCGAGCCGACATGCAACGTGCGTGTCGTGCCATCGCGCGAAAATATTCGCTGAATTTATTCGGAAATACTACACCCGGGGATGGCGGCATCAGCATAATTAAACATCGTCGACGGTCGACAGTTGGACGATAACGTCCAGAACGTCCGAAATTCCTTTCTGTTTGCCGTCTGAATTTTTATCCATCCCGGCCACGATCGATCTAAGGAAAAATAGAAAAAGTTTTTTCATCGACATTGTTCGATTATTTATGAAGAGTCTCAAAGGAAATATAGACACGATGGTGTGGAAATTCTCATATACAGGGTGGGCCGAAAACAAAAAGTTTTTTCTATAAATTTTTCTATAAATATGGATCGAAAAATGCTTCCTTTAAAAATTTAGCGCCTAAAAATCTCTGAAATCATGGTTAATTTATATATTTCTTGACTTGTATGAAACTTCTCGTTTCAGAATTAAATTTCCTACAAAATCTCAAAGTTCGACCGGAAGATTTAGGCCCACCTTGTATATTATCATGACGCAAAATAAATTATAAATGTAATTGTATTCATTAAACATAATAAGTACGCGGAATTCACTTTTTTTAGTGGTCGTAAATTAAAATTCATGGAATATAATATATGCACGCATATAAATAACGCGCATAGAAAGAGAGAGAGAGAGAGAGAGAGAGAGAAATAATCTATAATTTAAAGCACTCTTGCATAGAAAAACGGTTATATCAAGATTTGACATCTTACATATAGAATATGAAATTTAAATAATAAAATACTATGACGTTTCTTATATAATATTCCCTTCTCTTTCTAACCGTGGGTGATTAAATCTTAGAATTTTACTTCGCGTTTACGGTCGATCTAGAAAGATCGCGGCTCTTCTTCCTCTCGTCGAATTCGCGCGATCGATCGACTCTCGTACAACGCTGCTTTTTAATCCCTTCTCCGCGATGGCGGAAGTGACTGGCAATTTTTTTTTTTTTGAAAGGCCAGCCCCGGCCCCACGCAAGCTGGAAAACGACGCATCGGGGGAAAATTGGAAACAACGGTTTGGTAAGCCGAAAAATCGCGCCGGGTGGTACGCGCGCGCGCGCGCATCGTACATGCACTCACTCACTCACTCACGCACGGCAAGCAACACGGGGAAATCCCGCGTTGGTGTGCGGCCGAATGCTAAAAAGCCGGGCCTGAATAAATAAACAGTTTTTAATTGCGGCCCGCTGCTGCCGGGTAAAAACAATAATTATTGGCTTGCCGTACCAACGTGTCCGTGTGTACGCCCCTGATGCGACAAGCCTCCACCTCTCTCTCTCTCTCTCGCTCTTTCCATCCAAATGTCCGCCAGCAACGGCAACTTCCGGTTTCGTAGCGCGCCGTGGTGGAGCTCGAGGAGGGAGGTTCGTCTAAACTTTCACGGCGTGCTCAGCACAATGAGGAGCGATACTTTGTAAAACGATCCCGTCGTCGTCATGGCGTCGACGATAGAGCGAATGGGCGGAGAGGGGTGGGGGTGGGGGGAGGGGGAGGAGGACGATTGGAGTCCGCGGAAAGATTCTGCGGACATTGCGCGAGGCGTCATGCGAATAAAAAATATCCGCGATGCCGCACGAGAGAGAGAGAGAGAGAGGAACACTCGGCAGTTACAAGCCGTTACAAGCCACGAGTCTCTGGCCCTTCGCCGTGCATGTGCATGTGTGCGTGTGTGTGTGTGTGTGTGCGAGTTACTGTTTGGTCCTTTTGCTGCGCGATGCCGCGCCCTTCCTTTCTCTTTCACTCCTTCCCTTTCACGCTTTTTGCGCTTGAAACGAAATAAGTGCGTATTCACTTTAAACATGAAAGACTTTTAACGTGAAAAGGTTGAAATTAACAAATTAACATTTCCATGTTAAAAGTATGAACATGCATTTTTTCACGCAAAAAGAAATATATAGAAAAGGTTGAAAATACAGGGGAAGAGAGAGAGAGAGAGAGAGAGAGAGAGAGAGAGAGAGAGAGAGAGATTCTACGGGAGAATCTTACTCTGGAACGGAAACTCCTCCATTATTTTCTTACGACTTTTGTCAATTTTTATACCCGACATTATTTAAATAATCGTCTCTTAAATAAAGATTCTAATAAATTTGTAAATTATGGGAGGCGTGTAATAAATGTTTAAATATTTCATTAATAATCACATTTTAATATTTATCGCAATTAAATATTGAAATATACATTGTGCCTCTTAATTTTTGCGAATAGTGATTTGTTTAATTTACTAATAATTTATTAGCAGCGTATCCATATGCTTTGTGCGGACACATAATACTTGTCAAAAAAAAAATCAAATATCTCCGGGTGTGAAAAGGCACGCGGGAAGAATTTTCCGACACGGTATATAGATAGTCGTGCATTTGCATATTTAACAATACAAACATATAAATGCATATATTATCAGAGCAAATAGACGGCCGGTGCAGCCTCGGGAACGGTAAAAATGCGCCGGCGAACAATAATAATTACCGCAATTCATTGCTTCTAGATACTCGTATAACCGTCACACTGTATGTGTATTTTAAACGAGAAACGCAATAATAAACGTAAGAAGGGGGCGAAGATTCACGGAAATCGAAAATAAATATATTTATTTTCAGATGATTATTAAGAATCATGGGCATTATTGTGACATAATCTTAGCAATTTTCTAAAAAAAAAAAAAATATATATATATATATATATATATAATACAACCGATATATCGTCCGATGGCTTTCCGGTTCTCCCGCGTATGAGGTCTTGAATGATTATTCGGTCAGCTGTGGAAACACGTGCTGCACGCACAAATTGCGATACGATTAAAAGTAATTACCGCAGTCAGCAGCCTCCTGCGGCCGATAAGACCGATTATCGATACCCGACGAGAGAGAGAGAGAGAGAGAGAGAATGGTTCTTCACATGCGAAGAAATTTATGAACGGCAAATTGTTTCTCCTTTCTCGTCATCGTCTTTCCTCTCATTTTATAAACGACGTTCGAATTTACTGATCATATCACGCTCGTATCTCATTGAAATCGAGTTATTTAGGTTCTTCGGAAACTCTCTATTCTGGTTTCACTTCTATTAAAAAATGTCTTTCGCTATCTCGTATCTTGTATCCTGCACATTTCCTGTTCTTTTATCTCATTTTACGGGAATAGTAATTTCTTTCTTTCATTCTCCTCTTATCTTAAAAATAATTACAATAAGGAGTGCCTCGCGCCGCCTTTGAACTTTATGCGTGACAAGAGACATCGATTAGGCTATTGATCGAGCGTGATTGCACGCTCACGAGTAATTACGAATTGTCATTGTCAGGAGAGATTTTTCTGACCGTCGTAAAAATTCAACTCGCCTCGCCAGCCGAATGAGCTTTTGTTACTTACATCTTCTCTCCGCAATTGAATTCTATTCTTATATTCTTCTTGTATATACGTACGATGCAATTGCGGCAATTTCATATTACTTTCTTGTGCAAATTCTTCTATTCATCAAAAGCCGATTAAATTTATATTAAAAAGATAAATATGCAGCAAAAATGTCATTTATTTTATTACTTTATTCATTCAATCAAAATTTGAATTTTTTTCCTCAGGAAATACGGGAGCGGGGGGGGGCTCTCCGACGAAAATTATTTATTTAGGGCCGAATATTCGCCTCGGGGTTTTTTTTTTTTTATACCCAATAACTCTTGATGGAAAGTGACAACTTTGTTCGATGCACGTCCAATACTCTACATATCCGAGAGTTAATATCCCCGGGACATAAATTTTTCACAACCTCCCCCTCCCCCTTCCCACCCTTTCTCCCTCGCTCCTGGGTCGAAGGCGTCTCGTCGCCTACAGGACGAAGGAACACCCGCGATAAAGTTCTACTAGTGGTACGTAACGGTGGCGTTGTCACGAAAACGCACTGCCTTCCCGTTCCCTGTTCCTTCGCCTTCTTTACAACATCGTAGTAATAAGCGCTCTTTCCTGCGCTCGGCATCGCTATAAATATCGTATAGTAAACACAAGAGCAGATAAGAGGAAGAAGAACGAAAAAAGGAAAAAAAGTGAGCGAGCGAGCGAGCGAGGGAGGGTGGCGGGGGAGAGGGGGGGGCAGGAGGGCAGAGAGCGTGAAAACTTTGGCTATAATAAAATACAGATAAGTGCGCGAACAAATAGCCGGTACCGCGGGATTTAACCGCGTCTCTCTCTCTCTCTCTCTCTCTCGTAGCAAAGGAGGAAGACGCGTGAGGGGCGGGGGGGGGAGCGAAGGGGGCAACGAGAAGAGAATGCAACGAGCGCGAGGAGAGGGAAAACAGAAATAATCGTGGAAATTACTTACGAGCTCGCCTCCGCTCTGCCAAGGAAACCGGCGGAAACGAGATAGTGCGGGGAGGGGAGGGGAGGGGGAGGGGGAGGGGGAGGATGACGGCGCGCTCTTTTCTCGAGACTTTTTAATTATTTATCGCGCTCGCTTATTTCTCTCCTTTGTCGCGCGAGAATAAGCCAGCGATGCGATTTCGCGGCATTACGGCGGTTATCAGGATTGTGGACGATTACCGGAAAAAGGGATGTAAGAATCAAGTGGAGAGAACCGAGGGAGGAATCCCCACTGAAACCTACGTGGAAATATCCTTAAGCGTATAAATTGGCTCGCAACAATTGCGGTGTGATTATAGAGTGAATGTCGTAAGAGAGCAAATATTTCTTTCTGTCTCTCTCTCTCTCTCTCTCTCTCTCTCTCTCTCTCTTTCAAGGATAAAATTAAACCGTCATAAGATCGTTAAACAAATCGTGACGGTAATTAAACATTTCGTTGAAAAATTTCGTGACGTCAGAACTTATATCCCGCTTGATTCTAATTTATTATATTACGCTATACAAATAAGATTTTCTCATTCTTTCGAATCGCGCTGATAAAAAAATTCGCGATATCGGGAGGGAAAGAGAGAGAGAGAGGGAGAGAGACGGAAAATTCGCACGCGTAAGTAAGAGACGACCGCGAAGGGCGAAAAGGAAGGAAGCGTTTTACAAACGTCTTTTTCCCGAAGAAACTCCGAAGCGATAAAGAAAACGAGGACTTCCTAGCCGTGGTGGGTGGGTGAAGGAAGGAGAGAGAGAGAAAAGAAAGAGAGGAAAGAAAGAAAGAGAGAGAGAGAGAGAGAGAGAGAGAGAGGAGGCGACGATTAACGTCGACGTTTTCTTGCGTCTCGGTCGGGCGCGCAATGTTTGTTCTGGGAAATGCAATCACGCTGTCATATAAAATATAACGTGTTTCCTTCCATCTCCCATTCTCTCTCTCTCTCTCACTCTCTCTACAAATACACTTTCCTTCCCCTCTCTCTTTCTCTCTCTGTCTTTCTCCCTTCCTCCCTTTTGCCGTCATGACGCGCAGCGTTGCGGCACCTCCTCTCAATTTCCATGCCGGCCAGAGAACACTGACATTAGGTCCCAGCGTGGTTTGTAAATTATGTGAGGTACAGGCTGTGCTATTTTTTTTTCTGATTGCACCCATTTCTTGGAAGCGCGTTAACGCGCCTTCTCTCCCCTCCCTTCTTCCCTCTTCTCTCTCTCTCTCTCTCTCTCTCTCTTTCTGTTCCATCTCCTCCCTACTCCTAAGATTCTTATGCTATAGCGCGTATATACATACGTGTGTGGAAATATAACTGCTAATGTCTACATTCTGTATTCTTTTCTACCACGGTGGTCTTAGGGAACTTTAGTACGTCGCCGAGTGCAACGAGTACATTCACTCGCTCTCTCTCTCTCTCTCTCTCTCTCCCCCGCCGTCTCTGTCTCGCCATCGGAAAACGCAGGCGTGGATACACCTGCTCCGACCTTAACCCCGATTCCGAGTTGAGGTAGTCGCTTTGCGAGCGAGTAGGCGAGCAATGAGCGGACAAAAATTCATAAACCGATTGTCAATAGAGGAATCGCGTGTGAAGAATTTTATATTCTGAATTTTAAAAAATTTAAATACTCTTTCCGACGAACGTCTCACAGCTGATTGATTTTTGTCAAATGCGTTAATTTCTACTTCCCTGTCAAGTCGCAGGCAATTTATCGTCCTCGATTTAAGTTTTGTGGCGCGTATACAAGCAATTTGATAAAATTTATATATTTTTCTTGATTTCTTGATTTACATGAGAAAAATATATGCGCAGAGATACGCTATACTAAAACTCGGACGCAGCAAGAGTCTCGGTTTGTCTCATTTATAGAAATAAATTTCAAAACCAGTTTCTTCTTTATATTATATATACATACACACACACACATATATATATATATATATATATATATATATACACATGTAAGCCAACGACTATCTCCTCGCCTTCTCCCACACCCTCGACACAGAGTTTTCTTTTGTTTTGAAAAGAGACGAGAAGGAAGGTGGTAGAAAGAAGGTGGTGGACGCGGGCGGGGAGGGGGTGGGAAGGGATCGTGGTAGGAGTGCCGCGATTAGGTTTCATACGGAGGGCAGCAGCAGCAGCAGCAGCTGCCTTATGACGTGAGATAACACGGGGTCCCTTAAAACATATCGTAAGAGCGAGGAGTACAACACGAACGTCTCCTCTCGCTCTTAGTATGCGTGCGGGAGTGTCTGTATGCGCTCGAAGAAAGAGTTGAGGAATGGGCGACGCCGCGGAGGAAGAGGAGCCTGGCTCCGTGTGTATATGTGTATACGTGTGCGTGTGTGGTGTGTGTGTGTGTGTGTGTGTGTGTGTGTGTGTGTGTGTGTGTGTGTGTGTGTGTGTGTGTGTGTGTGTGTGTGTGTGTGTGTGTGTGTGTTTGAAGAGAAACATATTTCTTTATTATTACTCCCACCGAGCTTATTTTTCTTACCCGCCGACTTGCATTCCAGGTGGGTGGGTTTGCTCCTTCTCTCTCTCTCTCTCTCTCTCTCTCTCTCTCTCTCCGTCTTTCCTCTCCCTTTCTTCTCCTCCTCTCCATCCCCCTCCTCTTCTCGGGAGAACGAGAAAAATTCAACCCCGAATGCTGCTTCGTTTCCCCCACTTTTTTTTTCGTTACGAGAAATTGCGCGCGCGCAAGAACCGGAGAAACGAAGCGCATCTATTAAGCGCTCTCTCTCTCTCTCTCTCTCTCTCTCTCTCTCTCTCGCTCCGCGATAGAGCAACGATTGCTGCTCCGGCTCTAAGGCAAGTCGCGTTGCACAACGATAATAACGGCGAGATTAAGGCAATAAAAATTACGCGGGCGAAAAGGGAACCGCGGCGACATTAGCCTCACGCTCTCTGATCCCTCTAACCGTTTTATCTTCAGCCCCCTCTTTGTGCAGGATAGTTTAGCGGACACTTGAATAAGCGCGTTTTGATTTTAAGCGCGCAGAAGTGTGTAAAATGGAAAATTTTGCGAAAAATAATTTTGAGAAGCAAGTTACACAACAAATCACTCTACTCACCGGTTTCCATGAAATATGACGATGTATACTGAATTATATTTGCATACAATTTTGTAGTTTGATGCGCGTTATCTCGCACTCGAACGTAATCTGTATCACGATACGAAATAAATAATACCCTCCTTTCTTATTTTCACACATATCTTTTAATGAAACGAATGTATAACATATTCATTTGACTTTATGAGGAAAATTTTTAACAAGCCAATAAATGTCGCAAGCGATTGTAAGCGAGCTCGGGCTGTATTATTCATCTCTTGTCATTTCTTTATCTAAGCGATGGAGGATTCGCGGCGCCGTAAATCTCAAGATAAATAATTCGGGCGCATGTAAAAAATATATATATGTATATATAAGAAGAAGCGCGCGCGTGAGCAGACTTTATCGCGATAAAACACGCACGAAATTCTTCCATTCCGTTGATGCAAGCCAAATAAATTGTAAATCAAGTTTACACATGTAAATATTCCTCCGGAGCGGAGCTTGTCGTCGAACAAGACAAATATTATATTTCGAGCTCACGGCTCGAGTGGCGATTCAATGCCGCTTCTCGCGCGCGCGCAATCGTTTTATCACCTATTGCTTATAATTAAAAATTGGAGAAAAAAAAAACAACATTACGTAAGAAGGCCGAGCCGCGTGTGCGTGAGCTCGTCCCGCGGGAATTGTTTGCCAAAGGACATATTTACATTTGCGAAATTTCTCTTGCGCCAATAGTGTCATTAACATCACTTGGGTAATAACCCGGGGCACGAATGGCATGCCGTCCCATCGTAGCGATTGGCGTTACTGTATCGTTTAATAATAACCGATGACGCCGCCTACTCTCTTTATACGACGCTGGGTATCTTTTTTTCTTTTTTTTTTTCTTTTCCCCCACTCTTATGTTAATAATCACACCGGCCGGTGAGTGAATGCAAATGCAGTTTCGCAGATTCGAATGCGCACTCTCGCGTATAGCTAGTGTCGCGCTTAGCTCTAAATAGCGGCGGCTGAGTCCGAGTCGTTCGCCTGACACCGAGAGGATCTCGGCGTCGCGAGGATTGAGTATTCAGCATGAGTTGAGAGAAATAGGCAGAAATGTGCGTTTTTGCGATTAAATGCGCGCCGAGAAATAGGGACGTGGCCGCGCGTCGATCCCGCATGCGAGATTCTAATGGTGCATCATCTCGCTCGGAGAAAAGAGGCGACGGATGGATGGATGGATGGAGAGAGAGAGAGAGAGGGGAGGAGGAGGGGAGGGGGAGGGGGAAACGCGTGCACGCGGCCTTAACGATCACGTGTATGAAGCTCTGCTGCTCTCCGGCGCAGTTCACGTTTCCGTCGAGGACGACTGACAGTTATCATCACGGTCGTGCACGAACGGAGTCATCGCTCGACCTCGAGATTCGCCGTTTTCTGTCCGTCTGTCTCTCTCTCTCTCCCTCTCTCTCTTTCTCACGTTTCATTTCTCTTCCATTTTTCTTCCTTTCTCTCCGTTTCTTTCTCTTTCTCTCATTATTGCATTTGAGAGATTTATCTTTTAGATTCAACTCTTTTTAAATTGTCATCCTTTTTTCTTGCACCTACTTGACTTGTGTGTGTGTGTGTGTGTGTGGGGGGGGCGTGGGTGTGGATATCTTACTTGCAACTATTAATTTTTTTATTTTCTTGTATTTATCGCGAGATACCATCTCTTTATAACCCTCGTTATCTTTTTAATAAGAGGAATAATACTTGATTATTATTTTATGACACATAAATTGCTTCATTCCTGGTATCTACAGTAAATATGTAAGGGGAATGAGTTAAAAAAGATAATGCAAGAATAATATTTGCTATTACGCATATATCATTAGTTTATTTTAAGAGAGTTGTTCTTTTTTCAATATCATACTATTTTATTATTCTGTTCGAAATTTCGCAATAAAGACAAAACGATAAAGCTGATAGAAGGTTTTTTTCTTCGAATTTTATTAATAAAATGCTCTCCCTTTCTCTCTCCCTCTCTCTCAGGAGAATAGAATCATTTACTGCATGTAAATTATCGGTGTCGCGAGAGAGAGAGAGAGAGAGAGAGAGAGATGTAGTAAAGAAAAAAGTTCGAGGCCCGCGTCTGCAAACATAATTGCGTCGGCGGCAACGCAAATATTTGTAACGCTCGTAAAAGCGGCGTCGAGAGAGAAAGAAAGAGAGAGAGAGAGAGAGAGAGAGAGAGACATGGAGAGAAGGAGAGAAACGGGTGCGATAAACTCGCGATAGGAAGGCAACTATTCCGCGGAGACTCTGGATCTCTTCGTCGTTGTCGAAATCAGAAAAGCGACGGTACGGAAACTTTCCGTACCGACTGTACTGGCGTCAGCCTGCCGCTACGGCTGTTATTATTTGTATATTATAATTTAGATACAATTATATCGCTCTCCTCGTCGCGCCCTCGCCAAGCGTCGTCTCTCTATCTGCTTCGTCCCTCTCTCTCTCTCTCTCAGTCTCGTTCTTTCTCTGTCATTCTTTCGACCGCGTTCCATCTCGCGTTCCTTCTCTCTCTCTCTCTCTCTCGTTCTCTCTCTCTCCCATTCGGCATAGTCGTTTAAATGCTGTCGGTGCGAGGGAACGCGAGCGAGAGAGAGAGAGAGAGAGAGAGAGAGAGAGAACGAAACGACAATTCGAGCTCTGAGAAAGAGAAGGAGATAGAACGAGATAGAGATAGAAGCGTATAATAAAGCTTCCAGGAGAGGGTGAGGAGAGCGGAATTGTGTGTTGTGTGGTTCGGTGGAGAGTTTCGAGCGAGAATGTGAAAGAGAGAGAGTGTGAGAGTGAGAGAGAACGAGTGAGGTGAGGGCAGGTGAAGAAAAAGAGAAGGCGCTGCAACGGCGGCGGCGGCGGCGGCGGCGGCGGTGGCGAGAGCGAGACCGAGATAGCAATAAAATATATTACCGGAGAAAAATGATGGCACTGCGAGACAAAGAGGGTCGGTCCGATGTGCCGCATTAGCGGCAGCCTCGAGAAATTCCAACGCGCGTTATGTATTTTGTTGCGTTCGCGGCGACCCGGGTTTTATCTGCGTTTGCCATACAAGGTGACCACCTTTGCCTGAAAATTGACTCCATTCACCTGCGTCGTACGAGACTGAAGAAAAAAAAAGAGAGCGAGAGAGAGAGAGAGAGAGGAGACAGTTTCTCGCGTCCTCGCTACCATCGTTTCCTTTCTCAACGCGTCCTAGATCCACTTCCGGCCGCGAAACACTCGCGCACTTTTGACCGCGCTCTCCCACTCAATATATATATCGCTTATCATATAAATATTGCTCTTATCATACGCGCATGTATAACTTTTTTTTTCTCTTTTACATGAGCGGAATTAATATATTTTTCAGCGTTATCCGGCTATGAACATTTTTCCTCGACAATTTTATTGCAGCGCGATTATAATGCTCACTTGGTGTCGTCGGAAATGAGAAAAGGAAGGCTTATCAGCGAGACATATTATAGGTGTGGCACCGTTACGTCAATAATATTGCGTGCCTTGATTAACTGACCACGGCTGGTTGCCTCTTCCTCCATTTAAAATTCAACAAAACTATGTAATGCACAATATAATAGTACGGTGTGAAGCTAACGAACATTGCCTTAATAGGATTGTCGGCGAAATTCTAAGATCAAGCGCACTCTCTTATTAACTCATCAATAGTCCTCCCGGCGAGGAGCATTATCATCGAAACGCGTAAAAAGATTTCCGATTCTCCGTAATCGCGCGACCATCTGATTGCCGTTGCTTCGCCTCCGTTCATCGTTCCCTCGCGATCGCATCTCGATCTCTCCTCCTCGCAACCGGCTGTTGCCTCGCCAATGTGTGTGTGTGTGTGTGTGTGTGTGTGTGTGTGTGTGTGTGTGTGTGTGTGTGTGTGTGTGTGTGTGTATATATATATATATACGCATGTATATGTATACTATAATGCACCGGCTGTAAAAACGAAACGTCGTTTCCCGGAAAAAGAAACGCGTGCGGCCGCAGCGGGCCGACACGAGGAGGTTGGGCGGTGGGTGGAGGGCGGATGGACGGGGAGGGGAGGGTGGGGTGGGGGGGACACAGAGAGAGTGAGAGAGAGGAAAGGAAGCGAAAGGGCGACGAAGGGAGAGGGAGGGAGGCGGAGGGAGCAGCGAGCGCGAGGGCGTTTTGTAATTTCTATAATTTAAACTCCGCGGCAGCTGGCGCGACTCGTAATTACTCTAACCCCGCGTGGAGGAGCGCGAGCGCGAGCGCGCGTGGTGAGCCTCTGCGTGTTTACTTTTAATTCCTTCCGCCGCCGGCCCTCGCGCAGCAGCGGCAGCAGCGGCACCGGCGGCCACTCCTCGATTCAACACAATATCAAACGAAACCCGGACGCCCCCCCCCTCTCTCCCCTTCTTTACAGCGAGGGAGGGAGGAGGAGGTTAACAACGAGCTGGCTCGGCAGGAAAAAAAGAGGAGGTTCGCAAACTTTTCAACCCCCTCCCTCTCTCTCTTTTCCTCTTCCATGTCTTTGTCGGTCTCTCTCTCTCTCTCTCTCTCTCTCTCTCGATCTTTTTCTCTGCCGTCTCATTTTTCTCCACCGCCCTAAAGCCCCACGGTATGCCCGACGCGGCTCCACATGGATAGAAATTCCGAGAAATTAATCTTTTTACGCCGTTCCCTCGGCCGCGCGGATTTGTATACATATATATATATATATATCGCGGGTGTTGCGGGCTATAGTGAAAGAAGGAGGAGAATGTTCGTCGAGTCTTCCGGGACGGGGTCCCTCAAGAGAGTTCCGAGTGAGCGTGCACAAAGCACGAATGAGCAACAATAAAGACGAACGGATATGTTAAATGGCGCAGCGACCTGTGTAAAAAGAAAAAAAATAATAATAAAGAGATACACATCTACGTGCGTTAGGGTGTGTCGGAAGTCGCGGCGCTTAGGTTATGCTCGCCGCTTTTTTCTTGTATAAATATACACAGCGTATCGAATGTCCAAGATATTATTCGCGATAGAGTATTTTATTATTTTATTATTATTTTTTTTTATTTCTATTATTTTATTCTATTGTCAAGTAAGAGCCTTTAAATTATAAACGGATGATATTATGATAAACTCTGACCGAGCATCGACAAATTGAATTTTTCAAGATTAAGATTGTCACAGCGATCTTGCGTCCGAGAGAATAAATTCCGACGTTGACAAGAGAGACGGATTCCTGACGCAAAAACACACACCGACCTCGTTTGGTAGTTGCGCGGCTTAATAAAACCTCAACTTCGCGCACTTAGACAGCGTACTTCTATAAGTTGTCATTATTATTTTCACTTTATCTCTCTCGAAACTTGACATTTGAGTTATAGCGTAACGTTTTTGTTCTCGATATTCCTGCCCCGATAAATTATTGTGTTTCTTTCTCTCCATCATAAACGACACGTACTCCCGTGCCGGGAGCGGCAAAACGGGAGTACGTGTATCTTGGGTGTCCTCGCTCGCTTTTCTCTTTCCCTACGTTTTCTTCCCTTCGTCTCTCTCTCTCTCTCTATATATATATATATCCCTCTTCCACGTTCCTTCTCCCTTCCCCTCCCTCCCGCTTCTCCTCCTCTTCATCGCCGGTGCTCGCACACTCGTTTCTGCGACTCGTTGAAAAATCGTCCGTCGTAAACGGGAACAGCGGTTTTATTGTTCCGCGGCAGACAATGCCCGGGGAATATTATAAAAACTTTCCGACGGAATATATTAACGTTAACTCATCGCTTTACCGTTAGGCAAACTTTTCGGTCGAGCACGCCGCCGCCGACGCTTCGTCTTCGTCCTCTGTCTGTCTGCTGTCTGTCTCTCTCTCTCTCTCTCTCTCTCTCTCTCTTTCTCTCTGTCACGGCTCGCCTCTCTCTCTCTCTCTCCCTCCCTGCTTCTGCCCCTTCTCATGACTTTTTATATTCTCTCCCCTACCCGAAACTCCCTGACGCTTCCCGTGACCCTCTCCCCTCCCCCCACCCTCTCATCGCCCCCTCCTCCCCGACGCCACCCGCGCCGCGGGAGAATCGGCGATACAACCCGCACGATAAATACCAACCGCCGCTGGATGTAATCTAGATCGTCGCTATGTGGAGCGTAGTGGAAGAGAAACGCCATTTATGGATACCGTAAATGGATAGCGTGTAACTGACGCGACCTAACGATTAACGGCGAAAATTCGTGTAGCGTGAGCCAAAACTCGGGAATCGAATCGATTTTCCCGAAAACGGAGACCGCGCGCGGCGAGAGACGCGCATTAATCTCGAGAAGATAAAAGGGATTTGAATTTCTATAAATTTCTAAATCCGCGTAAATTAATTCGTGACCAAATAACATCGCGTTAGTGTAAATTAATTCTGCATAATTTTTTCGCCGAATAACGTATCGCGTCCTTATCCCTTTGAATCTTAAGCATAAATCAAATTGAATAGAGATCACAGATAATACGAATTTCGAAACTGAAAATGAAAAAGATATACGTGAATGTACATTTTTTTTTTTTTTTTTCTTCGCTAGATCATAAAATGCTAACTACGATTCATTTTGTATGTACTTGAGTAAGAATATTTCAGCGCTATTCCATTTTCCCTCATTTGCAATCGGGAAGCTGTGCGCGAGTTAAGTCGACCTAAATCTTTCCTTCGCATCGGTTAGATATTTTACATATCCGCGTAATATTTTATTTTATTGAGCACCGCTATTATTCAAATGAATAACGCGATATTTATGCGTATTGCATCGCGAAGAACTTTGCATGCAAATATTCCTGAACCGTTTCCACGCGAACGCCGAGTCGTTAGTTTAGTCGCATCTTTTTCGATCTTCGAGATCCGCATCGGGCAAATCTGCAGATTGAAGATGGAGGGTTCGAAGTATTAATATCGATGCCAAATGGGATTTTTGGGGTTAACGCGCTCGCGATAATTAGCGCGCGTCGGGTGACGTTGAAATAAAAACGCATTATGTAATGCGCGCGCGCGCGCGCGCGAGCAAAGAATTCATTCGAGGTACATTCTTCGGTCATTTCGTCATTGAGATGCAGTTTACATGGCGTGTATCGATCATCGTAACTACGCGGTTTACGCATTACGCCTTGATATATTATTCGTGCGCTCATCTCGCGGTTTCAAAGACTAATTCGGGGACGAGAACCTAACCATGCTGCAAGCGTGTCTGTATTTTTGAAAAATCTAACCTGACCTCACCTGACCTGACCTAACCTTACACGCTCCGAAATACTCGTTTAGAAAATTATCCATGGAATAACATATCGAGAAATAATTTATTTTAAATATTTATTATTAATTATTGTAAATATCTTTCTATTTTGTAATTTTTTAACAGTTTCAATAAATGAATTTTTAATATTATATTTATATATATTACTGCAATAAAGTAATGCGCTATCGAACGACATGTAGCTTTGTGTGTGTATCTTCCATATAAAATAAATATAAATTATATCGGTTTAACAAAAAAAAAACATAGCTTGATAAACATTCAAATTAAATATTATAAAATCACGAAAAATTTCTTTGCTCTTTATTTTACGCGGCATTAAAATACGAATCTTTTTAATATTTACTTGAGCGAATAAAAAGCATGATAGATAAGACGATATAAAGAAAAGAAAAAAAAAACTACATTTTTATCTCTATGGGATATCGCAATTGAAAAACGACAGATAAAAATATTTATCGCCCTCAATTTTACATCCGCAAGATTATGGGAATAAGAAAACACGTACGCATAATTTCTGTTTCCTTTAATATTAAAAATAGGACGTATCCAACGTCAGTGATATACCGATTGCGTTAGCCGTTTATTAGAATTCCAGATTCTGGTGTACGGTATCTTGGGGGAGGGGGGGGAGAGGGGAGGGGGAATCGTGCTTTTCTAAGTTTGATCTCCCCGCAAATGGCGTTCCTCTACAGAGAGAGAGAGAGAGAGAGAGAGAGAGAGAGAGAGAGAGAGAGAGAGAGAGAGAGAGAGAGAGAGAGAGTTCCTCACGATGTGCGTCGTCACGCTGACTCTCGTAATTATTCCATCCGAAACGGAACCGCCCGAATGATCTACCGACTCTCGTATCCATGTCGTGTTTAGGCTGCCCGGGCGGAGCGGAAACCACGTCGGTGGCCGAGAGAGTGAGAGAGAGAGAGAGAGAGAGAGAGAGAGAGAGAGAGAGAGAGAGAGAGAGAGAGAGAGAGAGAGAGAGAGAGAGAGAGCGAGCCGACGATAAACTTTAATGTATTCCGAATTATTAAAATATATTCTCGCTCGCGTATATACCTTAAAGCGAGATCCGCCGTCCCCGCACATATAGCGTCAACCGTACAAATTACACTTATAATAACTTATTTGAATTTATATGCGCGTAATAGCGCGGCCGGGCCGGCCGGCGTGTATTTATGCGCGCGCGGAAACGAATGTGAGCGCGACTTATTACGAAGCGTGGTATACAGACACACACACACACACACCACGCGTACACAAAAGTACATGTGCGTCCGAATTTATGGGCGATGTTGTATCGCTTATTCGTACCTGTACGTGTGCGCACGAAGGAGCGTTTAGTCGGCACTCGCGAATCGAGATAAGACGCTCGACGTGCGGAACGTCGGGCGGGTGGGAGGGTGGTAGGGGGAGGTGGAAAGGGGCGATGATGGATGTGTCATGTTTCGAGAAAAAGCATGCAAATTCTCGTGCGTGATATAATTGCGCGATTGTTTCGTTATTCAGACCGGGATGTGATGGGACGTTTCCTCAATTCAAACGGGATGTAAAATGAAATTATCCGTTATCCGTTTGAAATTTTTGAAAGATTCTTTTAATGGCGATTTATATGTACAGTCATTGGGAAATATTTCCTCGAGACGGTCTTTCCGATAAAATTTGTAGGCAATTTTTATTTGCGAGTTGGAAATTTTTAATAAACAATATTAATTTGTTCGTCATTTTAATATTAAATGATAAATAATTAATATTTATTTTTACTCGAAACAAAAATGAAAACTTTTGTCAAGTTCTTTAAATTGACAATGCATTTACATTAAAATTAAATTGATGATTATATTCTTTAATAAACGGAATAAAATAAAATTTTACTATTTACTGAAATATTAAAAATCTTGTAATAATAGAAAATCAAATATACAGATTAAAAGTCATTCGAGAATATTTTCTTGCGTACGGTCTTTGCGATAAAATTTTTAGACAATTTTTATTTGCATGTAGCGGAAATAAATTTTTAATAAATAATATTAATTTTTCTCGTTATTTTAATATTAAATGATAAATAATTATTAATATTTTATTAGTAATAATATAATAATTAAAATCCTGTTAATTAAAAATTCTTTAAATTAGAAATACGTTTACATTAAAATTAAATTAATAATTCTATTTTTTAATAAACGGAATAAAATATAATTTCACTATTCATTAAAATCTTAAAAATCTTGTGATAGTAGCAAAATCGAATATACAGATTAATTATGATTCGAGAATATTTCCTTAAACACGGTCTTCTCGACAAAATTTTCAGACACAACTTTGATTCGCGCGTAGCGGAAAAAACTTTTTAATAAATAATATTAATTTTTCTCATCATTAAATGATAAATAATTAATATTTATTTTGTAGTAAAAAGAAAAATTAAATCCTGCTAAATTAAAGATTCTTTAAATTAAAAATGGGTTTGCCTTAAAACCAAATTGACGACTATTTATTCTTCATTATGATATTCACACAGGAAATCACACAGTTTCTAAGACACTCTGTACATTCTCGCGTGTGACGTGGGGAAAGTCACGGGTCTTAGGTTCGATAAAATTGATAAATAATTGCGTTAAAAACAATAACTTCCTTCTTACATTTTAATTAACGGCTGTTAATTTCGCGTACGTCACATATGGTTTCGCGCGGAACAAGTGGATGTGCAATACGCGTGAGCATCGTTATCAGCGAACAAATACGTTCGCACGCGATATCTCATAATTCCTTAGCTGCTTAGTCGAATAATTATATACAGATAATCACGTCGCCCGCAAAGTGGAAGTGCTAATAGTATAGCCGGCGATACCCGAGAGTCATTGAGTACTCGTTCATTCCATGTATCTGTAACGTGATTCAGTGCTCCCTTTCAGATAACGCCTCGATTGTCGCGCTTGACATTTTAACCGAAAGAATTTTTAGCCACGCTCACGGACGCTGGTGAGACTAAACACCGCGCCGTTATCAGCAGGCTTACGATTTAACTTTTAAACTGTGATAAGGCAAGCGTACCGCACGATATACGGAATTAAGTAGGTCAGGCTCTGAATTATAAGAATGATTTGTCGTTTCCGGTTTCTGTGTTTTGTAACATAATAAAAAAAAAAAAGGTCTTTAATTTTTTTTCTTTTTTTATTATTATGTTTACGTTAAATGCGTGCGATATATTTTTGAATTTATCATCAACGTTACCTGATTTCTTTTATCACCTGAACTTTGCCGCCTCTATTGTAACAGGCTGGCTATTAATTATATGTAATCGCAAATAAAGAATACGTAAATCGTGGAAGCAGTTTTCCCCGCTCATGATTAACGGGGGGATACGATGTTAATTTTCGCGGCAATCCAATCCGTTTCGAATTAAATATTTTAATTACGACGTCGCGGCGGCCGTTAATCGAGGACGGGGGTGGGCGGCCGTTCAAAAATTGCCCGAATATTAAAAATTTATAGTAGGCGGGCGCTCGCGGGTCGCGGGCGTAAAAAGAAAAAAAAAAAAGAGCACCCGTCATACGGTAAAACGGACGCGATTATCGCGAATACTTTCGCGCGCGCGCTTATATAGATATCTCGCAATTGACCGATGATTTAGGTAGGTAATTATATTCGGTGCCGCGAAGTGGGATTGCTCGCGCGGCAAACAATTAATTGCGAACGAATACCGGTAGGGGTTGGGCGGGAGGAACGACGGGGGGAGGGAGGTGGGGGGAGAGGAGAGAACCCGCGGAATATTACCGCGCTTATTTTTCATCCGGTGCTTTCGCGCCTGTTTTTAATATTACACCGCGGTCGCGAATGTTTCACCCTCCACCCCCCTCCCCCGACCCCATCATGTCTCCACCCTTCTTCCTCTTCCCCCTCTCCTCTCCTCTCATCTCTTCTCTCCCCTTCTCTCTCTCTCTCTCTCTTCGTACACGAAAGCCCGCACGCGGTATCGCGCCTCGTAACGAATTTACGATATTAATTTGGCGTGCCGCCTTGGCGATTTATTATCTACACGGTGTCGGAGGAAAAAAAAAACAAAAAAAAAAACGGGGTGTGAGGTGTCGGCGGCGGTGGAAGGGGGGAGAAAGGGGAATTGATAGAGGAGGGGGGGGGCCGGCTCTCGAGGGAGGTGCGACAATTCGCGAGGGTCGAAAATATATCGTATCTATATGCGAGCACCGCGATAAAACAATAATTCTATAATTTATTCGCGCGCGCGCGGACGCTCGCGCGGGGAGGGGGCGGGGGGGGCGAAGGCGAGGGCGAGGGCGAGGGCGAGGGCGAGAGCGAGGGAGGCACCACACGGTTGCACACGCCGCGTGTTATGACACACGCTCTCGACGCGCGTGAGTGGATGCGTGGCGTATGTGTACGTGTGTGTGTGTGTGTGTGTGTGTGTGTGTAACGTATATGTACGCGCGAGCGCGCAACCGCTCGTATTATATCGAGCGCGCGCGCAGTTGGCGTTAATATATCATCGGTCGCATCTGCCCCCAACAACGCGTTTCAATATGTTCTACGGCTGTGTAACCGCTCCTATAGAAACACGCGTGCGAGCGTGTCCGGATGAGTCCGTCAGGTCCTTGCGCGCGCGGTCTGTTGGCTTGAAAAAATAAAACCGCTATCAAGGAAGGCGAAGTGAACGATTACGCGGTGTCAAATGTAGAAAATGCTTTATAAGAAGAGAAAAATATAGATTGACTAAATGATTATTAATATATAATCTAGATTATTATTAATTAATATTTGGTTGCTGGCTTCTCGAAAGAAAGATTTTTTTCGGAAAGAGAACAATTTCTATATCTCTTTTAATATTGATTTTATAAACATGTTTTTTACTCTATTTTTTTTTCTTTTTTTAATAATAATTTTATTGCAGTTGTCGATATTTTTTTCGTTCCGTCAAGTCGAACCTAAGTGTCTCGCGTGTAGATGCGGCGGATCAAGCAACTCTTGGATCGATTCGATGACGCGAATGCTTTCTAAATAATACGTGCAGCGTTCTACTTTAATACGGTGACGGTTGATAGCTCGATTGGAGGGTAGGTACGTCTGTGAGCGACGGGTTAGCGACTTCGAGAGAGGCTTAGCAAGTTTCGTTTGATTAAAGATACAAGCGATTGGAGCGATTACCCTATCTTACCGTATCTCCCCGTGACAAATTTTATATGACTACCTTAATACACTCGGGACGATTAGAGTGTATTATCTGCGCGCGATATCTATAAGTACATCATTCGATAACACTTGCCAAATGTCACGATAAATATTCTTCATCTTTTCACACGATCTTCTCTCGATCTTCTAATAATAACAAAGACATTTATCTTTACATCAAATATTTAGAGTCCTTGCAATATATATATATATATATATATATATATATATATATATATATATATATATATATATTTCACATGTGTTGATGCACGTCAAATAAATGTTTGACGTAAAAAGACATGTGACGATATCTCTTTCTCTCTCTCTCTCTATATATATATATATATATATATATATATATATATATAGATATAGATATAGATATAGATATATATCGTCACATGTCTTTTTACGTCAAACATTTATTTGACGTGCATCAACACATGTGAAATTCTGAATAAATAAAATTCCGGAGAAATGAGAGAGAGAGAGAGAGAGAGAGAGAGAGAGAGAGACGCGTTACCTCGTTTTAATTTAATTATGATGGAGAGTGAGGAAGAAAAATTATTTATTATTTAGCGGTGCCCAGAGAATGGAAAGAAATTTCTGCTTATCGACTCGAGCTGCGGCCGCGAAATTTGATTACCGTTAATGATGGAGGTGTCGCGATCGAGGTGCGCGCGAAGAAAACGCTCGCCCACCTCGGGTCGGCTTCGCCCTTTTCCTGCCCTTTCTCTGCGCCCGCAATTTTGTATCGGCCATTAGCGCGCCGCGGACGGGACGCGGCTTGATGGAAATTTATGACAGCCACTTGATTGGGTTCAACGTTCCCCGTATTTCATCCTCGCGGAGCGCTTCTTTCGCGCAACCGTGCGCTCCTTTAGGGCTCTAACGACCTCGGCGATTAAAATGTACGTCCGGCAGCCATGGCTCCGATCTCGAATGACGTGTATTCATTCGAGTATCTGAGTATTCGAATATTCTTTCTTCGTCCCGCAGCTGAGAATCGAAGCGAGTGGCTTTTAAAAATGAATATTCGAGGAATCTTTCTTCGTCCCGCGGCCGAAAATTGAAGCGATTTTTCGATTTCAAAAACGCATGATTGTCTACGGGAAAATATATATCCGCCTTGTCGCTGAATTATTACACCTCGAGGAGAATGAAGGCGCGAAAAAAGTTTGACTCGCCGATGAACGAAGGAGATTTATATAGCGCGGCATCAATGAGTGCTAGATTCTGGGGATATTGAATTAAATGAATTAAATATTCGATTTATAGACAAGTATAATCATACTATTATAAATATTACAGTTTGTGTTCGTGAATTCGCGAATTGCTAAAATCATAACTATTAATAAGTAATCGGCCGATTGAACATTGATCGTACGTTGACTCGCTCGGGTTTAGGCTAAGTATCGGATTGATCTGATTTTCTATAAATGTTGGAACATTCTAAAAATATTAAAAAACGATTACTTAGCGTGAAAGAAAAAAAATC
This sequence comes from Cataglyphis hispanica, assembly GCF_021464435.1. NCBI lineage: Eukaryota > Metazoa > Arthropoda > Insecta > Hymenoptera > Formicidae > Cataglyphis > Cataglyphis hispanica. The sequence continues at coordinate 11,533,781 of NC_065958.1, forward strand.
AGACGCGAAGCTCGTTAAAGCTTCATTAATATTTTTTATATGGTAGAAAATAATCTGACAATAGACGAATTTTTTTTTCCGATCGCTCTAATACCACGCGATATTTCGGAAAAAATCACCATGTATTTTGCACATTTTACTAATCGCACTGGTTTCTCTGAAAACGAAGTAAGCTTCACTCAATCCAATCGTCTTTACGCGTTGCCGGGACATTAAACACTCTCTTTCCCGGATAATTTACGACACGCTTGTTGACGAGTAGCCGTGCATCTTTCACATGTAACGAAACACGGGCGAGAAGAGGAGAAAAGGAGAAGGAAAAAGAGGACGATGAAAGGAAACGACGGGGTTTCAGGCTTCAACTGGGCACAAAGAAATGACGCAAACTCCGAGAAATAGCCAGTGAGGTTGATTTAACCTTTGAAATCTGTATTTTCTCGGTCAATTAACATCATCAGATTAGTTTCGATAATTCCAAGATTTACTTGCTTTATTTGAAGAGTTTGCCATATTATATGAGCGTATCTTCTATTATATTATATTTTGACAATTTTTTGCAAATTAAAAATATCAAGCAATTAGGCATTATAAAAAGAATTGAGTGGAAGACATTTATCTCTCAATTTATTTCTTTAAAAATTAATTTTAAAATTATTTTAATTTAAATTTAAAGCAAGAAAATTTTAAAATAAATTTAAGATAAATTTAATTTTAATTTAATTTAAGTTTATTTTAATTTACATTTATTTTATAATTTACATTTATTTAAAAATTTATTTTCAATCTTATAACTTTTAATCATCGTTCGGCGCTCTTCAACGGAGAAAATCGTCGTCCCTCTCCATTTGACGTTATTAATATTCACGATATTTTGTATAACCATATACATAGAAGCAATATTCTGCATAAACACATAAATTTTCCGATTACCCTCCGGGATATACGATCCGTGACTATTTTCGAGTCCGCGTTCGAGATCACTTTGGCCGAAGGAGAAACGCGCGACAGAACGCCCAGTTTTTATAGTTATTATTTTTTCGTGTTTATTTCTCGCGCGTATTTCGAATCGTAAATCCGCACCCTCCGCGTGTCGGCTGTTAAAAACTCTTTCTCTCTCTCTCTCCCCTCCTCTCTCTCTCTCTCTTCCTCTTCGTTACACGGTGCAATCGCGCCAGCCCCGGCGTGCACACGTGGCCCGGTAAGGCCGTAATCTATAAATACTCGGACGCAATTTTCCAACCTCCGATCGGCTTCCTTCATTACGCGCTCGCACGAGAGATCGTTACCCGCGGCCTTCGTCGACAAATGGAAAACCGATGTTAACCGTTTGTTCCCCGCGCCCATTCCTCGGCGTAAAGCATTTTTTCCCTTCCCCCCCCCTTCTCCTCTTCCCCCCACCCCCCCCTCCCGCCCCGACTGACTTCGAGCGTTTGGCTTTAAACGCCGTTTAATCGCCGGCCTGTCAACGCGTACGCGCGCTTGATTTGTCGCCGAATTGCGGCCGTTCGTTCTAAATCGGCGCGCGTCGCGCGATTGCTCGGTCGACGCCGTCTTCAGGGTAAGGAAGGATGCGTACCGAGATTCCCCGAAAGAATGCCAGTGCTAAATAAATATACCGTAAGTGTGACTGGATGGAAAGAAAAAAAAAGAAAAAAAAAAAAAAAATGAAACGCAAATTTAAAATCTCTCTTTCAGTGGCGTCGGGTAGCCTTTATCTCCTCGCGCAATTTTCCAAAATCGAGATATCGGAAATTCTGGTTTCAAAGACTTCAATCAAAAATCCTTGGGCGGTTTCATCTACTGACCCCGAAAGTAGAGAGGAGGGGGACCGGAATTTTCGATAGTCGATGCGACGTGATTTGCCGCGCGAAGAGAGAGAGAGAGAGAGAGAGACAGTCCGCCGGAATCGAAATGAAAACGCGGCTCGGGCAAGCATCCATAAAAACCTTTTCGCCCTCGGCAATTAGCAATAAAGTTTTCATCGTTTAATAAAGGTCGGTACAAATAAATGGCACGATAAAAAATCGACGAACAATACGGAGCCGCGCGTGTAATTCACGCGGGCGTGTGCATGCGCGCGCTATATCCGGCGAGCGAGACGCACGCGCGCGCGCGCGCGCGCAACGCGCCGTCAGATTTTCCGCGTCCGTTTTATCGCGGGCCGCTCTCTCTCTCTCTCTCTCTCGGCTTTACGAGAATCGGGTGTTTTATTTCGTTTGTCGTATGTATATAAAAAAAAGAGGAGAGAGAGAGAGAAAGAGAGAGAGAGAGAGAGAGAGAGCGCGCGTGTGCCCCGCGAGCGAGTCTGCCCCTCCTCGCTCTCTCTCTCTCTCTCTCTCTCTCTCGCACTCGGACGGGACATGCCGCGGTGCAGATACGCGAAAAATCGCGCCAGCGACGATGACTTTAGATCCGTTTTACACCGGACTTTTCACCGGATATTCATGTTACCCTCCAACCATATCGGCCACCGTTTCGCGCGACTTGAAAGCGCATACATAATTACTGGAATAATTTTACAAAACGGTAACACAGAAGCGAATAAAATTCGCTTAATGATAAGCGTTAGATGCGATTGATTAAAAGATTACGATTATAATTTATTTCGATAAAAATAATTACGTACGGATATTATTTAATGGCGTTACTTACTTCTGTCAATTTCTGAAAGTACGCGAGAGGACGGAGCTGTGTGTTTTTATCTTTAGCATTTGTAAAGCGTCGTTTCTATTTGCATTCGTTTATCACTCAGTTGCTATTGACGTCTCGACATTCTTGTTTAGAGAGAATTACGTGATATTTTATTATTGATAACAAAGTTTAAAGACGACGATATCGCGGCAATCGATAATCACGAATAATTTTTGAGAAAAGATTTCTTTTATTATTATTCGCGCTTGAGAGCGAGTAGCGTGTTTTTTTTTTCTTTAATTTACTCGTAGAAATATTATTAGTTAAAAGAAGCATATAAGCATCTTATATAAATATCAATTGTAAAGAGATACATTTGCATAATTAATTTTTTCTTTATCACACCTCGGCGATACTATTAGCTTTAATATAGCTCCATTATATCGCGCTTAACGTTCGGAATAAAAAATATCGAGTCGCACATTATTCCGCAATAATCGAGAGAATCTTTACGCGCTCTACTTGTAAATCACCCTCGAGGAAGGGGTTAAGCGAAAGGGATCCGCGAAGAATAATAGGAGAGGACATAAAGAAGGAAAATGCACGGGACTTGGGGGGACACGTTGAAAGAAGAGGCCCAGAGAAAATGCACCCGAGGCGACGCGTGTGTTCCGGACGATTGGGGGCGGGTGGGGGCAGAAGTATGGGAACACGAGGGTGGCGCATGAATGGGAGAGCCGCGGGGCACCCCGGGAGTGAAAATCCCGGAAAAATATGTCATCGTTTTCATCGACAGTCATCATAAAGGACCGAACGAACGAACGGAATAGAGCGCGACTGGCGTACGCGCGCTCTTCCGTCTCACTCTTCTCCCCCCTCCCCCCCCCGCAATCCTTGTCTCCCTCTCGGATGCCGGGTTTCCCTCCTCTCTCCTCCTGTCGTTCTTGGCTCGCTCGCTCTCTCTCTCTCTTTTTTTATTCTGTTTCCTCCTCCGCGCTCGCGCGCCTCCATCTCCGCCGCCGATGCAGTCATTGTTCGCTGCTCATCCCGGTGTATTGTCGTTCGAAACAATGATTTCATAAAAATACACGCGAAAGGACGTCGATGACACACAGGCGAGAGCCGCGTGACGTAGGGAGGAGAGGGGGAGGGACGCCGAGAGCGGGTTGGGAAGCCGGAGGGAGATGCGGCCGATTTTATGCGAGGGCGATTTTTTTCGCCCGGTGGTCTTTTTTCAACGACGACGAAGAGAATCGAGTTGCCGTTTCGGCGCAGAACAGATTTTGTCACACACCCGCGCACACGCACACGCGTTACCCCCCCCCCCCCCGCGCACGGCCAAGTAAACTTTTCGCCGCCAACTTTTTTTTTTTTTTTTCATTTTGTTCTATATATCTATACTAATCGAATCGCAGCGTGCACGAAAATTCAGTTATTTTAAATTTCATTACGCTGAACCAGATGATAAGCCGAAAATTGAATAGCGCATCGGTAGCCGGTTAAAAGTTTAACCCGCTTATCCGATGGTGTTGTATTTAGCGGTGCAAAAGAGAGAGAGAGAGAGAGAGAGAGAGAGAGAGAGAGAGAGAGAGAGACAGACAGACAGACAGACAGAGAGAGAATTGAAAGCCGCGAGAAATTCCATTCGCATTCCCATCCGGGAGCTTCGTGACGCGACTCGAGTCCCCGAAGTCTCGGGGCGATTCGATCGCAAATGACGGGTTATCGAGTGTCTGCCGTCGTGGAATTCCTTGCTCGACACGGGCGGCGGCGGCGAGAAGCGTTGGGTGTCGGGTCGACGTGCCAACCCCCGCGGGTGGGGGAGGGAAGGGAAGGGAAAAGGGCGGCGGGATTGTAAGGGGATGAGGGTAAAAGGGACGAGAGAGAGAGAGAGAGAGAGGCTAGAGGCGTTTTTCGGGCTTCCTGCTGCGGTGTGCAACAGGTTATAGTTTTTGGCATACACCTCCACGCTTCGTCCGTTCCCTCTCTCTCTCTCTCTCTCTCTCTCTCTCTCTCTCTTTCTCTATCGCGGAGTCCTTTCTCCTCTCTTTTCATCCACCCACTTCCCACCCGTTCGCACTCTCTACGTTATTCTATCCACGGCGTTTCTCTCTACCGGCCGACACGCTCGCTCGCTCTACCCGCTGGCTGGCTGGCTGGCTGGCTTTATCCGATTGCGATTCCTCGCGAAAATTCGAGCCAAAGGGGTAAGCCGAGGTATTCCGACCGTCGCCGCGACCTACCTCAATAAAATCGTGCCGGCACTTCTCGCTGCCACGTGGCCCGCCTCGATCTCGATGAACCTCTCGTTGAGCGAAATTGCGGCCGATTTCCCGAATGATTAACTCACTTATTACACGCGCCAGTTTCCATTATTTTCTCTATTCTCTTTTGAAATATTTTTTTTCATTAATTTTATAACAAATGATTTACTAGCCGAGATTTAAATTATTTTAAATATTCAGGGAGAGAAAAAGAGAAAAAAATATATATATTTAAAAATTTAAGATTGAACGTTTTTTGTTTTTTTTTTAATCAATAATATAGCAATATTTTTTAAGATGTATAAAATAAAGTTAGAAAGCTTTAAAAAATTATTACTGAGATAGAAACTACAAAATTATTTTTTTATTATTCTTTTAGTAAAAATATTTAGGAAAAATATTTAAAAATATGTAAAATATATATTTAGTGAAAATTATATTTTATTAGTACGAAATATGTATTTAAAAATATGTAAAATATATGAATTCAGTAAAAATGTTTACTAAAAAATATATTTTTTAATAAAAATGTATTTAAAAAATATATTTAAAAAATATATATAAAAATATTTAAATTTAAAAGATATATTAAAAATATATATTTTTAATAAAATCTATTAATTCGAAAAACAAAATGAACGAAAAGTGATTTAAATGTTTTTACTTCGAGCGTGATATAATTACCTCATGCTTTTGAGAATTGCGAGAATAAAGCTTGCGACGCTGATGCGCGATGGAAAATTTGAGACGAATGGAAAATTTTAACAGGGAAAGTGGCGCGACGGAAAGTTACGAAGTTAGTTTCATCTCTATTCATGGCTTACATCGCCGAGACGCGGCAGTCCCGGAACGCGTGTTTCGTCACTTTCTAATCTTCCACGAGAGGTTTTACGGCGCGCCAAATTTTTCGCGGTTACTCAACGAAATATTATCTATTACACATATACTCTAGTTGACTTTTCACGGTTTTAGCGCTTATAATTAACTCGGTGACAGTAACGTCATGCTAATGTGGCATCTCGCTACACCCAGCTTATAATTTTTATCAATATTTGAAGATCCATTTTATGGAATTTTATTGAAGATATTAAATTTTTTAATAATTATTTACATATATATAATAATATTATTAATATATCATATACACATATATATATATATATATATATATATATATATATATATATATATATACATGTGTGTGAAGACTATAAGAAAGAAGAGAAAGATAATTTATTATTATTTTATTATATAATGAAATATTACCGAGACTTTTGGAATATAAAAATAATTTTAATGCTGAAAATCTCTTGATTACGCAAACCTTTCTAATCATAGAAAAATTATACTGAAAAAAATAATAACGATGAATTATAAAGATTGATCCTATATGTAGAACATCATATTCATTTTCCTGAAAGTTACATTCTCGTTCAACAAAAGATTATACGGATTTCACAGTATGGTTATATCGCATCCAGCGATATATAACCATAGCCGGGCGAAACGCATTAACCCTTTCATCGCGAAAAAAAAAGAACGTCGCGTAAAAAATAGGACTCGAGCAGAGAGAAGCCTGAGGGAAAGCGGGAGAGTATATGTGTGTGCGGGTGTGTGAGAGAGAGAGAGAGGCCCGACTATATCGACGCCCTAGGACTCGAATTTTTAGAGCCGCCTGTGCTCCGAAAGCCTCGACAGTATCCACCATGCCATCCCCGCCTTTTTCCAGCGTCAGGTCCTCGCGGCGCTGCGGCGCGTCGAAAAAAAGCTCGATTTTTCCCTCGCTACACTTCTGTGTTATTTGCTTTATGGAACGCCTGTTACAGATAAATATAATAGGCATTCATCGCCGCGTATTGTCCCCCGACGAAGCGCCGTGCGCGTCGGGGCTTTTGCATTTTTTCCATCCCCATCCCCATCCCCCTCACCCTTCCCCTTCCCCGGCCACCCATTTTTTGTCTCACCACTACCACTACGACAAGCATCCACCACGAGCCGCCGCTACCACACCACACCGCACAACCATCGCGATCCGCTACCTACTCGCCGACGATGACGACGACGGTGACGCCGACGCCCGGCTACCAGCGCATCGCGTAGGCCGCGTAGGCCGACGCCGGCGTCGACACCGACACCGACGAGCGACGAGCGACGCCATCGCGCCCCAGTCACCACCAATGCGGGACGCACACCGGGACAACACACTCGGTGAACGGCGCACGCGAGCACCCCGTTTTTATTATCCGCGTTTTTTGGAATTTTTCCAGTGGTGCCCGGCATTGTTTCACGGTTTGTCATTGTTATACGCCTACATCCTGCCAAGCGAGAGAGGGCTCTATAGCCCGAGCTTCATGCCCTCCTCCCCCTTGTCCTCGACCCTCCCCCCCCGCCGCCCCTTTAACTCCCTTTCTCACTCGCCCCCTCCTCCTCCATCGCCTCGTATCGCACGATTGTCGTCAGATGTGCGTATACGGGCAGATACAGGGTGTATCGAAAGTGGCTCTTCTTAAATCGGATGCTACGAAATAGAGGAAAGTAGAATATTTTGTGGTCTCTTATTAGTGCCGACTCATTTTTCTTTTGCTTTGATCCATTGGTGATTTATTGAATCGTTACAGATAAATTTACATGTGGATTCGCCATTATTTCAATTTTCTTGATTTTTTTTTTTTTTTTAATCAATAATTGTATATTTTGATTATTAAATCTTTTAAGAACTAAGATTTTGTTAAAATTTACATGCGCATTCGCCATTACATCAATTTTCTTGATTTTTTTATTCCCTTTTTTTTAATCAATAATTTTATAATTTTAGTTATTAAATCTCTTAAGAATTAAGATTTTGTTAAAATTAAAATTGTAATGAAAAATGCGAGCAAGAGGCTTGGCTAAAATTTTGTATTCATTAATACTCTTAAGGATATTAATTTTTTGCCCTCACTTAACCAACTATATCATGCTCATCAAATTTTTCTTGATATAAAAGTCAATTTTAAAATGATTTCTCTGTGAAATCATTCAAAAGCGACTTTTGATACGCTCTGTGTACAATCCCTTTTAATTTCGTCTCGCGCGATGATGATGATGATGATGACGAGGTACAGGCTGTTGTTAGGAAAGTTTGATGATGACTGTCGAATGACTCCGGGCGTTATCAATGTTCCGCGTTATCACACCCCCGCTCGATTGCTACGTTCTATTCCGTGCACGGATTTAATGATTCTGTTCGGGATCATGAAGAGGAACGAAGGTACCGGTGGAGGGGAGGGGGTGGGGTGGGGGGGGGAGGAGGATCTATTCTCAGCCGTCGACTAAATAAAGGCAATAAATCGCGAAGAAGTCGGTAGGTGGATTTATTTACTCCCGTGAGGATAAACAGAGGCGAAACAATAAGACGAGAAATGTAGTTTATCTGTTAGCTTCATCTCGATTAGGAATTCTCGGACAATCTGATTCGTCCTCGATGAAAGTTTAATGAATACGCCATATTTCAATTATTAACGTTAAATATCCTCTCGGTTATACGAAGCCACGCTTCGACATCTTCTTATCGTTGCCAATGTAAATCCCGCGTGATAATCGAGTTAAGGCTATTGACGCTCTTTTCTTAACTCTATGCTCGTTTCTCATCGATTAATGTAAAAATAGAGACATCGCATCGAATCGACGATTCTTACAGATTCTTTGTTATTCATATCGCGCATTTATTTAGCGCTGTCTGATATTATTTTTTAACTGCCACCTTTTTTATCGGGCATAAATAAAACTCGCGATTATCCACCAATATATTATTATTAAATGCGACATTAGATAAAAGCACGCGAACGTAGATATTTATTACAAGACGTTCCTCCATTCCCAGATCGATAAATAGTTATGTGCGACATCAAATAAAATTACTTTTAATGACGACGAGCTGCCGCATGCATTAATGAATGCACAGCCTCTCGATTGCGACCGCGCACATCTTCGATTATCATTTTTCGAGTCAATAACACGCGAGTAAATTTTCGCCGAGGACGTGAAGAATGAGGACGCGTTACATGGCCGAACCAGTCGTTAAAATCGCTAATGAAAGTCGCACATCTCGTCGGCGTAAAAAAGAAAAAAAAAAAAACTCAGCATAAACTTATCGTCATTACAGTCGCAAAACGTCATCACCTGTATTACGCGCACAGAATTAAATGCTTTGAGCAAACCGATGGTCATTCGTTCTTCGGGCTACGAAGTCTATTCGCGTGATTGTAAATTCTCTTCGCAATGCTATTAAAAGCTTAATGGAGATAGCGCTTTTCCCTAGCCTCTGTGTCCCTGGGTTCACAAGTGTACGAATGTGTATGTATTTAATAATAATAAAACGTTTTAATGTACACATAAGAAATAAAAAAAAAATTATGCAATATAATATATTAGTGGATTGCGATTTTTATTTCAAAAGTGAAATGTTAGAGGAATAAAATAAAGATTCATTAGCTCAGTTTTAACTTTGATGAATAAAATCGGAGAATATTTTTTTTTTACTCTACTTTATATGAAACATAATTAGCCTAGTAATTTAATTATTTTTTGGATTAAACAGATATCTATTTACTCTACATCCAGCATTCTTTATTTATCTTTACTTATCTTAGATTCGAAAAAACGCGAGCGGAATATCGGGCGGTTTCAGTCGGAAGTTTATCAGGAAACGCGCGATGATTACAAAAAAAAAAACGAGCAGAGACGAGCCGAGCGGTCGTGTCATCGCGCGGTCGCAGAACGCGACACGCGCAAAAAGTCGCTGATCCACGAAGACTCGGATGGATCGTCGCTCTCTCCGAAACAAACACGCACGAGATCGCTCGTTAAAATCGTCGGTGAGGAACGATCAATTAAAGAGATGCCCGCGGCACCGGTATCTGGTTGCCCGGGTTCACCGCGAAGCCTATCAGCTGATCGCCGCGCGCGATCCGGTACGGGTGGTTGTGTATGACGAATGCGAATATCGACGACGGGCAGCGGCCCGATATCGCCGATCGCCTGGCTCTTCATCCCTTTTACACCCTCCTCCCCCTCCTCCCTTCAACCCCCTTCCCCGGCCACCGCCCCCTATCGCTCTCTATCACCTCGAAATGCGTGAAGCGCGAACGATAAACGCGAGAGAGAGAGAGAGAGAGAGAGAGAGGATTGCATGGGCGTGCACACTCTTTCCTCTCGCGTGTACGAGGCGGAATGGCCGCGCCATTAAGTATACTCGCTACGTTTATCATGTCTCGGCTTTATGTTTACAGTTACGGCCATGTCGCGTTCCCCTCATCTCCTTCCTTCCGACGTACCCTATTTTTCCCATTCGTCCTATCGACACGGAATCCTGTCGTCCCTTCCGTTCGTCGAAAATTCGCGGTCAGCGAGGATCTGCTCGAAAGGGCTAATCCCTCGAATCAATCAAAATCGATGTTCTAATATAAAGCTGTGTTATTCGCTGTTAAAAAATTTTGCCTCTTTACTCTTTACAAATCAGAAAAGAACGCGTCCTGTATCTTATAATTTTTTTTTTTTAATTTTTATACTTTTTTTTTTGCCAGCACGTGATGATCGCATCAAGCCTCACTTTCTTACTTTCGTTTTTTTTATCATGGAGAATTGATAATAAAATAGCACAATAAAAATAGGCAATGAGAAAAATGAAATAACAAGAAAAAATTTGTAAAAGTTTATATAAAATATATGTTATCGGAGTTTTTAACATGCCTATACTAACGGTAATGCCAATTACATCTCCTTAACGAGCCTGTAACGCAAAAACGTTGGCCGCAAATTGCGAACGCGAGCGGCAAGCGATATCTATCTTGGGTTCCGCGACGAGCCTCCTTCAAACGAGTCGACGGCATCCGTATGTTTTGCTCCCGCGCGCGATATATATATATATATATATATATATATATATATATATATACAGGGTGTCCGAAAATTCGCGCAACACCCTTTAAGGAAAGGTAGAGGGTTATTCTGAACAGAAAAGTCCTGTATCATTTTTTTCTCTAACGCTTAATAAAAGAGTTAATATTGAGTGAAGTCTGGCCTATAATCACCGATCTTTAGTTGGACGCACGGTCAGTGAGTCGCGCGCCTGGTAGTGTGCGTGAGCGCTCAGATGTTTATGACAGCTCACCGACGTATGCCCGGCTGAAGATCGGCGATGATAGGCCAGACTTCACTCGATAATAATTCTTTCATTAAGCGTCATAGTAAAAAATAGTACAAGACTTTCCTGTTCAGAATAACACTCTCTACCTTTCCTTAAAGGGTGTTGCGCGAATTTTCGGGCACCCTGTATATATAGTACATTTTTCCCAAACATATATCGGCGACCGGCCGTATGTGGGAAGACCACGTATATTCGTCCGTAACGCGCGCCGTTATTCGCGCGCTCACGAACCGATCTCTCTCTCTGTCTCTCTCTCTCTCTTTCACCCCGCGCGCTTTATCGGCCGCGATTCGCGGTTCGACAATGACAGCGTCAGCGTGGCGGCGGCCGACAAACAACAAGCGGCAATGGAATGACAAACGGAATGACAAACAGGAACGCGTCAACAAAGGACCGGCGCGTGCTGAAAAGAGGACGAGCGCGCGTCAAGCGCGGGTCGTGTACAACCACCCGACAACGAGAGAGGAACAGGAGTGTGGAAGGGGGTGGGGGTGGGGGAGGTGGTTGACGGCCGTGGGGGGGGAGAGGGTGGATTGCACGAGGGGGAATGCGTGCGCGATGACCGGCAGCGGTATCGTATTCATAGCGGCCGCGATATTGCCGCGAGATTCGCGAATTTGCAGCGGCAGGCCCGTGTGGCGGCCCGTCTGCCTCTCCACCTCCTCCATTGGCGCGTTCTATGCATTTAGAAACCCACTGTTAGACGAGATGCATAGTCAAAATTCTAATTAATTGGATATAGAGAGCGTTGGCCAGCGTCGTGTGACGTTCTGTGAATGTCTGTCCCTTTCATCGAAGCCCGAACGGCCGAACCCTTTGGCCGGTCCTCGCGTTGCACGAGGACCTCTTTGACAGCCACCATTTAACTCACCATGCAGGGTTGAAATTTAATGTACATCTGGATTTCGTTCCGCGTGAAACAATGCTGTATCCATTTATCGGGAAAGTAGATTAATAATAAATGCCTTTCTCTCTCTCCAACGGAGAGATATTTTGAAATAAAAAGAGATAAGATTTTTTAAATACACACACACACACAGACACAAAATAAAAAATGTCAAGAGGTCTCTCAGACCTCTCAGGCATATATGAAAATGCAAAGAAATTCTAAGAAGCCATTTGCCATTCATTTTATTCATCCAATTTTCGAATTGTTTTCCATTCGTCAACACAATCAATTCAATCTTTTTTATATGATGATCACAATGGAAATTGATAGCGATGTACGGCGCTGTAAGCATTAATCGCGTGAGGATCGGCGTGCCTCTCTAGTTCCACGTTTCGTTCCTCCTCGACTTTCTCTCCGTTACCTACCAACGTTCTACGCGTAGTACATACGTGCGTCTGTCGCCGTTCCTGCGAAGAGAGGGAAGGGACATGTACACTATTACGAGAGGCATTGTGTGTAGATTTTCCTCATTTACTACCAGGCGATGCCGTCGATTGTCTAGGATGATGGCGCAAATTATGCGAGTCACACCTAATTGGCAGTGACCGTGGGGTCGCGTGGGATGCGGCGACTACGTCACGTACACGCATACGCATCGCGTTGATGATAAAGAGCGAACGCGGACGCAAGAGAAAGATATAAAGAGTAAAAAGAAGCATTTATTGATTTATTAAAAAAAAATCTTTTAAAAAAATATATATATATATAAAAATTATTCATATAAATCTCAGCATATTTTTTAAGTTTTTTATTTTTAATGTTCCATGTATAATAATAATAAAAAACAATATATTATAAAATTATATAAAATTAATAATTATATCTAACTGGATTGACAAGATTTATGAAAAAAGCTGAAATAAAGATGACAACGGGCAAGGAAAGAAATTGTATACTCGATCTTTTAAGTTGTCGAACAGATCGCGAGTGAAAAATGTCGAAAATATTTCGTTGTCAAATATCGATTGTTTGCAGCGTGAGCTCTTAAATGTTAATTAATCCCTATTCCCGCGAATTCGATGAATCGAAGCCCGCGTGCCGCGCTTTAATGTTGAATGTTGATCGCGCTAATGCCGAATTTATCCCAGCGACTAGGTCGAAATTTCGATTTGTACATGTAATAAAATTACAATCGTTGACGCGCGCGGGCTCGCGTAATTCCGCTGGCGCGTAAACGGGGGCGGGGGCGGGGAGAGGCGCCGCGTTATAAAAACGCAGGGCGGCAATACCCGCCGAGTTAATCAAAGGAATTACACGTATAAATCGCTGGGATAGTTTGTAGATTGCTTTTTTATTAATTCACCCGGGCGGGCGGCCTCGGTATCGCGGACTGTGATTGGATAAATGGCTCGGCTCGCCATGGAGGAGGCGCCGGCGTGTTTTTCATCAACTTTGTTGAAAAAAAAAAGAAAAAACCCCTCCGCCTCCGGCTTTTGAATAAAAGTCGGTTAGAGAGGCCCATTGTGGGGACAGAGCGATCTTCAATATGGATGAAGGTATATCGGGTACATAACGCTTTGTGCCTTTACCTATTGCGATAATTTGTAGTCCGTTGCCGGCCGATATATCTCTCGTCGCGTATATATATATCTATACGCATCAGTTTTTACTTTTAAATATGTAGGGTCGATCGAGAGATAATTGTGACAGTGCACCTGCAGCGGATTGAGCGTTACATTTGCCAGGCCCGAGATTAATAGTCGTCATAAAGTAAGAAATGTCATCGAAAATATCGAGCAAGAACGATGATCGGGATAAAAATATATGTGGCGGTTAATTCTTAACACATTTCGCGTTATAAATAATATAATGGAGTTATTCGAAAAAAATGATCACTTTATCCGTCTCGGGAATTATATTTACGGTTTATGGAATTGGCGCGTCGTCGGGGAAAAATTTAAAAGTAATTAATATAATTTTCCATGCTTGCTTGACTTCAAATAATTTGTTTACTCGCGATTGTAAGCCGCCAAGTGTATTAAAAGAGCGCGTGATGTTTAAAAAAAAAAAAAAATAAGATAAAAGAGTTTATAAAAAGGTTGTCTCTCTCCTCGAGAAGTACAGATAACTTCGAGAGGAGCGCAATTGATGGCGAAGTTTTATGACGTTTCGAAAATCAGATTTTCGCGGAATTACGCGGCAGGAACAGTCTTCGGATCAGCTGATTCGATAAACATTGTATTAACTACAACTCTCCGCCTTGCTCCCTCTCTCTCCCCGCCGTTCAAAGAACTTTCAGAGCGCGTTTTTTGCGGTAGTCTCGATAATTACTCGATTAAGTAATGTTGACGGATTCTCGCCGAGTGCCTTTCGAGAGAGAAAGAGAGAGACGGCGAAGAAAGAGAAAGGGGTTGAGGAGGCAAAGGGGCGAGAACGAACGGAAGAGAATTGACCTCGCATTATCGGCCGAGTGATATTTGCATTCCTCTTGCAGCCGCGTACGCACTTTGTTACTCGACTTTTGTTACCCTCGAGGTGAAAGCCCCCTTCCATCCCCTACCGTCAAGAAATCCCGTCCATCCATATCCCTTCGATATTTCCTTACCTTGCCGGCTAAAGAGATGTCCTACTTTTTCAAAGTAGATATTATTTAAATTTCAAGTGGATATCTCGCATTTAAATTTAAAAACGGGAGCTCGGAATGTTATTTACCAGCGAGTTTACTGGCGACGCAATAGCGACTTTGCAAACAAGACATAAATCTACAACTGCTGTCACATAAAATTGCAATGACGTAAATTATCATTTATTATAAGCGTCTCTTTTTTTTCGTAAAGCCAAGTCATATGAGATTTACTGTTTCAAATAATTTTATTTAAATAGCAGTTATCGATAAGGCCGTCCTCGCACACATTCTCTTTCGAATCTATTTAATGAATAATTTTCATTTAATGAATTCGAATAATTTAATTAACATGTTTCGCGATTAATCTAAGACGTATTCATCGCGGAAGCGATGAATGTTCAGAGTGGAAATTTCTCCGATAATCGACCAGGTGCGATTAACCGGGACGGTTGATATCCGCCAACCGATAAAGATCGCGCCGCGATAAATAAATCGGCGCGCGAGCTCGATTAATATAAGGCATTAAGAGCCTCGGGGCGTCAAATAAATATTGACGTGGTCGTTAAGCCGCGAGCGCGTGCTGCTGTTTTTATTTATAATACGCGTTCGCGATCGGGCGGCTATTGAAATTTATTTCGTCGACTGCGCGCGCGAGAAATTCCTCTAATGCCGGGCCGACCCTATTAAGAAAGTTTAATGGCAGAATGCGTAAAGTTTTATTTACGCGGCAGGTGGGAAGAAAGGGCGGGAAATTTAATACCCGCAGAGTTTCGATCGCGAAAAAAATCGTACTCCCGCGGATAGCAACGGCGGCGAGCGTAAACGTTTATTTGCCTCATCCTACATCTTTGATGAGGTTGCGCCCTACTAAGGAGTCGCGTCTATCGTGAAGAGAGAGAGAGGGAGGGGGGGAGGGGGGAGACGCGATGTGGAAGACGCGCGCGAGCAGCGTAATAATTTAACACGCCGTTGGCGAATCCGAGTGTTCGGGGAAAAAGTCCGACGCTTAAATAGATCATCCTTTACGCACGACGATATCATCTCGAGAGGAGGGATAAAAGGAATATTAATGAGATATCTCCTTCGATGAATATATAGTAAAATTACAAAAACAGATCCCGCGCCTCGTGTCTCGAAGCGGATTTGTCAAGGGCGTTGATTAAGGCGAAAGTTTCGCCGCCTTTGACGCGAGGAACTTCGGAATTATTTTTAATTAAAACTTATGTATTTTGTCTAATTTTTCTCGTCGCTAATTTCGATGAATTTATAATGAGACACACGGTATATCGATCTTTTTCGAAAGAGTCTAGAGTCGCACTAAAAATTGTCTCAACACAACCGCTTGGTAAAGACAGAGACGTTTAAAAAAAAAAGAGAGAGAGATTTAAGCTTGTATCGGCTTTCCTTATCTCGATGAGATAAACGCGGCGCGATAACGCAGATCGCGATGAAGTTGCAGTGTAGGTACTTGCATTTACGGTGCAAAATCGCGCGCCACTCGGAGTCAAGTACTCGAGTACTCGATGTAAAGGCAAACGTGCTCTCTCGCAGCCCGAATGCACTCCATGTGGCTCACAGTTGTCTCTCTTTCTTCCCGTCCGGATCTCTCTCTCTCTCTCTCTCTCTCTCTCTCTCTCTCTCTCTATCTAACCGACTTGCGTAAGGCTTTACGTTGGCCGCCGTTTCATCTCAGCTCACGTAGCGCCATTGATTGCGCCGACGAACGTGATCGCGAGTAGCGGGATTTCGGAAGAGATCGCGCGGATATACGAATGATAAGGGTAAACTTTCGAGTAAACATCCGAGTGAAAGATTCGAGAAAAGGTGATTTTCAAGTTTCAACATATCGTAACTCGGACGTCTATTGGGATATTTCTTTCCAACTTTGCCGCAGCATCGGATGCAATATTGATATTCGTGGAGTCGAGAGCAAAATAGTACATCATTTTGACTTTTTTTTTTTTTTTCATAGAAAAAAAATCACGTCGTAATAATTTCCAAGCAATCGTCATTTATTAAAAATTATTAACATTGTAGATCATGTCACCGATCTCTCTCTCTCTCTCTCTCTCTCTGTCTTACAATTAGCGATAACAAAGGGAAATATCGTAGGGGTTATCGCTCAAGATTCAGGTCACTTACGCCTTGAACATAGTCGCGAGTCATGCCGAATTGGCCCGAAATATTTTTCCTTCAAACAGGAAATGTCGATTGCGCAGTTCATTCGGACAATGTTGGGATAAATATGCGTGGAACGATAAGAAGCCTCAGCCAGACGAAAACATGTTCGTTAATAAAGATATAAATGCAATACACACACAAGTAATCTTCAATAACACGTTCATCGTATCGTTTGATTTCTCCGCAAAATATAAATAATTTAATATATAAATGTTTTTAGAGGTTATCGAAACACAATTTTTTTTTTTTTTACCAGCGTCAACTGAGTCTCGAAAACAAACAATTGTTTACTCAAGGTCCGATAAAAATATTTGGCACACGGGAAATATACTTAAATAATAGACTGCCATTTTGGCGAGGTAGAGAGTCTTCTGGAAAGTTATCATATTGTATGTAACGGTATATAATCCTTTCTCGTATTTCAAAAAGAAAGAAAAAAAAAAGAAAAAAATGATCATCGATTCTATTTGGTCAAAACGGTTTCGGACGCGAGGACCAATGGCGTTCCTCCCTTTGGCGACTGTGCGAGTTTTTAATAAAAAATACGAGGAGGAACGGGAGTAGATATTTCTCACGGTCAAAGAGCGGACAAGAGTAGAGTGTGCATCTGCGCGCGGCTTATACGCGAATGAACGGTAAAAATCATATCCATATAACCGGAGAGGGTGGAAGAGGCGCCCCACGGTATTGGTTATATTTAAATGGGTTTAATGCCCCGACCGTACCCTCAACCAGAGAGCCACCCTCCCTCTCCGGTCCCTCTTCCTTCTTCTTCTCCCACCTTCCGTCCTTCTCTCCCGCTCAAGCACTCATCCCTCGCTGTCTCCAACCGCGTTACCATCGACGTGAACCCCCGCGCTTCGAGGGGTTTAAAGCAGGCTGTCGATAAAAAGCAAGTGTGCCGGGTGAGACAAGGAGCGCTGAGAGGGTTCAGGAACGGTGGACGAGGGAGGAAGAGAAAAAGGAGTGAGAGAGAGAGAGAGAGAGAGAGAGAGAGGAGGCTGTGCGAGGCCGGTGTCATTTTCGTTCCACTTTCTTTCTTTCTTTTTCCTCACTGCTCTGGGGCGTCTTTTCCACTCTTCCGTCCGGCTTCACTCTCGACAATTAGGTATATTTCGGTTCACCCTCGACATTGTTTTCGCGGCATCTCGAGTGAGCTTTTCGCTCGAGATTCCTTCCGCGCGGCGACGAGACGGCTTTACCCATCCCATCCCTTCCCCTCGCTACCTTTTTCCATCCCTTTGTGATCGCGGTGTTACGAAACTAACGCGAGTGCGATCGCGAGAATTTAACTTTTAGGATTAACGAATGAATCGAAAAATTGTGAAAATAATAAGATAGAAAGGTGATTAACAATTTTTCTATTGATAAAAAATTAATGTACGTCGAAGAGAAGTTTCATGTTTATTTTTAGCAGAATTTACTATTGATTTATATCATTATATACATATATATATATATATATATATATATATATATATATATAATATATAATTAAATTTTGAACGGTAAAAGACTTTGCAGTTAATTCCAGGAAATAAATGGTGCAAAATGTTACATCTTAATTAATTTTTGAATAAGATTCATTAATTAAGCGCGTTTTAAATTTCCAAAGAGAGATTACATCTTTTTATGGCACTCATCTCATGTATCTCGTGTTTTTAACGATGTAGATTTTAATTTCCAATTTTTTAAATTATATCACGAGAAGGTGTTGATATAAGATGCGTGCAGGACATGAAATAATGGCGATTAGCATCGAGCGGTTTTCGGTATCGAAATGACAATCGTTCTAATAAATGCGCGAATTCTAAATAAAAACTATCCACGCCGATCTTATATAACGCATGCGACGATATAATATACACGTATATGAATGCAGCGTACGAGCACACGTGTTCCCATAAATCGCTTTTTACGGCGTCTACCAAGTGACATAAACGGTTGTTTTCGCTTAGCGTGCGAGAGCGGCCCCCGTGCAGCCATCTTTCGCACGTTCGTCGATTAAATAAACATGATCGCGGGCGTCACCATCGAGAGGAGATTCGCGCGCGATCGCGGCTAAAACTCTCGCCGCTCATCTCGAGAGCAAAGGATTGAAATGGGGAAAAACAAAAAAATAAAAAATAAAAACGCCGCTCGCCGGGTGATACTTGTCGATGCAACGAAAGGGACGGGGCACCAGGAGGGCGGCGGGAGAGAGGGAAGCCTGAACCAAATCGGCGGAGCGATCTGCCGCTAATCCGGGCTCGGCAAAACGGTATCGCATTTTTGCGCCGTTTTGCGGCTCTGGCAAAAGGGCGGAAAAAAATCGGCGCTCGCGGGAAAAAAAAATCGGGCTACGGTCGCCGGGCAGGGCGGAAAAATCGAGCAGGTGAGGAGGAGGAGGAGGAGGAAGCGGGGTGGCGGGGAGGGCTGCTGACGAACGGCGCGGCGCGCTTGGGAAGGGGGTGGAGGAAGGGGAGGGAGGAGGGGAGAAGGTGAGAGGTAGGCGGGTGGAAAGCCGCGATCGGACGGTGACAAAAATTGTATGTAGCGCCAGGGCGACAATAATTGAAACGGCGCGTAACACCGTCCGAATCCTCGAAACCCATTTTATATTTTAATCGCACCCCGATAGGCTCGTCGCGAGAGAACAGCCAGCCCGCTCCCTCGTGTTTCGCCGATACTCGTGTGCGTGCGTGGTACACTCTTCCTCCCCTCCCCTCTCCCCTCCCCTCCTCCCTCCGCTTTCGCCTCATCGAGGTTCGCCGGTTCGCGTTACGGATTCTCCCCCTCCCCTCCCCTCCCTCCCACCCGATCCCGCTTTGCCGATTTTCCGCGATCGCCGCGTCTCTACGCGCGAATAGATAACGCGAGTGTTGTGACGCCGATGATCGAGAGCCGTTGGCGCTGGGAAAGGGATTACGCCGACATTTGCTCGCACGTCAGAGGGGTTGGGGGAGGGGGCGGGGTGGAGGGATGGAGAGGGGACAGGATAGGAGAAGAGAGCGGACTAGACACGATATCTCGTCGTTGAATGTAATTCTATGATCGGGCGTAATCTAAATCTGTGAAAACGTCTTCCGATGTTTGTTTTTTTTTTTTTTTCTTTTAGGCGAGTTTCGCGCGAGAAATTGTCATCGGTAAAAAAAAAATAGAATATTTTATTTATCTTTATGAGAGATGCAAAAGCCGTTATGTTACTTTAGTTATGCTAGGTTTAACTGAAACGGTGAACCTCCTTTAATCACGTGCCATGATTTTTCATGATTCGTTAAAATAATTGTATCACTAGGAAGGAAAAAAGATGCATATAGAGGAAAAATTATACATATTAATATGTATTTTATTATAGATGCAAAAAATTCCTTTTCACAGGAAGCGCCTCGGTCATTGTTTGACACGAAATGCAGGAAATAAATAATTATAAAAAATCAGACTCACCATACGCGCGACTACATTATGATACTTTCAGAGCGTTAATATTAATAAAGTAATATTTGGACATCTGGAAATTTAACAAAAAATACGATATTACGGGATGCTTTTATTAAGGCGACGATGTATATTATAATAATATACATTCGCATTTATCGCGCTGACTAAAGCATCGGGAAATATATTTGAAAATAAAATTTCGTCTGTATATATATCAAGATTTATTTGACATTTATTTCCACCTGCGCAAGATTATTTTTTTTTTTTTTTTGCAAATTGATACTGAAATAAGTATATATAAATTTTAATGCAAGATATGATAGAAAAAAAGAAATACTACGAAATATATAAAATAATTTAAAATGTACAAGTTGCGAATCTATGAAGATTATGAAAATTACTTAAATAGGGTATTTTTGTAAGAACTTTTTGCAAATCTAGAAATCTCAATTAGAACAAATTTGACAAGTCTCAGATAAAGTTCATAGCTGTCAAATAGACGAGACACGTGATCACTTCTGACAAGCGTATACGCGGAAATATCATCTTTTTTTTTCGCAACCGTGTATTCATATATATATATATATATATATATATATATATATATATATATATATATACATACGCACTATAATATCCATGCAATGCGATTAGATTATTCAGGAGTTTTAATAGCCGCACTTAACGATTTATCATCGTATCAATCTGCGGTAACGAGCGGCCCGCTCTTGCGCGGCCGACAATAAATATTTACGCGTTTCCACGTTCCATTATCTTTTATTATTTCAGTATGAAATTATCCCCGATACTTTGTTGCGCGGGACCGTCCGTCGTGCCTATCGTTTAATCGCATATTTAACGCGTGTCGACCAAACTGCTGACACTATAATGTTGTCGGCGCAACGCGTCGCTTCCCCTCCCTCCCTCCCCCCCGCTTTCCCCCCTTCCTTCCTTCCTTCACGCCTTTCCGCCCACCGACTGGTTAACCGTTTAATCAACAAATTCCTCTTTCTGTTGCAGGTGAGTAACTCGACTTATACGACCACGGCCAGAGCCGCAATCGACGGTACAAGCGCGATCAGCGACGATTATCCCGCCAGTTAATCGCCAGAGGCGATCGCACACCCGACTGTTTGTGGAAAAACTTTTCCGTAAGTCCGAGTGACTCGAATTAATGTTCATTATAGACACGCGAAGCACGTCGCGGTCGCAACGGTACTCGTATGTACCGCGATAAGATCGAATCGAATGACGGATGAAAGCGACCGCTACATGTGTTACTCGATTCGAATAAAAAAGGAAATATTCTAGGCTTTTTCCTCGATGAACAAGAAAGGAGAGAGAGAGAGAGAGAGGAAAATGTAAAATATTATTTATTTATTAAAAAATATTTTATTTTATAATTTTATTTTATAATTATCATTTTTTGTTTGTTATCTTATAATTTTTGCAATTTATAATTCAATATACAAATTATAAGTAATGTAGATAAAAGAAATATGTATAATTTTTTTTTTTTTAGATAAATATAATTAAACTATAGTTTTTGACCATCATATACATATTTTAGAAGAATTATCATATTCTTATATATATATATATATATATTTTTTTTTATGTCGCAGAGTGTATATCATGAAAATATCACAGCAAATATATTAAATATTTCAGTAAACAGATTCCTAATTAAAATTTCATTAAATCATAAAATTCAATACGCGACGTTACGTAATTTATATTGCGAGACATCGTGTAATAACACCGTTGCAAGATCTTCGATGTCAATTCAATTCAATATAAGATTCCTTATAATTATTCATATTAAACTATGATGTCACACAGTCGCACTATTTCTCTCTCTCTCTCTTCCTCCTTCTCCCTTTAATGAAAAACATCGTATAATTCAAACTCGAGTTTTATATATACGTTATGTCAAAGATCGTAGCCCACGTGTCTCGCGGAGAACAATTACGCCCATCCGATCGCTCGACGAGCGAACGACTTTAACGACGAGAGACAACAAAGAGGGGAGGAGGGGGGACGGGGACGGGAAGGGTTGATGAGGAAGGCGGGGGATACGAACGTTAAAGAAGATTTCACGGCGGAGATTAAAATTTATCATAATCGTAAAGGCCTGCCCAGGACGAGGGCGCCTGACGAGGAGGGGGGGAGGTGGAGGGAGGTGGGGGGAAGGGGAGAGGGACGGAGGCGATGGCGCTCGGCGTTATTTACGATTTTTAATATGCAAAGCCGTCATCCCTCCTTCACCGTCGCCCTTTTTGCCGAGAGCGCGCCCCCGCGCTTCCTCCCCTCCCCCTTCCCCACCCCCTCCCCGCCTCGCGCGCGCGTCCGGGTATGAATAAACATTAAATTCCTCATTACTCCTTTTAATAACTTTTTATACTTCATATTTTATTAATGCCAAGACATCCCGATCGGGCTACGGACGCGGCCAACGGTCGGCGGCTTGCGCAACGTGATTTGCGTTTCAATAACGTTCTCTAACGTACGCGCCAAGCTTTTCTTTTTTCCCCTCTTTCTCGCTCCTTTTGTCTCCTCCTCCTCCTTCTCTCTTTCTCTCTCTCTCTCTCTCTCTCTCTCTCTCTCTCTCTCTCTGTTCATATGTTTCTCTTTCACTCATTTCGTTTCTCGACATCTCGATGTTTTTCTTATAATCTTTCCGGCTCGACATCGCGAGATGTCGTCAAAGGGAAATCCACGTGTTCTCTAAGCGATAAAATTTGCGGTAAAATTTTTATTAATTTGTTGGACGATAATAATAATTGACGCGTCTCGAGTATTTCGCGACGAAAATAACGATAGTTTTCGCGTCTCAGCGAGAAAGAAAGAAAACCGTCATTTTCGCGTCTAATTGATTCTTCTCACCCTAATCTTAATTTATGCCTTTACTTTTTTTTATAAAAACTAGTAATAATTATATAGCAAATCCGTTGTTAAATTATACTTCACCGAATATAATGTCATTCTAGTCTCAAACGAGCATTGAAGAATTTATAATATTCAAGGTTTAGTGATAAAGAGATATTCAATGTCGCGGATTAGAAATTCGTGGCTTTATTTTAATTTTCATTAAGGGCAAAAATTTCACATACGTCGAGGAATATATCGTTCAATTTTTAACGAGACGCTCTCGCGGATCGTATTATGTATTAAAGCGATTTTAAGTGGCGTAAAGAGCAAGAGAAGGACTAAGGAGCGGCCAAAGTGTCGTTTGTAAAGCGACGCGCGCGCGCATGCGCGCTCATTCCGGGCTTAAAACGCTCCACTAAATGAGAAAGGATGCTCGGCTACTGGCGGTGTCTGGTCAACCACCGCGGGGCGCCCCCAACCCCCTTTTCCCACACGTTCCTTCTCTCTCTCTCTCTCTCTCTTTCTCTCTCGAGGGGGCACGAGCGGAACGGACTATATCGGGCCTGCACGCTGGCTGGATTTTAATCGAAGCGCAACGTATAAAGTTGCTGAAAATCAGATTATCCCTGCTCGCCCTGTTCCTCTTCCTCCTGCTCCTGGACGCATCGTCCTGCCGCCCCCCTCCCTCCTCCGATCTCACCGCGGCTCTTCGCGTCTCGTTGCGAGAGATATTTTTTATCCCGGTTTTTTTTTTTCTTTTTTACCTCACGGATTTTTCAGCAATTCTTACGAACAGATTCGAACGAGCGGCACGTTCGAAGAAAATTATACGCGCGAACGAGGGTAGGGGAGGGGAGGATGAGAAGAAAGATTCTTTCGCGAATTAATATTTCAAACCAGTAGGGCTAATCGTACGTCGACGTCGTTTTTATCGAGCATTTTTCTTTTTTTTTCTCTCGTGCAATGAATTTCACGTATCGCATTTCGCGTATTACGTAGGCGACGACGCGCGTCGCTGAATTGAATTAGCGTTCATCTAGGAAATGGAAGTTGAAAAATTTTCGCAAAAATATCTGGGAAAAATTGATCCTCGCGTGATTCGAATAAGCTGACAAGTGAAAAAAAAAAAAAAATTATTTTAGATGGGACGGTTTTATAATCGCCGTAACGATGGCGGGATGGAGGGGGGGGGGAAGGAGGAGGGTCGGGATTATCCTCGCGTTGACAAAAAGGACGAGAGGAAAGAAAAGAATAATAATAATCTAATCGAGAACTGACACCTCGACGACAGATTTTTCCGTTTTTACTTCTGAAGAAAAAGAAATCGACCAGCGCTGGTTATTTTTCGCCTCCTTTGTAGCTGTTATTGGATCGCGGCGCGACGTGACAAGCGGAATCATGAACGAATCGAGACACACGCTACGACGTGCGCTTAAGAATTTATTCGCCTCGAGGGGGAAAAAAAATAGCTCCGGTAAATGGCGCGCGATCCTCGCTGCGTCTCCTGATAACCCTTCGCGAGAGAGCGGGGAGGGGGGGACAAATCGCGCAGAACGATACTCGCTCGCGATGATATACCATAGATTTTTCGCGTGCGTAGCCGCGGCCGTTTACCTAGAATGTAATACGCGCGTTTCGTGCAAATGAAGAGGGAGAAGGAAGGCGAACGGAGGAAGGCGCGAGACGAAGAGAGAGAGAGAGAGAGAGAGAGAGGCAGGAAGGACTAAAACACATGAACGCACTCTTAACCGCGACGCAATAATGTCGCCACCCCTCGCCCCCCTTCCCACGCGGGGCAGGAAAAGGGAAGAAAATAATTCCCTCGCTTACTCAACATCGTAGAGATTTCAGCCTGCGTGTCCATGCTGGCCTAGCGTTTTCCGGGATTTTTTTTTCCACAATGGCGCTCGCATCCCGGTCGGCGGGCAATTAACCCTTCAATCTACTTCGTATCAACGTATCAGTTAATACGAAAAAAAAATGGAGCAAATTTTGATAATTACGACAAAAAAAATTTTTGCTAAGTAACTCTAATAATAGATATCTTTTTTATAAGTTTTCGGATACAAAAATTAAATTGCTCTGTCACGACTGTTTTATTTTGAATTTTTAAATAAAAAATCGCTGGTTTCTTATATTAAAATTCAAAAAAAAAAAAAACCAAAATTTGACGTAATAAAATAATTTAGACAGTATTTTTTTGCGACTGAAAATCTATAAGAAACACTTACTCTGATTAGAATTACCTGTCAAAAATGTTTTCGCAAAAAGTTTTAAAGCTGTTTTGAATTTCAAGATGAGAAATCAATGATTTTTTATCCTAAAATTGAAAATAACTTTTTTGTGTGTTACTGATGATAATAATAGAAAGATTTATACAGTTATAATCACTCCTGATACACATATGAAATATGCAATTTTGTACGGGAGATTTAGATTACGTAGTTTATAATTTCCCCCTTATATAATGAGAAGCAATTTTGCAAGAAATCTTATAAAACTAGTTTGATCAGTTTTTGAATTATCCGTATCTCTCTTATTGTTGATATATTATTACTATAATTAGTAGTGAAAAAATTATACACACAACATCGAGTCTCTCCGAGATATCCTGAATGTAAAAGAGATAAATTATTAATATATATTTAAAAAATGGAATTTTTATGCGCGATGGATATTGTATGTGTGTGTGTGCGCGTGTTAAATCGCAGAAACTGTTAATTTGTTTAAATAAGTATTGAATAAATTCTGAGCTCGAGAAAAATAATTCTTTAAAAAAAAAAAAAAGAAAAAAAAAAGATAATCATATGCTCTCTGCTTATGATGAATTATGGAATAAATTTGCAACGATCTCGCAAAAAGTGGTACAATCATAATTCTTATGCGTGTCAATTATCACTCTTGACTTACAATTATCATAATTAATAACGAAATAATTTCTTATCCAGACGGCTTCATAAATAACAGCTTCCGAGAATTCGATGTAAGACGGATAAGGTGTGAATTTAAGAGAATTAAAGTTTTATACTAATTAAAACGCACGTACGAGTTCGAATCGAAACGGAGATTTAGATACGCGCGTTCGCGAATTTGACGTATGAGGGTAGGGGAGCGCGGGGAGGGGCGGGGAGACGTGTCTTACAATCGCGATTGTGGGGAAGCAGCTGTGAAATCAATTCCCGATGCGACAGAAGCGTTGAATTAACTCGCGCGGCGAGTCAACGAACTTATTCTTCGGTGTCCTCGTTTTTTCTTCTTCTCTTTTTTTTTTTTCTCCCTTTTTCGCGTTACCAGCCGCCGCGATGCGTCGCGATTCTTCGCGGGATATTTCGGGCCGTTTAATATACCGCGGATTTAATATATCGCGAAACTCGCGAAATATTAAGCGACCTCCTCTGCGCTAAACACGCGGCCGAGATTAACTCGCCGCGTTAATGATTCAACTGTACGGTAGTATAGGCTTCGCCTGTAAACGCATCCCGCTCATTTCGCGATGCCTCCTTCTCAGGCCAAGTCTCAGAAGTACTGAAGGTGAGAGATATAAAAACGTCCTCTTTTCTTTTATTTCATAAATTATTAAATTTTTTATGTTACATTTATAGAAGAACTTGGAAATATTATGTTTAAATTCCGACGAGTTATATATACCGGGTGTCCTAGACCACCCGTGCACCCCTTTTCTTTCAAAAACTAAGCATTTTAGAGAGAAACGTTTGGAACAAAAATTTTATGGTTTTGAGGGGAACATAAGATGGCGTCATTGGTTTGACCTTGGATGGTATCGTTAAGGTCAAGTCAAGGACAAATTTAATTTCTTAAATGGCATCCCCTATTTTTTATTGCATATTCTTATAGCTTGTGTCGAGAGCTTTCCAAAATACTATAAAGTATTTTTTCATTAGGAATTTTTTGAGTTATTTTGTATCTTAATCTGACATATTTTAGTATAAAATATAAAATATCTCGAAAATTATTTGGTCTTCGATAATTGTATCGTAATACTTTTATGTACAGAATAATAAGATGAATCAAATGGTGTAAAGAAAAAATAAGTAATTGTTATAAAAAAATATATTGCAAATAATTGCATACTTTTTTTTTAAACAATTATTTTCTGTTCACCATTTGATTTATCTTATTATTCTGTACATAAAAGTATTACAATACAATTATTGAAAACTAAATAATTTTTGAGATATTTTATATTTTATATTAAAATGTCAGATTAAGATACAAAATAACTCAAAAAATTCTTAATGAAAAAATACTTTATTATAGTGTTTTGGAAAGCTCTCGACATAAGCTATAAGAATATGCAATAAAAAATAGGGAATTCCATTAAAAAAATTAAAGGTGTCCTTGACTTGACCTTAACGATGCCATCCAAGGTCAAATCAATGTCACCATCTTATGTTCCCCTCAAAACCATACAATTTTTGTTGAAAACGTTTTTCTCTAAAATGCTTAGTTTTTGAAAGAAAAGGGGGGTGTACGAGTGGTCTAGAACACCCTGTGTATATATATATATATATATATATATATATATATATATATATATATGTGTGTATGTATACATAAAAATCTTATATATAAAATATAATTTACATTTTATAATATAAACCCATCAAATTGTAAAATTCTCAGAACTTCATGGCCGTCTTTCTTTCATCTTTTTTTTTGCGTACAATAATATCCGCTTTGACATTTTGAACTGGTTACATTAGAGCCTATATTTCTCATGTGTCATGTTTCTTTATCGCTGTTTATTGTATGTATATACAAAGTATGCTGCTGCGTGTATATATATATATATATATATATATATATACATATATATATATATATATCTATATTGGGCCGTGTTATACGTTACTTATGGGCGCGGCTCTGTAAACGTAACGATTTCTTTTTTCAGATTTCCTTTCTCTGTGCCGAGGGAGCTAGTAACAAGACACTTGTTCTACTTGCTCGAGACTCGAAATAAATCTCTCCTCCGATGAATGATGAGTCTCTCTGAATACCTCTAAGAGCGAGTGAAACGAGCCGTCGTCCTTTGAATTATTTCGCGTTTAATTCGGTTTTTTTGGCGGCGTGGCTTTTGATTGTATTCAAGAAAATGTTGGAATTGACTAGCTCGATTCACGGTTATCACCTGCATTATTTAACTCGACGTTGCAGCGAATTTACTCTACACATGTGTGTGTGTGGCATTATTTTATTGTATTTCTCTCGCGCATATATAGGGTGGTCCGTAATTCGTCGCACAACCGGTAAGAGGCTGATTCTTCGTTGAAAAATAAGTCGAAATTGCAGAATGAAATTTTTTTTTTATAGGACTTGATAAAAATCGACTTCAAATTTTAATTGGAGTAAGCGTGCACTTAATTAAGACGCCGTTGAGTGGATTTTTAATAGAATATATAAATTAGAAGAAGACGAGAATTTCCTTTTGAAAAATTCCCTAAAAAATAAAATTTATAAATTAAAAATAACGAAATAAAATTTATTTAATTTAAATAATTAAATATGCAATTAAGTATATAATTAAATATGAAATATATATATAATATAAATAATTTAAAATAATTTATAAATTAAGAAAATGAAATTTAAAGATTTCGATGCCGATTATACCGCGAAATACGGACCACCCTGTATAAAATAAATAAATGACAAAAATTTAATAAACCTAAAACTAACAGAGAGAGCGAGAGAGAGAATATAATACAATAGATTCAATAAATGATAACGATTCTTTAACGATAAACGCGAATTGGAACGTAATACAAAAAGTGGCGAACAAAAAATATCCGTGTGTATATATTTTCAATAATTATTCAAGAAGGAAATAAAAAACGAAAAACGCGGCTATTTACGTGCCGAAAATCCGGCGGCCAGTAATCTCTCGTCTCGAGGAAAGAAAAGAGCGGAAGAGGGTGGAGTAGGGGGAGGGGGATGGTGTACATGCGGCGGGAACGCGAGTGTGTTATAATATTATTTTTAATAACCGCCCGAGAGAGAACGAAGCGAGAGAGAGAGAGAGAGAGAGAGAGAGAGAGAGACAGCGCGCGAGCGAGAGAAAGAGCTGCCGAGATGAGACGGAGAGAGAGACAGAGAGAGGCTGAGGCCTGCTCGCCATTACGTTACGCGCGCGGTAAATAATAAACGTTTATAAGGCCTTGGAAGTTATTATACAATATATACGTTCGTATACGCCCGATGCCATTACGGGTATCGTATATTATTAATGCAGCGACGCTCAACCGAGCTCGCGCGCCCGTAGATTATCCTTGAGCGCTCTCTCTCTCTCTTTCTCTCTCTCTCTCTCTCTCTCTCTCGCATTTTTCCTTTTCGCGAGCTCCCACCTACGAGCGTGTCGTTAGCTCGCTCGTACGAGCGAGACGAGATGAGACGATGCATCCTCGGCATTGAACTATATGTCGTATTATACCGCAACGTGTAAGAGAGCGCGAGCTATAT
Source organism: Cataglyphis hispanica (assembly GCF_021464435.1). NCBI lineage: Eukaryota > Metazoa > Arthropoda > Insecta > Hymenoptera > Formicidae > Cataglyphis > Cataglyphis hispanica. The sequence goes on from NC_065958.1 coordinate 11,563,330, forward strand.
ATCGCTAAAAGAGGAAGATTGACATTCGATTGACATTTGGACCTTTCCAAACGTTTTCACGTATTTGTCGGTCATATTCTGTTCTGTTTTTAATCGATTTATAATTTTTGAACGAGGAATATCGATACTATTGATTACACTCGTTCTTACGTTTATATGCGACTCGATTGTTTTCTCGATCTCATAAATCTTCGCGGCAATTATCGTGACATCTTATTGGTCAAGCGCGAGCGAGCGAGCGAGCGACGTACGTGTAATAATAATATTCGCGTGACGTTTCGCTATTGTGCTATTAAGCACAGCGATAGTGACGACGAGGCATCGTCGATATCGCGGGAAAACTCGAAATTTGTTGCACAGGCAAAATCACTATAATCAGCGACGCGACTTAGAATGGAAAATATCCATCAAGGTGAGTCGGGCGTGAAACGACATTCAGCGCTCGCTCAGCTGCCTGTAGTGCGTACATACACGGCTCGCACCGATGTAATTATCATGTAATAGCGTAATTTCACTATGGCGGATAATTAACAGTTTGAAAATAATACCGCGGTGCAGCACAACCTCGCGCCGAATCCTTTCGTCGGGGTATCTCGGCCATGTGGACTGCCACATAATCACCGGGGGGGGGGTTCTCTAATGCGTATTATTATTTTTCTGCCTTTTTGGTAATCCGCCAGCGGCTCGCAGTTCGGTGAATGCAATGAGAATCGAAACTTTGAACAGCGATCGATTCTGCGAGATGAAATCGAAAAAAAGAATCGCGGATGATTCGTCAATTAAAAATAAAACGTGGTGTCTACCTCTTGGAAAATAACTTGAAATTCTTTGAGAATTTTCTTCGTGTCTGAAAATAATCGGGAAATTCTCGTAGAATTTTATTGGTAAATTGATATTTGTTTTTATTTATTTATTGGGAATTTTTTATTGGAGATATTTTTTAAAAATTCTCCCCTTCTGATAATTTTGTTCCTATCCTGGAATAAATATATATCTATCTCTGTTTATATATTCATCTTAACAAAATATTGAATATACATACTCTTTACTTTATAATTTTTAATGATCAAAAAATGAAAATGTTACGCAAGTTCAAAAAAAAAAATGTTTCAATTTCAATGAAAGTTATTTAATTTTTTTTTGGTATATTTGTAAAACTTACACTTGAAATTTAAATGGTTTTACATTCTTTCGTTATATGAGTGAAAAGCATTAAGAAACTTTTACAATAAAAAACTTATTTTAAGAGAATCTCCACCAAAAAATGTTCGAAATATTTTTTTCCTGGAATTCCTTTTTTTTCATTGCCTGGAATTTTTTTTCTTTATCTGGAATTTTTTTTTTTTTTACTTACACAACAAGAATATCTGGAAGATCAGGGAATTTTCAGAGAATTTTTTTTTACAAAATTCGAAGGAGACATTCTGTGAAAGTTTCAAGAAAATAATAGGCAATCGAATGAAAAATTGACTGGGAAAAGTTACACTTGATCTTCAAAGTTCCCAAAGAATTCTATATTCGCGGCAATTGGGGAATCACAAGTTTCATAAAATGGATTCTCTGTAAGCTGAAAAATTCAAAATAAAGAATGACATAATCCACCTGTGGATATTCGGGGAGAGAAAAACTGACAGATCCGATCGTAAGAAACATCGCATTGACCGTTTGTACAACTTTTTGTACGGTTTGGTAGTCTAATTACGCAGTTATTTTGTCAAGATAAGAGAGCCGATGCTCTCATGGCCGCTCTCCCGTTCCACATTCGTCTCTCTCTCTCGCTCTCTCTCTCGCGCGCGCGCGTTAGGCGAAGATTAGGCGAATTATTACTATTTTAGTTTGCGCGCGCGTAATATCGCGGTCGCGGTCCGATAGCGTAACCTAACTTTCGTATCAATATTTATTGTAAACGATAAGATTAAGCGGAATTTATTATTACTCGCTCTTCTATTTGTATTATTACGTCACGCTCCAGCCGAATCGAGCCAAGCGTCGTGTCCAGTTCATTTCGCGTCTTGTATATATATATATAATATATATATATATATATATATATATATGTATAATAAAATATGTTTAGAAAATATATATAATAAAAAAATATATATATTTTATGATTAATATTTAAAAAAATATATATATTTATTTATTATATATATATATATATATATATATATATATATATATATATTGTATAAAAGGCAGTGGTTGTCATCCGTGGAGCGATTATCTGGTCGATCGTTATCGCCGCAGATTATCGGAGGGATAAAGTCGCCACGGTAAAACGAGCATCGATTATTCGCGTTCTCCGCGAACATCGCCTCTTTAGCGCGCACGTGATTCCATTATCGATCGCTCGTTCGCGCTTTCTCTCGCTTCCCCGCCTATCGATATTCTACAATACTTCTAATTGGCAAACATAAACCTCGCCTCGGACTTGATAAACATTAATATCGTTATTATATTGTATGCAGGAGTTCCGTTTTTTTTTTTTTTTCTTACGTTGCGATATTGCAAGCGATTTTCTCGGCAAAAGTGTTTAAGCAGACTCAATAATTAGAAGATTATTTGAAATATGTGAAATTGAATTTTAACGGATTAAGACCGCAAGTAGGTAACGGCATCTTCTCGTTCAATTAACACCAAAATGCATTTTGCTAATTAACAGAGCTTGACTACGGTATAACAACGTAATTATTTAAGTTCTCAATGATTTCATGTATTTATTGTGAGACGATCCATTGTGTCCTTTTTTTTTTTTTTTCGAAGAAAGCAAGGATTTTTTTTTTCCTCTGAACGACTGGATAATTCCGGCTCCGAGATTCTTGGAGAACTCTGAAATCGCTGCGGCCGACACATTTTTCTTATTACGAGAATAAAAGTATTGCGCAAGAAAATGGCCGAGTGTTCACGATACGACCATAAAACATCGAACCGTACGGCATTATTAATAAACCGTATAGTGGTTTATTGCGGTAACTATAGCCGAGTCGCGCTGTAATACACACGCACACCTACAAACGTATGTACACACACGCCGCCGTAAGCGGAACGGACGTACACACGCCCACCACACACACACACACACACACACACACACACACACACACACACACACACACCACACACACAAATGCATACATCCAAGCGTTCTTTCGTGCCGTTGCAGCTCGTTGGATCGTGTTCTACAGTCTCAGGTGTCGACAAAGCCGGTCAATCAAGTTCAATTCTAATTAAAGATCGCCTGTCAACGCGACGATCGAAGCTGCCGTGGATGATAATTTTCCGGGAGAGGCCGCGACCGAGAAAAAAAATCTTCGATCCATCGTGCCTCTCTCTTCGTTCATTTTCCGAATTTTAATGGAGCCTTGAAAAAAAAAATACACACTTGCATTTTTTTATATATATTTCTTTATCATCGATTTGAAATTGATTTTTCCTTCGCTGTGCTAATATAAGTATCTCGAGACGGTTTTGAAAATTTATCTGTGCAATCTTATATATATGTTGTACTCTATTTTTAAATTATATATCTATCTCTTTCCGTCCTACTTACATCGTTCCGTATACGGAGTGTTCTAGATTTACAAATCACAGATTTCTCGCAACGAATACGCAATCGATTTTATATTATTTGCGTTATTAAAATATTTTTAAGATATTTAAATATTTTAAAGATTGGCTGTATAATATTAGCAAAAGAACTGTCAAAATTAAAAAAAAAAAAAAAACCATTTTTCTTATGTTTATATTGTTTGAAAAATCAAATAAATAAATCCGAATTGTAAAAAGAATTAAAAAATCACAAAATAATATGATTTCTAATGCCTTCGTAAAAGAAAATAGTTGTAATTAGGTAATTTTTTTTTTCTAATTTATGACAAGAAACTTTTGATCGTGAATACCTCCTGAAATCAATTGCAAGAAACAAAGAGAAAATTGCGAGTAATTTGCAGAAGGAGAAAGAGAGAGAGAGAGAGAGAGAATATTTTTTTACAATTTTTTATAAACGAATAAGTGGATCTAAATCAAATTTTGCACAAATATTTATTAAAGTTTTCTTGATATATGTGAAAATTTTTATTTTGTCGGCAACATCTTTCTCTTGTCAAATTTGTCAATGCGCGATTTTTTATAAATATCAATTTTAAACTTAAATAATTTTCAAACTTAAGAGAATTGTGCTCAGTTTTTGCACGGATACTCAGAAAAAAAATAACGGAACAGTCTACGAAGTTTTTCATGCTTTTGTCAATGTTTTGACAATCTGGCACATGCATCCTTAAGTTTCATTGAATTTTTAATCACTTTTTTTAACCGAATGCAGTCGCGAATAATGCAATAAACAATACGTTCCAATAAACTCAGCAACTTGTGTTGCTTATTTCGAATGTGAACTATTTAATTTGCATCCTGCATACGTTTAATAATTACTAAAATTCACTAATATTTACTAATACCTCGATACATTCGGACGACGTTGCATATAAATGTTAACAAAATACACTACACCATACCATCGCATTATATAATATCAATAGCTCGAAGCCAGCGCGATAGAATTCACCTTGAGAAACGAAATATCTCCCCTATCAGTTATGCACATAACATTTCTCTCTTCCCATTTTATTGCAATCGTCAAAATAACCGTACTACTTGCGCATATCTCTCGTTTTCGAGGAACTCGCGCGAGACGCATTTAATGATTCCACTGATGTAATCGTAGCACTCTTTCCCCCCTCCCCCCCCCGCCCCTTTTTCCTTTCCGCATCACCTTCCGCTCTCCGGCATTTCCGGCAAACTCATATATCTGGCGGATTAGAAAGAAAGGCCTCGGCTCTCGGCCCGGCGGTAACGAGGAGCTTATCGATCGATAATAATTTAATGATAGTTATTCCCGACCCCGACTTGTTATCTCTCTCGTCGTGGCCGAGGTGCGCCCCCGACGAGAGAGTATTTTTATTTCGTTCCGCGCTCGCGTCTCCTCCTCCCCTCGCCCTCCCTCCCGCCGGCATTCGTGGCGCAGGGACGGGTGGTGGGGGGGGGGAGAGAAGGGGGAGGAAATTCTATTCGTCCACGAGGCGTAGAAAATACTGCTGCTTCATTCTTGCCCTTGCTAAGCTCCCGATCTTTCGCTCGCGAATTCGCGACGAGAGGAGACGAGAGATCGCGATGGCGATCGGGTGGGCGCAGGGTGAGCAGATCCATATATATATATGATATATATATATATATATATATATATATATATATATATATATATACGAAGAAAAGAAGAGAGAGAGAAAGAGAGGGGGAGAAAAAGAGAAGGAAGGCTACGTTTTCAGATACACGTACGTGTAAAGTCTGCAGCGCACACAGATATACGCGGGTAGCGTACGGGTACTTATGTATAGAATTAAATATACGATACATTATTCATTTTAAGTTCTTTCTCCTTGCTTGCCCGGAGATTGTATGTATTATACGTACGCGCACATGGAAGTATACGTCGGACTATCTCGACCGGCGCGGGCGAGCGAGCGAGCGAGAGCGAGAGCGAGAGTGAGAGAGAGAGAGAGAGAGAGAGAGAGAGAGAGAGCGCTGTTATAACTTTTTATTTTAAAGATGGCAGGGGCTCATTTGCAATTCTATGCCGGACGTCGATATGCCTGATTTATCGTAACTATACTTATATACCGACCCCGTACGCTTCTGCCACAATTTATATCCGGAATATAGACGTTCTACCCGCGCTCTACCCGCGTCCGGCTGTTTTCCCTCCGCGCGTATACAGGGTGTCTTCTCGCGGCTGGGTCCTCTCGTAATTGGGAGTCACGATTGTTCCGATCGTGCACTCATTATAATTGATGGAGAATCGAGATTTTAACTTTTTGAACGATTTCAATATTTCATTGTAATATTAAATTTAAAATTTTCTCCAAATTAATGGCAAAATGTGGAGATACGTCACTTTTAAATTTATCAAAGATTATGTAGCTGAAAAATGGCGTGGTGAACACTCTGTATATATTTTACCGAGACATATTTACGTAAATATATACACAAACGCATATATATGTGTGTGAGTGTGTGTGGGTGGGTGTGCATGTCGGCAGCTGGAGATTTTTTTTTGTACGTGGCGGTGAAAGGGAGCATCTGCACCCTCTTTCGTTTCCTCCTCCCCCTCGCTCGTCCCATCTTTCTCTTCCGTCGTTTCGCGAAACGGTGAAGTGAAAAAATACGACTTCAGCTTGGCCATAGAAATCGCGCTCTATCGGGTAGGCGGTGAGAGAGTTGGGGAAAATCGTTTTCTATGCAGCGATGAAATTTGAGCTTACGCGTGCAACAATTAACGCCTGCCGAGTTTATCGCACGCGACGGAAAATGCGTTTTTCACGCTTATCTCCAAGTTACTATCAGCCCGCTATCCTCCCCCCTTCGCGTGCACATTCGTGGCAAAAGTCGTGAATTTTCCCTTTAAAATTGGCCGCCTGTTATATTTAAATTCATATCGCGCGAATTGTTTCTGGTGGAAAAATATTATTACGTGGAAAATTTTCTTCCCACTCGATAAATTGATCGAGGAATCTGTGATTGAGATAAGAAAAGTGGGATTGCACGAGATGTCAAGACTAATTTCTTGATCAAAATTCAAGACAAATTCAAAACAAGATTTTTGATTAGTTATCAAGGCAAGATCTAGGATAGTCAAGATTATTGATTTTTTTAAATAATTAAAATATCTATATTTGTGTATAAATTAAATGAGAAAAAGTCACTATATTATAGGCTTGAAAAATTTTATTTAATAAATTAAAAAAAAAACTGTGTTTTTATTACAAATGTTTTGTTTAATAAATAAAACAATTTTATTTAATAAAAACATTTATGTTAACAAATTTAGAAATAATCAATAAATAATATAAAATTTAACGCAATTATTTAACTATACAAAATTTTGCGCTAACTATTATTTTAAACAATTGCTCAGTATTAGATAAATATTGTTAATAAAATTGAGACAAAACAATACGAGAGAAAATTCTTTTATCAAGATTCAGTCAAAATAAAAATAAGATTTAAGTTTTCGAAAACTTTCAATATCAATGAAATATTTTTATAAATAGTCTTGTCTGAAATTTTATGCAACCCTAAAAAATGGGGATTAAAAAAAAAGTTCGCGTTATTGTGTTTTGTCTAAGATAATGAATAAGGTTCGCGATGAGAACCTGATTATTGTAAAGATTTTGTATGCAGTTTGCGACAACTATTCTCGAGATGGGATCCGGCATTCGATCGCGGCTCAGCCACGTTCTAAGAGAGAGAGAGAGAGAGAGAGAGAGAGAGGTGCAGAAGATCGTAAAAAAAGTCGGCCGTAAAAATGGCGTTGCAATTGAGCAATGCGTGCATAATGCCGACCATTATCTCGGCGCGTCCGCGCGCGAGCACATCTCCCTTTATTATCCTCTTTATACTCGATACGCTACAGATCGTAAAGATCGTGATAATAAAAAGTATTATTTTGTGCGACGCGTAACATCGCGCGCGCATCTCCTTTTTCTCTCTCTTTCTCTCTCTCTCTCTCTTGCTCGTCTCTCCCCCCCCTCCCTCCTCCCGCCCCGTTTACACGCACGCACTCTAATTGCAGCGCGCCGCTGACGCGGTAAAGAGAGAGGGAGGAAGAAAAAAAAAAACAGTCTCGTCAGGAGAGAAGGGAGGGGGAGAAAATACAAGTTTTATTTTATTTTCAATGGGACACTAATTACACTTAGTACCTGGATAGCATAATTAAGGTACGAGCTTCCGCCGACAAGTTTCGCGAGTTTGCCAGCCTCCCGATGACGAAGTTCGCGCGCCCGACAAGATAAGTCGATTCGTGTGGCCACAAAGTGGGGTGGGGTGGGGGATAAAGGGGTCGATCGAAAAGTTCGGCCGACGAGATCGATCCGGGCGGGCGCGATCGGAAAGTTCTTAACCTTCTCCCCTCTTCGTTCCCTTCATCGCTGTGCTCGCGCCGAGGTCCATTGTTCGACTTATCGGCCTTCGCCACGTGCTTTACATAATAGCGGTGTTGAAAATGCGGTTTAACGATATCTAAACACGAGTAGCAGAGCGTTTTAAGGGATTTTGGGGGTGGGCGGGGGGACGAGGGGGAGAGGCAGCGGGAAGGGGAGTGGCTCGCGCTGGACGCGAGCGTTTTGGCGAAGTCCACTCCGATACGATACTGACGCGCATCGGGTACGAGCAGGACCGGATACGCGTTCTGTTCTCTCAAATGCCCCCCCTCCCCTTTCCACTCCTTTCCACTCCTTTCCACCCCTTGGCTTCTCGCACGCGAATAGCGATGCGTTCGTGCGCGCGCTGCGAGAAACAGATATCGGTTTACATGTGAGCGATTATTGCCTTATACCCGGGGACCCGAAATGTTACGCTAATTGGCTCGAACGAGCCATTTCGCGGTGTGTATCTCCGGCGCGCCAGGCGCGCGAGGGTTTATCTGACGTGCTTTTACGGCGAGAAATCACGGGTATACATGTGTCTGTCTTAACTTTCATGTAAACGATACAGATATAATTGCGGATCTTTTTTTTTTTTTTTTCAATGAAGTTTATCAGCTGGTAATTATTATAGATTTCTATAGATTGCGAATACTTGTTTCTTTTTTATTTGTTGGCTTGCTGATATTTTATGTAAAAAATGTTTTGCGTTTTAATTGTTAGCGACATATATATATTCTATTTTCTAGTTAATTCCGAGACTAATCTTTTCTGCAATATGAAGCTGCTCGCTGGTTTAATTGAGATATGTTTGGAAATTAAAAAAAAAAAAGAAAAAAAAAACTGGAAAAGAGAATAAAAAGGTTCTTTCATAAATAAGAAAGTATGTAACCCATTTTTAATACTCTAAATGTCATAAATGTCGGGCTGAAAATAAATCGCTCCTCATATTTTTAGCTTTAAATATAGAATATGGGCTACTGCCTTGAAAGTCGACGATTTCATTCGATGAAAATCACCTTATTAATCTCTCGCTCGTTTTATCGAAACGAGTACAAGTTCGATTCTCTCTCTCTCTCTCTCTCTCTCGCTCTTTGTCCGTTGCAACTTGGCGAGAATCTCGCGGCGCTCGTTGGAAACACGCGTTTAGAGAAATATCGTTCCGTTGGAAACTGGATTCAAGTCGTTAACCGCGAATGCGCCAAAGGAGCGAGATTGGCGTGGCCGCGTTGCACAGCTGTTTAGCCGCACATCCGAACCCGTAATTCACGACGAAACGGATGTACACCGAGAGGGAGAGAGAGAGAGAGAGAGAGAGAGAGAGGGGGGGAGTCAACGAGGGGAAAAAAGAGAAATGGAGATACACAAAGGAGAAAGACGAGGGAGAAACGAAGAAGGAACCGATCTGGCCGAATCGTAAATCTTATTAGCCGCGGTCGATCCTGGAAACATTTCGTAATTGATTAGTCGGCCGGGGCGCGCGCAAGCGGTGGATATCTAAATTACACCCATCTGCCCGGACCAATCAAGCAATTATCCGTAATTTTATATCGCTCCGAATATTATATTGTATTGCGCCCAACCCCCCTTACGCCCATCCGGCCTCTAATTCGCGGCGCTGGCTGTCATTACGTTGTGCCAGCGACACACCGAGCGGCTGGATTGTGATTCTCGGAGCAGGAAGGGATCCTTTCCAGGGAATTTTTTCGAGATAAGACAATGTGTGTGTGGATTATTATAATAGCAATATTATGCTTCTATTTAGAAAGGTCCCCTATAAATGTCAGATAAATTCTCGATATGTATAAATTTATTTATATATATAATTTATTTATATATATATATATATATATATATATATATATATATATATATATTATATATATATATATATATATATATATATATATATAATATATTTATACATATATGTTTATGAATAATTTATTTATATATAATTTATTCTAAGAATTACGAGATAAATTAAATTTTATATGAATTTTATTTACCAAATTTATTTTAAAAATTTATAATTTTATCTCTGTAAAGAAATTAAAATCTACATAAAAGCATGATGAAAAAAATAATAAAAAAGATATACATGGATATATAAAAATTAGAAGACATTATTTGACGAGTTTTTTTTTTTAGTTGAAATAATTATCCCTTCGGATTGATAAAGTCGTCGCGAACATTTCGGGGGAAAGTCGGATCCGCGTTAAACCCCGGGCATATGGCGGGCTTGGTATCGGTAATTCGAGCGCGAGTTAATTCCTGCACTGGCCGTGTCCGCGGAGTTTCATTTTCAGCTCCCGCATTATGTTGTTGGGCGGATGTAACGATTTAGGTAATTTTGCTAAATACATCGATTCGAGATAATTGGGAATTATTAATTCGCGGTATGCGCCCGCCGGTAACAGAAATAATTTCATTCCGACGCGCGCGGGCATCGCGCCGCGTCCGGCATACGCCGCGCCGCGCTCTCTCTGCGCTCCGCGCTTTTGCAACACACGAAGGGAAAATCATGACGCAGATGAGCGCTGGTACTCGCTCTCTGCATTCTGCATACCCCTTTTTCCTTGTTGTCGGCCTTGATTTATCGAATCGAACCGCGTGATACGGCAAAATACGACCGATGTTGAGAGTTGCGTCTGTCGCTGCTGGTGTCATCGATACATTTGATGAGGCCGAATCGGGGACACAGTTTATGATTTTAACATTGAAATGTACATCAACGCATCGATATATTTCTTATTTCTACCAAAATTTTCAAATATAATAATAAAATCTCTCTGTTAATTAATTAATTTATTATTATTATTTAATTATATTTTTTCGGATTCTTTTGAATTGTTTAGTTTTATTATATATATATATATAAATATAATTATTTTTATAGAATTATATAAATAATAAATATAAATAAATAATAATAATATGATTAATAATAAATCAAATAAATAATAATAAATATTAATAATATAAATAATAATAAATAAAAATAAAGGATAAATATAAATAAATATAAAAATATAAGCATTATATCGATTTCTAATTAGACAAAATTTTGAGTTTTGTGAAAATAATAATATAAATAAAAAAATTTTTTTTTTTCATGCATAGTGCCATAAATATTCGACATTCTGCATGAATAATTTCATTACAATCTACATATTATTTTTGTGAAAATAGTTTGTGTTACTTTAAAGAAGATTTTTAGAGAAAAAAAGAAATGAGTGTAAAAAATTATAGATGATATTTTCAGATGCATTTGCGTCTGTAAATACTTCGTATAATTTATGCTTATTTAAGTGTTCCGAAGAGAGAGCTTTATTTTCTCTCTTTCGCCTCTTTTTTTTAACTCGCCCTCAACCAGGGCAGACGCCTCGCAGTCGTTCTGGTGCTTTTATCACGAATAGAAATCCCTCCGTAACGAAAGCACGATAATCGATGCTTCGGTTGCCTTCTTCCGATAGATCTCAATTAGAAAACCGCCTTTCGATGTCGAACGAGTGCTTTGGATTTTTCTTCTCGACTTACCATCGCTCTTTTATCCGATATTCTCCTCCTTTTTTTTCCACTTGTCTATCGTTTATCGTTCCTACCTAAGAACGAAAAGCGTACGAGTTCATCGTTGACGTTTCGATATAAATTCCGTTTGATTGAATGACGAAAATTAAAACGCAACAGCGGAGAGAGATAGAGAGAGAAAGAGAGGCGTCTACAATGGAACGTCCGATAAAATCGAGACCGAAGCTCACGGATACGTCACGAATTAATGAACATTTTTTTTAGACAGGCAAACATTCAATGGCAAGCCAACTATGTCGAATCGTTTAGCCTACGGCCACTCGAAAAGAGATTCAGGGAAGGAAAAAGTCCGTCCAACACGAGTCTCCTCCAGTTGGCAGACGTTCGCCTCCGCCTCCGCGATTTCAAATCAGCTGATTGACATCCCGCCGCGAACTCGGATCCGATTCTCGGATCGTTCAACGGCCGATGAATTTTCAAGCGAACGAAAAAAGTCGGCGCCTATTAATTCGATAAGAAAGCCGGAAGTGATCGTTTCGATTTTTATCTCGAACCCGCGAGTCTTGACTCGAATCGAGTTGTTTTTTTTTCATTTTTTTTTCGACGAGATATAAGAAGCACGCGGCATCTCGTTTCGCGGGCGCAATCCGCCGTGTTGTCATCGCCAATATCGCGTTTTGCATCATCGCTCGAGAAATCGAATTTCCGCGGCAATCATGGATTCGCGCGAAATTTAGTGGCCCGTATGGCTAATAAATTTTCGGCCCGGAAATATCGGACCGAATTTTGAATCAATTGGCATCGTGGAAAAAAAAAAAATAACAGCCGAACGCAATTCGCGCCAGCTCGATGACTTTTACGACGGGCGATTTTTTTTCCGCGGTAATATTCGCGCGCGACGCTTATATATTCCGTTAACGGCCGCGGCCATCATCTCGTCGCGATGAATCGGACATGTCGGGCGATTACGATACGCCGCTCTCGGATTTAACATCGAATGTATGAAAATGCGAGATAATTAGGTGACTCGGAGATAAGCGCGATTTTCGTCTTTTTTTTTTTTCTTTTTTTTCTTTTTTTTTTTCTTACGACGAGCGAATTTTATCGAGAGTTTCGTATTTTTTTTCCCTCCTTGTTTTCGCGTCGTAATTTTGACTCGAAGGCCGAGAACGCCTAGAATTATATGCGAATACACGCTACAATTCAACGAAGCAATTGCGTTTTATTTTGTCATTTATCGATGGATATAAAATGTTCACATGTACAAAGTGCAAAAGATCGCAGATACTGCGATTTGCATAATATTTGATATATATTTTTAATTTGCACTATATGCATAAATCTTTATGTAATCGTACATTTATTACATTCTGATATTATTTTATAATATTATCTTATAATATGGAATTTTTCTGGGAAAAGAAACATAATGTAACTGACTCTCTCTCTCTCTCTCTCTCTCTCTCTCTCTTCACTTCACCTTAAACTTTAATTTATTTTACTTCACTTTAAACTGACGAGAACTGTGGAATCCCCGTTGTAAGACACGTCCGGTATGCGTGCGTGTCCCCCTCTCCCCTCTCCCCCCTCCTCTTTTCCTCTTTCCCGCCTTCCTCCACCCCGTTTCGCTGAGGATGCCTCTCTTCTCAGTGTATACTAATAATAATAATAATAATAACAATAATAGTAATAACGACGGAATGTTATTATGCGCAATAATTTTCGAGCACGTAATCGTTAAGAAAGGACGCGCCGCGGTAACTGCGTCCATAATCGTTATCGTTACGGTTTACGTCGCAGTGCCCCGATCCCTTTTTCTTCTCTTTCTCTCTGTCTCTCTCTCTCTCTCTCTCTCTCTCTCTCTCTCTGTATCTGGCCCTTTTTTTTGTATCTTTCTCCACTTTGCCCCATTAACCGGACCTCCCCCTGAGCTCTTTGATTTCTTCTTGGTCGAAAAGGAACGCATCCCACAGCCAGTCGTAAAATCTGTGAGAAACAAAGATCGACTGAAGTATCATTTTAGTAGCTCCTCCTCGCTCTTTCATTACATGTACTTTTTTATTTGATTGTCTAGTTTGCGTATATAAATATGTCAAGCTACATTATTGACAATGATACCTTCCACTATACGCGTGAGATTTTTAAAGCAGAAGATGAAATATTTTATTAGAAAATTCGAACTTCATACACATTTATTTATTTAATTAAAAAATGAAATATACATGACTAATCCAGATATATCCAGGTATATTTAAAGGTAATCTAGAGATTATTTTTATATATAGCCTAAGTGTATTTCTGGAAAAGTGCAAAATTATTCTTGCACTTTTAGAATGTATTATATTTCATTCGGTCTTTCCCAAAAACGTTTCGAAAAAAATGCCTGCGAGGCGCTCGTTATCTTTTTTCTTTTTTTCTTTTTTCTTTTTTGGGGAAAGAAAGAGGTCATCTCTGCCGAAGCGGAAGATGGTTCCTGCTGATGCAACCGTACGACGGGGAAGGGGAGGGGGGAGTGGCACACGTACTTGAGAGGAGGCATTAGTTTCAACGATTATTAGAGTTAGTTCTAGGCGAATGAGTTTCATAAATGCCCGGGGAAAACTCCGGCCGTATACTTGTATTTATACGAGAGTGGGAAAGGGTGAGAGGGTGGAAGGGAGAGAGAGAAGGAACGGTCAGGAGGAGGAGATGGTAGGAGGACAGCGAGGGAGACGGCGCGGGAGGGAGGGAGACAACGACGGAGGCGAAGTATCCATCGTTCCGCTTCGGGGGTTGGGCGCTCTCCCTCTGCGCCTTTCCCTCCCCTAACCCTTCCCTCCCCTCCCCTCCCCCTTCCTTGCGCGACCCCTCGCTCGGTCTTCTATTATTATTATTTTTTATCACAATATTTGCTTTTCCCACATTCTGTTTTATGTTAATGGTCGCTCCCCGTCGCTATACCCGGCTCCGCCAACCGTTCCCCCCTTCCGCCCCCTCGCAGCCCCCCCGTTCCACCACCCGTTCCACAGCCGTCGCTTCGTATGCATGGCCTCGGGGAACTTTTAGCATTTTGTCTCGAATTTAAAAGTTTTCCGCCTCCCCTCTATCGTCGCGTCCCGAGCCCCCTGCCCCCCCTCCCCCCTCACCGTCGTTACGTATCTCTTCCGTTACGTTTCGCGCACGCCTACGCGTCCCTTCCTCTGCTCCCCGACCCTCCATCCTCGATTCTGTCCCGTAAACATAAGAGGGGAAAAATATAAAGAGACGCGGAGTGGAAGGAGAGGCGGCGGTGTGTTTTCTCGCGGTGCTTGAGAGAAAAATTCGCCGGTGAAACGCCCGATTGTGCAACCGGACGTACGGTTTATACGTACTTATTATTTTTGGATCACCTTTAGAGTTTCGATTCGCTAAGTTTTTCTTTTTCTTTCTTTTGTCGTATAAAAGGGGTGGAAAATTTGCGAGGCCGTAAATTATGAATTTTCCGCCGTGGAGAGGAGAGAACTTTCGAATACCGTAGGCGTATTCGAAAAGCCATTGCAATACGTTATCTAATTCAAAGAGAAGGTGATTTTTCTTTTTAGGGGGGCAGGAGGGGGCGGCTAAAAGTACGCGAATATTTATTTCCTTGCGTAATTTCAATCTGCAATGAGCTTCTCAATTCTGATAAATGTATATATTTCTCCCTTTCCACGCAAACGTGAGAAGGGGGGGGGGAAGGGCAGAAAGAATATCCGTTTAATATGATCCGTTCGTTCAACAGAAATAAACGATCGCGTAAAACTATAGAATGTTCTTCTACAAGGGGTGAAGTTATATCTTTATATAAAATATACTTTATACATTTCTTGAAGAGGGGAGGAGAGAAAAGTTTATGTACACTACATAAATTTTTTTTTTCTCAACAACAACGTTTTTTCTCTTAATTTCAATTCACGATTTTCTTCGCGGAACGAGTGGGCAGTGGCGGGGGGACGAGAGGGCAGGAGGGGGTCGAGCGAAGAGAGAGAGATGAGACCAAAATCCATAAGTTAAGAATTTTCCAGCGTGAAGGGAAAAACTTTCGAATGGCACGGCGTTTGGTACCCAAACCCCTCCGGGGCCCCTCCCCTCCTACCCCCGAAGTTTCGTAATATATTACGCGTTTCTCCGGCTCGTCGCGGCTTTAACGGCGCGCGGAGCCCGAGAACAAATTGGAATTTTTACGTCTGAGAGTCGGCGGCGGTCGTCGTCGAGCCCCCCGCCACCCTGTATACGCGATCGTTACGCTTCCACGGCTACGAAATGGGTCGCGCGTTTATTCCAATTTCATTTTATTACCGTCTTCGAACCTTGCGAAACGAACCGCGACGCGGGATTCTCACGAAACGAGCGAGACGAGGACGAGAAGGATTATCTGTTTAGTTTCCGTATTGAGTCGTAATCTAGCTTGCTTTGTATTAAAACAGATTGCGCTTAATCCTGGAACGGAATCAGACGAGGTGTAGTTATCGCGTCCAATCCATCTTAAAGAATTTGCGCTGTTAATTAGAAATTAATTTCTTTTATCGCGCGCCCCGCGTGTCGCGATGCCTAAAGCATTGTATTAATGCGTGATATTAAGGATGTTCTGGATGTACAGTAGTAGTAAAAAATTGTCAAAATTAAAAAGAAAAGATGTTTCTTGCGTTTATATTGTTTGAAAAATAAATTCGGGTGAAAAAAATTAAAGTATCACAAAATAATATGGATTTTGACGTATTTGTAAAAGAAAATAGTTGTAATTAATATTTTTCCTAATTTATGGCAAAAACTTTTGATCGTGAATATCCTCTGAAATCAACTGCCGAAAACAATAAAAAACGAGTAATTTGCAGAAAGAGAAAAAGGGACACATAATATTTTTTTACAATTTTTAGTAAATAACTTTTAAATGAATTAGTGAATCTAAATCAAGTTTTGCACAAATATTTATTAGAATTTCCTTAATATATATGAAAATTTTTATTTCATTGGTAATATTTTTTCTTTGTCAAATTTGTCAATAAGTGCTACAATAGGCGATTTTCCATAAGAATCAATAGTAACTTTAAATTTAAATAACTTCTAAACCGTTAAGAGAATTGTGCTTAATTTTGACACAAATATTCAGAAGAAATAATAGAACAATCTATGAAATTTTAATGCTTTTGTTAGCATTTTCATATATGTCACATACATCCTTAATTACTTTGTTATACTAAATTTTTTTCTTTTTTCGTTTTTTTTTTTGCAACGTTGACATTTAATCTTCGAATATCAAATGTGTTTTCTTTTTATTGTGATTTTAAGAATTGATTTCTAGGATCGCAAAGAAGTCTATCAGTTTTTACTTATCGACGATCCATTATAATGTAATAATATATCCTCAGCTCTCTCTTCTCGAGCAGGAAAATAATTTCATCTATAGGAGATTAAATCGAAGACGCGGAGCCTTCCGAAATTGTGAACAAGAATCGACTTAAGTCTTCGATATGTACAAAAATTGCGTTTTTATGCGCTTCGAGGTGGATCGATTCCCGGTCCGCCATCGGCTGTTTCGACAGAGGGATAACAAAAAAAGGTTGCATCGGCAAAAAAAGATAGAGAGAGAAAACAAATAAAAAAAAAAAAAAAAACAAAGCCGAAAGTGAGAGAGAGAGAGAGAGAACACGGAGGGATAAAAAGTAGAATAGAATTCCTCGTATATGCCCGCTCCATAACTTTTGACGAGTTTCAGCGAGTCGAAACCGTGGCGAGATGTGGATATAATTTTATCCAGTTTTTTATTGCGGACATGTTGAACTGGTAAGGGCTTCGATAGCAGCAGCTGAATCGGAAATATTGCCCATAAATATCGGAGATACTCACCCACGTGTGTAACTTCACGCACGTGCAGCCCCCGCCGTTTGCACGGACGTGCGCCCCTCCTTGGCTTGTGTACGTCCCGTACGTACACGTTATCACACACACACACGCGCGCGCGCACCTTCATACGCGCATATATCGTCGCACACATGCATATCGCCGGGATCCAGTACGCTCTCGCGTATCTGCAGATAGGCAGATTCGTATCGTCAATCGTGGATACTCTATATAACGTCCTACGTCGGCGTCCCGTATCTATTCCGTGGCGGCTCCATCATGAAATGGATTTTTTTTCAAAATCGCTCCGGACCGCCCTTTGGTCCCCTCCCCCTCCCCTTACCCACCCGGTGCGTCGTCCCTCTCCCCCTTCCCCTTCACGCCGCCGTCCTGTCCTTTCCTGTCCTCGCGCCGCCGGATAAAAATGTTTCGAATTTCTCGAATCGGCCGCGATTAGTTTCTGTCTCGATTGTTTGAAACATAGAGTGGCGAGCGCGAGCGCGATATCGATACGCCGGCGATATAAAAGTTCCCTTACAACAGCGTTATTGCTCGCGGCGTAAAAGAGAGAGAGAGAGAGAGAGAGAGAGAGGGGGAAAGAAGATATTGCACACTTTGTTATGCATAGCAAAAGAGAAAAAAAAGGAGCGAGCGATGCATCAAGGATATCTTGATGCTCGTACGACATTGGGAAAATTGGAGAAATTAAAAAATTATGTACAATTCTGCCTTTATCTTTTTCTATTCTCGCTACATCTTGGAAAGAGTTTAATAATGCTGGTGCTTGAGGCGACAAGTGACACGTTCTTCTTAAATCGCGCGACGGTTTAAAAAGTTAATGAAAAACGGCGAGGCTTCGCCGGCCGGCTTTTGACCTACGACCCCCCCGGGGAATTTACAGTTAAACCCATCCTCCCCCCAATCAGAAATTACAATCATTGCGTTTGCGAGACTCGCGCGATGGCCAACTAATTGCGCATCATATATTTAAGTTGCGGCTAGATCAAATGCAAATTGCGACATCCGGGGGTTTATATACGCGCGCACACCGCGAAATTAATCGATGATATTTTTAATTGATTCGATCACTAATTACGCCCGCCGTAATCGCCGTAATCGGAAATTTCGATCGCGATCGCTCGCGTTGCAATTGGTATTGTGATAAAAAGATTATTGGCTCGCCGTCGGTTGAAAAAAAAAATCTTTCCGCACATAAGTGCTGACGCTCTGAGCGTATAATGACTCCTCGCTCTAATTGTAATTTACATAAAGATTATTGTAATCGAGGTCGCCGATTGCATTGCGAGTTTTGACATTTCGCGATTTATGTTATCGCGAAATTTGAAGAAGAGAGATTATTGACAATGTATGGGCGTCTCTCATCTCTAACGCACACGCACGCCTGGCGAATTTATTGGCCATAAGCGCGAATTAGCAATTAACTTGCACGCGGCCTGTGGTGCCGTTATCTCACGCATCAGCAATTAAAAAAACCTTGAGATGATGCTGCAACATTCAAGTTACATTTCATTATGGCACATCGTATTGCATCTCACAATTATCTTGGCCACGCATGAAGCTGGCTCATTAATTTCTCCGCGTAATTTTTTTTTTGTCGACCGCCACGAACAGATTATCATCGGAAATCTACGCAGTAATCTCTATTATAGTGAGACTTGAGAATAGAACGTGCTTTCTAATTTATACAAAATCAAATTGAATTGTCCGTAGTGTGTAGTAGAAATTAACAATAAGTTATATATCAATCTTTAATACACCTTTCTCATTTTTTTTCTTGACGTACATATTTATTTTTTTATATATCCCTAATAGCTTTTTTTAAGACCTTACTTAATTTATTAATTTATTAATTTATTATTTAAATAAATTAAAATTATTTATTAATTTATTTAAATAAATTAAAATTATTTATTAATTTATTTTAATAAATTAAAATTATTAATTTATTAAAATAAATTAAAATTATTTATTTAGTAATATTTTATAAATATTAATAAAATTCATTATTTTAGATAAGAATAGAGGAATTTGCGAATTAATTAATAAAATTAAAATATAAAAGAGGGAATTATTTATATCAAGAGGGATTATAAAAGAGGATATGCTTTCTCTCTCTCTCTCTCTCTCTCTCTCTCTCTCTCTCTCTTTTTTCTTCAATTTGCGTGAAACAGATTAGGCTACGGTAGGTTTTAACGTGTTGGCATTCGCTTCCGCTTTCGTTTCCGCTCGGCAAAGCCTGCACGCGAAAAGTGCTCGACAAAAGGCGAGGTGGCTCTTTCATTGGCCACGGTGGAGAGCGCGAAAGAAAAAGAAGAAAAGAAAAACGAGAATAACTGAGGAGGAGAGACTGGGGAGAGGAGTTATCGAGAAAAGGCAAAGAGCCTCCGCGTTATTTCAAGCGCCAACCTCCGTTTTCTCACTTTCTTGCCCTCGCCCTCTCGCCTTTCGCCCCCCCCCTCCCTCCCCTCCCCACCCTTTTTACCCACCCACCTTCCACGATCCAGGAGCCGCGCGCTCCTCGTCGTTTTTTTCGGCGAAGTGGATGGAGAGATTCGCGAACGGTTTGTCGTCGGGACAAACTGTTGAATGCCACGGGGAGAAAGAAAAAGAAAGAAAAAAAGAGAGAAGAAGTGGTCGGGGAACTTTCGCGAGGCGACGCGCGACCGTGAAACGAGAACGGGGTGATTTTTAAGGGAGGATCACCGTCGCGTGTTCCGAGGATATAGCGAGAATTGCGGGGCGCTTGCCAAAAGTCAGCGACGAGAGGCGTCAAGATTAGTGAATGGGATGGGACGATTATTCAGTTTTCGTACTATTTTATGAAAATAAATGTTGGACATAAATGTGTACAATCTCGGAAAGTTCTTAAGCACGTTATGTCATCTGTCAAACATGTGTCATCTGTCAAAAACATTGACAAAAGCATGAAAATTTTGTAGGTTGTTTTACTGATTCTTATGAATATCTGAGCGTAATCTATCTTAACGATTATCTTACAATTATTTCTTTTTTTTTTTACGAAGATATTAAAAATCATTTTATTTTATAATACTTTAATTCTTTTTATAATCCGAATTTATTTATTTGACTTTTCAAGCAATTTTGTTAACGAAAAAAAAATATATTTTCTTTTTAATTTGACAGTTTTTTGCTATTTTATTGTACAGCCAAAATATCCTCAAATTTTGCATATTAAATGTTGAGATCAGATTAAAGAAATTGGGGAGGCTTGAAATTTTTTAAACTCTGATTTTTATTTTTTGAATACACACACCCAACACAATGACCCCCTAATTCCTGCAATTTTCGAAAGTAATGCACGAGGAGGAAATTATTGTGCCCGCTTGGCTGCCTTAAAATTATATTAGATCGTCGAGAGTTAATACGAAATGGAACGGACTTCTGTTCCATATCCCGAGCTGATTTACTCAGCGATAATAATAATCGCGTGATGCGCATCGTATGAAAATATTAGCCCTTTACCGGTAACGGATAATAGAAATAGAACGGGCCGGTTCTGTCGACGTTACGTCGACAACGAATTCCAAGCCGCGCGCTCGCCGCGGCAATCCTATTACGCCCGCGGTGCACGCAATAAAACCATATCTAATAATAGCTATCATAGCAACAGTAGTACATCCACCCAACACGCGAACGTATAACGCGCCGCGTAACATAACGAAGAAAGGAAGGAAAGAATAGGAGCGCATACGGTTAACGCGAGGCTTCAGCGTTACCGCGGTTTCTCAGCCAATTACCGTCTTCTCCTCCTCGGGACGGCAATGAGCGGCATTGTCGGGGACGGGGGAGAAACCACGTGGAGGGGTAAGAGGGTACGCGAGGAAATCCGCAAAACATTATTTGAATATTGCCCGAGCGCGAAATTCCAGCAAGCGATACGCCTTTCTCTCTCTCTCTCTCTCTCTCTCTCTCTCTCTCTCTCTTTCTTTCTCTTTTTTTCTCTCACTTTCTCGCGAATTTCACGTTAATAAATTTTTGTTAACAATATATATATATATATATATATATATATATTTTGTGTGCGAACGAATTGGATTACGCGATTGGACGTAAAGCTGAAGGGGGCGGAGGAGGTGAGAGGGGGAGGGGGGGGAGGTAGGATTATCCGCCGAGTACGTTTTCTTGGGAGGGAACAATAACCCGAGATAGATACGAAAACGATACATCATAACACCGCTAGCGATCTTTCTCCTTCTTTCTCTTTCTCCTTCTCTCTCTCTCTCTCTCTCTCTCTCTCTCTCTCTCTCTCTCTTTCTCGCTCTTCGAAGGTTCACCTCTAATGCCCGGGGATGCTAAGTACGCCGGTTGGATGTGGGCGTGATTAATTACTGGCAAATAGGAGCCGACGTGGATTGATATATCGAGCGTTCTTGCAGCTTTCCCGCCGATTTACGGTCGCCTCTATGGGTTATGACAATAGGGGGCGAGAGGGGGTGAGGAGGGGGTGGGGGAGGAAGAAGGGATGACGAGGGGGTGGCTGTCGATGCGACGACCTGTCGATGCGAGCGAACGCCTTCGTCGCCCTCGTCGTGATGTTTAACGACACCGCTGTGTTTCGGCGAAGTTAACTCTCCTTAAGCCGGTATTAGTATCAAAGCATTTAACTCTACCTGTCGTCGGGTTTATTGGAGCTTGATCTGTTTTTCGTGAGAAGGCACGCGTTCACAAGGTTGTAATATGAGATATATATATTGTTGGAAAATTTGTGTCTTTTTTTTTTTTTTTGTTAAAAAGTATTCCAATTAAATAAAATTTAAAATATGTTAATTGAAATAAAATTTTTTTGTTAAATATTTAACACATTTATGCATTAACTTAACATATTGTTGTTGTGTTAAGGATGTTCTAGATGTACAATAGTGGCAAATAGTAGCAAAAAATTGTCAAAATTAAAAAGAAAACATGTTTCTTACGTTTATACTGTTTGACAAATTAAAAAAATAAATTCGGGTTATGAAAAAAATTAAAGGATCGCAAAATAATATGGATTTTGATGTCTTCGTAAAAGAAAATAGTTGTAATTAATATTTTTTCTAATTTGTGGCAAAAACTTTTGATCGTGAATATCCTCTGAAATCAACTGCCAAAAGCAATAAAAAACGAGTAATTTGCAGAAAGAGAAAAAGAGACAGATAATATTTTTTTACAATTTTTAGTAAATAACTTTTAAATGAATTAGTGGATCTAAATCAAGTTTTACACAAATATTTATTAAAATTTCCTTAATATATGTGAAAATTTTTATTTCATTGGTAATATTTTTTCTTTGTCAAATTTGTCAATAAGTGCTCCAATAGGCGATTTTCTATAAGAATCAATAGTAACTTTAAATTTAAATAACTTCCAAATCGTTAAGAGAATTGTGCTTAGGTTTGGCACAAATATTCAGAAGAAATAGTAGAACAATCTATGAAATTTTAATGCTTTTGTTAGTATTTCGATATATGTCACATACATCCTTAATTGAACTAAAAAATTAAATTATTAAAACAATTGAGAAAAGTAAAAAAATAATACAATGTACACACATTTTTAATTTTACACAATAGATATTTTTCGTATTATTAGTGGCAGGATTTGTCTCTTAAAATTTACAGAAAAAAAATGTTGATTTTATTCTACAATAGGGTGAGACTGTCAATAATATATTTCCAACTTAATTTTATCATTAAAAATATGATTTTACACAAAATTTATTTCAAATTACTATGAAGTTTGCATTCATTTTGTGTAAAAATAATAATATTAGTGTAAATATTAATACATTAATATTTACATTAACATTAGTGAGATATTAATATTAGTATTATCATTTAAATTGAGAGCAAAATTTGTGGAACATGCGATATATATTAAATTCAAACTAAAATTTCCAACAATGATATAGAAACTAGCGAGAAAATTGTTCAAACTTTTATAAATTTTTACACGCCAAAATGCTTAAGCTACATTGCTCGTTCTTCTATGCAGGGTATCTCATCACCGTTACTTTTTATTTTTACCCACGATACATGCCTCCTGTTTCTACCGACTATTGAATAGAAAATATCACCATCTTTGTCGCAAATACTCCAAGCATCGTTTAATTATCACTCCAAGCTGCGCACTCCATATCCCAGGACTCTCGGCTCGAAATAAGGTAGAGATTAAATGCGCATTAGAGGATCGAGGAGCCCCTCACGCGTGTGTCAAGTCGCGATAACGTATTCCTCTAGCGTGATACCCGATACGTTCGGCGCTTAATTCCGAGACGGAGAGCCCGAGGTAGATTAAAATCGCATTATGCCGCCGACCGTCGATGCGACGTGATTATCGCGCTCAAATTCTAGAGAAGGTGGTGGCACGTACGTGCATATACGTACGTATATACGAGCGAGTACAACGAGAAAGAAATGCTCGAGTGCTCTATAGGAAATAATGATTGCTCGTTCTCCTCGCCACGATCGCACGAAGGAAACGAGCTCGGTTCTCTCGCCGTGGAATTCTCGCTCGACGTATATCGGAATAATAATTAGTCAATTAATTAACGTACACATAATTATTAGCGAAGACGCGGGAAACGGCGATGGAGCGAGAAGGAAGGGTGAGAGAGAGAGAGAGAGAGGGGGGGGAGGGGGGAAGTGCAGCTGCATCGTGGCCGCCTACGCCACGTTCAGCTTCGCCTTCGATTAGGAATTATTGAGGAAATTAATTGTGCGTGAAGTCTCTCTCTCTCTCTCTCTCTCTCTCTCTGGGCGACGCGCTTCACCTCCTCGCGTCTGTTTTGCTTGTCGCCTCCGCCCATCCCCCACATCTCGAACATACGTCATAGGTTTTCTCTGTTTCTCTTTCGTCTCATCTTTGTTCTTTTATCAAACTTGATGTTCTTTTCCTTATCGAGGGCTTCGCTCGTCGATCGTAACGTGCACGATCCGATCAGCTTTGTATAGATTTATGCACGCGGTTGAATGATTTAAAAAAAATACAATAATCACGCGGTTAAATAATTTTTAAAAAAATACAATAATCACGCAAATATTTTCGAAGCTGTCACCACTTGTTTATCTTGAATTTTTTTTATTATTATTATTATTTTTTTTTTTCCGAAATTATAAAATAATTCGTAATTGAAAAATAAAAGTCGATACACACTTTCTTACGCATAATTAGCGCGACGATGAAATTGGCAACGGTGAGGTGCGCACGTTAAGTGTGCGTATGTGTGTGTGTGCGTGTGTGTGTGTGTCACGGATGAATTGACAAGTCCCTGTCAGCGCACGAGATCCTTCTCGTCAATCGCACGTAATAATGTTACATTTAATTTGGATCGAATAATAAAAGTAAAAAAAAAAAAAAATAATACTCGACGCCTGTTTGTTTTCCGCTACGCTGGCGATGTGTTTTTTTCCCAATTACCTGGGGGGGGGACTGTAAACAGAAAATTTGGAATATTTTGATATACAATTAAACAATATTTGGGTTATGACCGATGTTTGAGGAAGTTTAGCGACAGAGCGTCGAGGAGGGATTTTCGAATTTGGTTTGCGGCAACCGTGCCCGATTAGCGGAGTCGAGCCCGATGATCGGACGAGAGAGAGACAGAGAGAGAGAGAGAGTGAGAGAGAGAGAGAGAGAGAAAGAGAGAGAGAGAGAAAGAGAGAGAGAGAGAGAGAGAGAGTCCTCGTTGGAATAATCGCAGGGTAGTAGTGTTTTCACCGTATCTATCGCGCGACTATCTCTCTCTCTCTCTCTCTCTCTCTCTCTCTCTCTCTCTTTTTCTCTGTCGCTCGCGCGGAGGTGCACGACGACGGGATCGACGGACGGGCTTGCGCGGAACAAATTGCACCTGGATATGCGCGCGCCCGCCCGCCCGCCGCTCTGCTAATAATTGCACTCATCTATTTATATTAATTATCGGCGATTAGCAATACCAATTAATCGCATTATCGTGGCTGCTCGCTGGCGTTGCTGGACAGAGGAGAGAGAGAGAGAGAAGGGTAACACGGGGATGCGGGGGAGGGGGGAGAGGGAAATGGAGAGAGAGAGAGAGAATCGACGAGAGAGGAGAGGAGAGGAGAGGTCACCCTCTCCATACACCGGGTGGGATTGCGACGAGTCGCTCGCTCCGCCTCGCGAGTAATTTACTGTTATTGGTCGAATTATGCCACGGTCGAATGCATATTTATGCGGTTAATTATAATTTATGATAAAGCGCCACCGTCGCGGCATCGTCAACGGCCGTGGGATCGTTCGTGCGCGATCGTGCTGCGGATCGTCCGTAGATTTCCGAAAAGTTCCTCTCCCTCCCTCCCTCCCTCCCACTCCCACCCTCGTTTCCTCGCGAGAAACGCGGGAAATCGCTTTGCGATTTTCGTCGGAAGGCGACGAATTAAAAGGATCACGCGCGCGGTATGCATATTTCGAGATTATTTACCGAGGATTTTAATACTTCTTCTTTCTCCTCCCCGCGCGCGCCCTCCCCTCCCTCCTCCTCCACCGCTTCCCCCCACCTTTCCATACATACTGCTCTTTTTATTTAAATAGTGACGTAATAGCGTTGTGTACTCTGCAAGTAAAAAGAAGAGAATAATAGGAGCGGCTTGGCTCACTCTTCGGTTCGAATACGCTATCGTCTTTGATAAAGCCTTTATTTATTCAAGTAAACAGGAATATATCTATAAGAAAGAGAGAGAGAGAGAGAGTTCTCATAAATGTTCATCAATTAAGAGATTTATTTGAAAAAAAAAAACCATCCATAATTTCTTGTATAATTGAGCGTAAAAGCATCTGCGATAGATAAAGATTAGATTCATTAGATGAATGCACATTGCGATGCTTGTAATTAATCTCTAGATAAAAGTGAAATGGACGTGACGTGCACGCACGTTGCCGTCACAGCGTTAAACGCCAATGGATGGTCGCGTTTCCGCCGCTTTTCCCGCGGATTATCCCGCGGACACATCCAAGCCGCGAGATAAGAATCCATCTCTCGCCGGTGTACTTTATTTATCCCCGGGATAATGTCGCGCTAGCGGCGCGCGCGTGGACGCGTCTTATCTCCGTTATCGCGGGCAATAAAGATAGACGCGAGGCGATGCGTATCCGTGCCGTCGCGCGTCCGTCCACACGTCGCTGTTATCTTAGTCGTTTCGAATAATTAAGTTCGGCGTCGCAATCGCGATTCCACGAGAGCCTCGCTCCGCCGACGGAGACATAAAGAGAAATCGCCGTCAACAATAATCATAATAATCGTCGATAAATGTCAAAAAAAAAATAAATAATTTTAACACTGCTTTTATTCCTTGCAATTTACTATAAAACAAGAAAAAATACAATTGGATCGCTCGTAACTCGCATGGCAATTGGAGGCCATCGGGACTGTAATCGAATCTTTTAAGTGTAATTGAATTCGCAATAAATCCTGTCGAATTTCGCGGGTCGATCGATTATTCATAGCCTGATCTCTGAGCGAGCGCGCTCGTTTCACCTCATAACTTGAAATAAATCCAATCGTTTACTAAGCCTTTGTTGTCTTCGATAATATAATACCAGCGGTATAATCATGCCTGCATGATGATGTAATCGCATGTATGATTCACGCACAGTGCGATATATTATCTCAATAAAACTTAATCCTCAAGCGCGTTTAATAATATATATCCCTGATCCAAGATAACGAAGGCAGAGAAAATCCTCGTTCGAAAATCCAAAGGTGGCGAATTATTAAATATAAAATTTATTAAACAAAAAATTATATACGCATACACATTACATTTCGACGATAAAAATTTAACAGATGGCGCATATACGTGGTGCTGTCGCGCGAAGCGGCATTTTTCATTCACGTTGTAATCGCTGGAAAGTTAAAACTACAATAGACAGTCAGTCGCGTTGTTTAGCGTAAAATATCGAGCTGCTCTCACGCGGATCTCGAGAGGATATCGCGATTCGAACCGTAAAATTCTATCTCGCGTGATTATGCGCGCGCGGCCTCCGTCCGCTCCCCCTTGCCCCCCCTCCCCTCCCCCCGCCCTCGCTGCCTGCCTGCCGCCCCGTTGCGACGGAAATATGTTCGAAAGATAATGCGTTTAGTTGCTTCAATGACGATTAATTGCTCGCGCCGGGCCGGGGCGAGCGGGCGCGCGAACGTAAACGCGCGATAAATTCAACCGAAAATACCATAGAATGGGGTGAATAGGATCACTTCAAAATTGGAAGGTTAATATTGCCGCGTTAATTTCTTTTCAATCGATGGCTTGATATATTGCAGGCCCTGATACCTAATCTTATTAGCCATTTAAATTTCATTTATGCGCGTGTGCATAATTTATATTATATATCCGTGATAAAGAATTCATAAAACGCGCGAGGCGTGTTTATTTTGATACTGATGCCTCTAATAATTTCATATAAAGCCATAATTTAAAAGTGGAAACTCTCACAAGATTATAGCTTATATATGAAAATTTTTTCCCCTAATTATTTTCGCTTAAATTTTTTATATATAAATGAAAAATTAAATTATTTGATTAATTGCTCGATTTAAATTGCACGCACGCAGTTAATAATATATGTTATAATGTTACATTATAATTAATGTATTATTAATATATTATTATATTTTAATTATATTATAATTAATTGTATTATAATTAATGTACAAATAACGAAGTATAAATTAAAACAGTTCAAACTATGGGAAAATAATTATAATAATTATAATAGAATATACTCGTTTATGTCTCCGCGTTGGAAATCGCAATTTTTCATATGTGTTGTCAAAAATATATCCAAGAATTTTTTTATCATTTTTATTTATTATTATTTATAAAAAGTAAATGACGCATTTTATAATATTTTATATAACACACATACCCTGTAACATTCTAATAATATGCCTTGAGCAGCACTCATCGAGATATCCACTTTTAAAAAGGCACGTTAAATCGATATTTGCAAGTACTGTCACCTCTCTTCCGCGATGTTGATTGGTTGTTTCCATGCTGTGCATTATTTTATATACAATAAAAATCTAACTGAGCGATGCGTTTGACAGTTCAAATATTAAGTGTGCGTGTAATATTTATTTAATCGATTTTGAAAAAACGGGGAACTGGAATTAATATGTAAATAATTATAAACATATACATACAAAATAAATGCCGCGCGCTTATAGTGTGTTTTAGTATATATATATATATATATATATATATATATATATATATATATATAATTTATAACTTTTGACATATTCAACGGAAGAGAAGAAAATGTCAAATTACACGAGAAACTTCGTTATAATTATTTGTATAATAAAAAGCATGCAATTACGAAAAGAGTTATATAAAATAAATAACCGCTATGAATATAATTTATTGAATATTTATTTCATACTTTCATCTCTATTACGAAATTGAATGTGAATACTAAAAAGCAATTTTATTAAAAAAAAAAAATAGCAAGTTTTCTCGCGTGAAAAATTACAAGAAAAATATACGCGCGAGATTAGAGTATTATATTAATGAAAAGATAAGGAAATTGGTGCTTAATATTCTAGTAAATTATTTTAATTCTATTTTCATACATATCATACATAGTCAATTTGATTTGCCACAAACTGTGCGCAGTGAATGAGATCAGTGCGCGCACCTAATTAATATCATGATCTTGCATCTCGAAACGTCACCGCGCACTAATGCGGCCGCGGGCGCTGTCAGTTCGCCTGTCATCGTTAGGCGAAGAAAATCGCCGCGGTCGTGCGAGGCTTCCGATTCGACATGTTAATGCAGTTATCCACGAATCAGTGTGAAATTGCAGTGAACTGGTCGAAAAGGTTTCCGAGTACGCCGACAAGTCACTACAGAAGATAGAATCGATATATAAATTCTTTTGAGGAAATTACTTTTTTTCTAAAAAAAGTACTGATTTTTGATTAGTTTTTTATAAAAGTGTCATAAAATTTATTAAAAGTATTATTGAAATAATTTATTTTTTTTTTTTATTTTTTATTAGTACTAATAAGTGCGATAACGATTAATAATAGAATTAATAAATAATAATAGAATAAAAATTAATAATAGAATAAATGTACGCGTGAAAGTGCACTTTTTTCAGGAAATAAAAAATCAAGTTCGTAACGTCACAAGATTGTGATAACAATTCGACGATCGCATTGGATATATGTGGGTCACTAATACAGGCCAAGCAGAAAAAGAATTTCAATTTGGAACGTCACACTTTCCCGAGATAAATTTGCCCTGAATCGTAAAGATATAATATCTGATAAAAGTTTTCAAATCGACAATACGCCACCGATTATTAAGAAGCGCACTCGCCGTGAAAACACAGCAAGAAAAACAATCTCGATTTATTCAGACGCTCGCGGATGCAATTATATGCTCGGCGAATTATCGGCACGACGAATGAAACGCCGTCGACGCTTGATAAATCGACGCGTCAAATTAACGCTCATCTCTCTTCCCGAAAGTCGAGGCGAACGAATGCGTCTCGCAATTGGATGAAAAGAAACGGTGGGTGGGGGAAGGCGGCGGGGAGGGGGAGGGAGAGAAAAAAAGACGAGCGAGACCGTTCGCCCGGAAAAACGCGGGCAACTTAAATGGGGGGCGCGAAAATATATATGATAAACATTATGTAAAGTCCGAAAGCGCGAGCGGAAACGAGATGGAAGAGCCTCCCCGAAAGCGCGACGGCACACGCATAATGGGGGTTTTCATATTCTCGTATATATCCCGCGTGAATGGCATCGCGCATCGCTGAGTCGCGTAAATGGGGAAACGCACAGCCGGCGACGATGACGACGACGACGATGACGGTGGTTCGTAGTA
The DNA here is from genome assembly GCF_021464435.1 of Cataglyphis hispanica. Taxonomy (NCBI): domain Eukaryota; kingdom Metazoa; phylum Arthropoda; class Insecta; order Hymenoptera; family Formicidae; genus Cataglyphis; species Cataglyphis hispanica. Next base: position 11,593,541 of record NC_065958.1, read on the forward strand.
TCAGCATCCGCGACAACCGAGACGAGGCGCGACGATAATGATACGACCCACGACGAGAGCTACTCGGTTTTACCTCGCACAAGAGTAGCCGAATCGACGACGCCGCGCGGAATTAATGCGTGAGCGCGACGGTGACCTTCCGCTGATGTTTACACGCACCTGACTTTTTACATCGCTGCCTCGATCTCGATCTTTAGAATTTTTTTTTTTTCCCACGGATTTAAATGCGGATTTTCTGCATTTCTGCTTTTTTTCTTTTTTATTGTATTGTAATTTTTTGTTGAACATATCCCTCGACATTAATCTTTATAATTTTTATAATATGTATACTGCAAGCAGAGTATCGATCTTGACTTTTATATCGTATACATACAAAGAGCTTGTTTTAATCGTATCTATAATTTTATATTTATGACTCTCGATGTTTAATTTTTCACGACGCGAGAGAGTTTTATCGGGAGAATCTTGATATATAAAAATACTCTTCTATTATTAAAGTCACTTTTGCATAAATTTTACATTAAAAAAAGTCGTTTCTATATAAATTCCTTCCACATAACGACAAGTGTATATGATGGAAAAAAAAAAAAAGAAAACGCGCGCGCACACAAGGCAGTCTAGTTTATCAAAACTTGAAATTACAAGCTATTTCTCTTGCAGTTGCGTTTGCAAACTTATGGGCGGTAAATTTGAATTTGCACTTTAACTTCTCGGGCACGCATTGCACACACAAATACGAGAACTAACTCGTAATTTAATTTTAGCCTTAATTTTCGTTTTTGTGCGATTTACAAGAGTGAGATATTATATATATATATATATATATATATATATATATATATATTCAAGTCAAGAGTAATAATAGTTTAAAATAGTTACTTTATAATCAAAATATTTATTCTAAAGGGAATAAGAGAGAAAGGAAGGGGCAAGATATATATATATATATATATATATATATATATATATATATATATATATATTATTCTAGTTGTTATATCAAAATTTTTTTTTCTTTAATTATTTTTTTTTAAGTAATGTTATCTTAATCTAGATAAAATGCTGAATAATTTCATCTATTGTCTAGATAAATTTAAAATAAATTATGTTTATCTTATCTAAGATAAAGCTTTATATCATATTCATTATTAATTTTTTTCTAAATTTCATCTTTATTTAGATAATTTATTTATCTAATTATCTCATTTTATCTTTACTTAGATAATTTTAATATCGTCTATGCAAGACACCGTTGAAATCCCAAATTAATTGCGTAAGTTAAATAATATTCCAAACGTCCATCTAGAGATTTATAATATCTCTCACTTTACTCTTGCGCACATACCCTCGTCGCGCGTCTTATACACGCACATAAATTTTAATAAATTTTCATTAAAATAAAAAACAGTTATGGCGCATAAAAAATTTGCGCTAAAATGCGAGTTCAGGAAATTCGAAATGTTAAAAATTTACACATGAATGCCGTATAAAACGCGGCCACTGTTTCCACGACATAATAATGATAATAAGGGGCGACGCAATAAATTCTCCCGCCGGGGCAAGATATTTCTAAACTATCCTCGCATATATACCGCGACGTGTATCGCGCGCTCGCACACATACTCGCTTTACCAAGAGACCGGAAAGTTCGTAAGACGGCACCGTAAGCTACATACCTTACGGTCGTTCCTTAATATCCTTGAAAGGCGAACAGCGACGGTAAATCGCGGGGGTGTACTAGTGCCGAGGGTACGGCGGCGGCGGGGAGGGGGAGCGAGGAAAGAGGGTCTTGCTCGCGAGGGGGCAAGTAGGTACAAACGCACCCTCGTAACCTCCTCCTTCCCGGATTTCTCTCTCTCTCTCTCTCTCTGTCCTTATCGGTAAACGTCATCTAATACCATTTGCATTTATATTAAAATATTAATATAGCGCGCGCTCGCGCGTCTGGCCCAAGAAAGCTGCCTCGCCACGCCGACGATTATATTTAAATGGGAGGCAAACGTTAGCGCCAAGCGTTAGCTCGAAGCGAGAGAGAGGGCTTCGCCATGAGAGAGAGAGAGAGAGAGAGAGAGAGAGGGCTTCGCCATGAGAGAGAGAGAGAGAGAGAGAGAGAGAGGGCTTCGCGATTCGCTTCGATCGAGAATGATTGCCGCGAGTTTAAAAGCATCTGTTCTGCTATCAATTTTTTATGTTTGACTTTTACGTTTTCGCTCGTAAACCTTTTATTAAATCTAATTATTTCCAATTTTAGAATAAATTTTCGAATTTGTTGAAACCTCGTATTTTTTTTTTAAAAAAAGCAAATATATATATATAAATTTAATTTATAAGATTATTTAAATAGAATGCATATTCTCATAGATAAAATAAGCTGATAACAAGAAGATGAATCTCTTTAGGGATCGCGTATAAGAAAAATTATTATAATATATGCTTATAATTTTTATTTCCCGCACGCTCTGTAATTAAGTAGATTATATTAATCTACTTTATATTAATCTACTATCTTCTCATTTTTTTTTTTTCTCTTAGAGCATACTTTTTTCGATTATCCATTATTCGCGTTTTGCATTTACGATGCAGATGTTATCAATTTCTTCCTCCTCTTCCGCACACACCGAACGTCCACTAGAATCGCTTTTTCTCGCGACACTCGGTACTGAATCTCGATATCGCCGCGAGCGATATCGCGCCAACGTAAGAAGCTCGTAACGACTCTCTTAGTCTAAATATCCATCGCTATTAATCGCCGTCGTAAGAAGCAGCAACGACTCGACGGATAATGGGGGAAGGGGAGGGAGGGTAAGGGGAGAACACGCGCGAAGAAAAAGAGCGCGTGTCGCGCGGACATTAATTCGCCCGAAGAAAGAAACTTACTTGCGACCTATGTGCAAGCACATCTCTCTCTACAGTGTCGCCCCCGATCCCAAGTTACAGCACACGCACGCGGACACTCGCGCACTCTCTCTCACACACACACACATTACACACACACATACTCTCACACACACACACATTACACATTATTAGTATTTCATTATTATTAAGTACACACGCATTATTACACACATACACACACACACACGCGCTTTGTGATGCACAGATATACCTTTGGTTTTCACTTCTTGCTCGCCGATCGTCCAACCCCCGCGATTCCTCCCTTCTCGTAAGTTCGCTTAAGATTCTCCTCTCCGGATGTTTCCTCCCCCCCCTTAACCGGTGGGGGGGGGAGGGAGGGGAGGGAAAGAGAGAAAGGGCTCGACACAAGCGAGGCCCAAGAGCCTCGTGCTGCGAAAGAAACCGGGTCGCATTTGCATGAAATTCACCCGCGAGTTTCGTTCGTTTTCCCCCTCCTCCCTCCCCTCCTCCTCTTTCCACCACGTGTCGCATTCCGTGTTCTCGTAATTAAGACATCCGCTAATTAGTACACGAACCCGAATACCCCTCTCCCCCACCCCCCATCCCTCCCCGTTGTCCGATAAGAGCCGCGTTTTGCATACGTGCCGTATACGCGAAGATAAGCGCGCGTTTTTCATCCCCCGAACTGGACGCTGGGGTGAGCGGCGGTGAAGGGGAAGGGGGAGCGGGAGCGGGAGGGGGAGGGAGAAATGATTCAATCGGGCGCGGTGATAAATAATCGAGACGAGCGCGCACCCGAGCAGGCGCGGCGCGTCGAGAAAAGGGGCTTGTCCGCCGAATAAATATCGCGGCGGAGAAAACGCGATCGCAAGACGGAAAATAGTAAAGATCGCGCGCGTTTTGTATCGCGCGCGTTTTGTATCGCGCGCTTCAAAAGATTGCACATTCTATTTCAACCACATCCGCACACATCGTCGGGCATAGGGTAAATTTTCCATTAACAGAAATGTAGCAGTATTTCTCGAATAATGTCATACGCGTCTCTTTGTAAACACTCGCGATATATATATATATATATATATATATATATATATATATATATATAAGTATGAGTTACGACACCATAGATTGATCGTAACTACGACCGAATCGAATTGATCGATCGATTCGTCAAGGCAATATGCGTATTTTTTTTCCTCTCTCCCTCCCTCCCTCTCTCTCTCTCTCTCTCTCTCTCTCCCCCTCCTTTTCCGTAATAAATTATTTCACATCTCATGTGACGGCTATAAGATTGCCGCCGTTATATATTATACCGTGACGTGGAAAAAAATTCTTATTTATATTATGCATTAACTACCTTCGGTCGGTAGTTCCGTGCCTCATTAAAAGTCATAACTTCTAATGAATAATAAACATCGTTCTCTCCAGAGACGAACGCGCACTTTATATTTACATTAATAATAGCCGGAGCGTAATGCAAAAAAAACTTATGTCGGGCTCATTCGGACTCATTCTTCCGCGGAGAGCGTGTAACTTCGGCGTGTCGAGGGGGGAGGGGGCTGGGGGAGGGGAGGGGGCGGGAGCGATAGATCCCCCGCCCACCCTTCCAGCGGGGAGAGACGCGGGAAAAGACTGTTTTCCCGTACATTACGTTTTTTTTCTCCGCGCTCAGGCGATCGTTTATTTTTTAATTTTCCTTCTGTTTGCCTTTCGACGCTTCAAATCCGCGGCGACGACTCTCTATGTGTATAATGACGACGCGTCGCGTCGTGTTGTAGCCGCTCGCTCGCCGGCTCTCCCACGATCGAGCCGAACTATCGAGCGTGAAATCCGATCGTGTCGCGCGGTTTTTCGCTTTCTGCCTTTTAATTTCTTCCTGGTAGCGCGACGATTCGTGTTTCTATCCGTAAAATCGCCCGTATAGCGTTTTTCTCCGCGCGTTTTGTTTGCCGGCAGTTTCTGTTATCATTACTCTGTCTCTCTCTCTCTCTCTCAATCTCTCTCTCTCTGTCTCTATACCTCGTGGAAATTTATTTATACTTGATCGTATGCGAGGTTGTATATCCGAGACACGCTGTCATGCAACTCTTCTATTAATAACAGCGTTTTATTTTATATACGTTTATTTTTGCTACGTCATACGTGGTATGACGCAGTATCGCGGAAAGGCGTTTCAACACCAGGCTACCTAATAAGTTCTCGAATTGATTTTGTCATTAAAAAATATCGCCGTATTCTTCAACAATTATTCTAGATATATCTAAGCATGCTTTGGATGTACAATAATAGCAAAGAATTGTCAAGATTTAAAAAGAATATATTTTTTTATGTTATGGAAAATCGAATAAATAAATCCGGGTTATAAAAAGAAATTAAAATATCACAAAATAATATGATTTATGATGGTTTCGTAAAGGAAAATAATTATAATTGATATTTTTTATAATTTATGACAAAAACTTTTGATCATGAATATTCCTTGAAATCAACTGCAAGAAATAAAGTAAAACGAGTAAGTTGCAGAAAGAGAGAGAGAGAATATTTCTCTACAATTTTTAATAAGTGAATTTAATTAAATCAAATTTTGCACAAATATTTATTAGAGTTTTCTTAATATATGTGAAAATTTTTAATAATCTATGAAATTTTCATGCTTGTGTCAATATGTCATATTTTGACATATGACACATGCATCCTTAAATTTCTCGTTTATTTTTTTTTTTTTGTTCGCTGTATTCTTTTTAGTCATTCTTAAAAAGTTACGTCAATTGACAAAGGAAATGGATGATTCTCGATGCAGCTTCCCATTTCCCACACACGAGACTGACCTTCGCGCTTCCTCCGCATATCAGATAAGGCCTCCCTATTAATCCTCCTAATTATTAGATAAATTAACATTTCTAATTATATTGTTCTCGCTTCCATTCTCCCGCACTTAACGTTTATTGCGATCGAGATGGCGGGGGAGGGGGAGGCCTCGTTAGTACAGAGGGTTCGGACATACGGCATAATAATAATAATAATATCGGCCTGTCTCTTTTTATCCTCTGGCTCTCCGGTCATGCGAAACGGCAACGGCTATTATCGCTCTTTTTACTTATTATCCGGAGATAACTTTAATGTGAAAAATTATCATAGAAGAATGGCGCGCGAATCTCCTCTCCCCCTCCCCTCCAACCGCGCACGCGCAACCACCGATGATGAATTATATAATAATAGACGACCTCGTCATTACACGCGGAGCTTGTTTTTATCCATCGAGAGTCAATATCTTTATATATATTTATACGACAATTTGTACTTATACTTTTGTGTGTGTGTGTGATTGCCGTCGTAATTATCGAAATAATTACGCGTGTATTTGCGATTTCTTCTTGCTATACGTCGTCGTGACGCAAATGGCGCGAGATTAAGTAAGTAAAACTTTGAAATTAGACCAATTATTTTGATTCTGATTGACGCTAATCAATCGCAAGGACGCTCGGGAAATCGTTCTCTTCCGATTTTAACGAGTGTCGCGCGAATCGTGTGAATAGAATTTAAATTCGACACGGTTTCTCTTTAATTCGACGTACATGATGCTGAACAATAGAGGACAAAAAGATGTACAGGATGAAAACTCTCTGATATTCCCTGGAAAAATATAGAAATCCTAATCTGGAATTTTTCAGGAAATTTTTGAAAAATTCTTTCTTTTTATCAATTTTATTTTATTTTATTTTATTTTTTTTTTTTTAATACAATGGTAAATTTTGTATTTTTTCTTTGTATGAGTGAAAAGCATTTGGTAATGTGTACAATAAAGAGACTTACTTTAGGAAATTGCACTCCAAAAAATTTTCAAAAAATTCTCTTTATCTGGAATTTTTGAACAGAGATACCTGGAAGGGCATTCCAGGGATTTTTTCACAAGAAAAATACGACAAACCTGAAATTCTCAGGGAATTTTTTAAAAATTGTACCCTAAAAAATCTTTAAAAAAATATTTTCTTATCTGGAATTCTTAGATAAAAGATATCTGCAAGGGAATTTCAGGGAATTTTTTCACAAAATTCGAGCAGAGACGCTCTATGTACGATCAAGTATAATTAAAAAAAAAAAAAAGAAAAAAAGGAAAGGAAAAATTAACGCGTTCGTTCTCGCGAAAGTTCCAGAGTGCGTTGCACTCCGAGTGCGCGCGAGATATATATATATATATATATATATATATATATATATATATATATAATATTTCCAACGACAAATAGTTTCAAGTATCGCGGACGCATCTGGCGTCGATGCACTATCGCCGCTGTCATCTGTGCGCTCCCTCCCGCGTCATTATCAACCTGCGATAAAATTCTCGCATCGCCTTTTCCATCGCGCGCGCGTCGACATCGGTGCCGATTTACACACCGACGCCGATTTTATCTGCGGCGCGCGCGTGTGTGTGTGTGTCTCTATGCAATCGCGATGCGGCTAACGCGATGCAGCACGCGTTTATTTACATAATGCACACCACCCCGTACGTAAACTAGATTCTAATATAGATTGCTCCCGCTATTCCCGAGTCAATTAATGCGCCTGCGATATTAAGAATCGCGGCGAAACGAGGCGTGGCATTATCATGCGAGTATCATTCTCACCTGGTGTACACGGTGACTTAACACTCCGCGCGCCTTGCGTACGTGCTCTTTTCTTTCTCCTTTTTTTTCGCGATAATTCTCCGACATTCTCCAGCAGCATCGCAATTATCATCACGCTTTAGGCGCGTCGCTCACGTAGGCAAAAAGAGATTGATATGTGTGTGTGTGTGTGTGTGTGTGTGTGTTATTAGTGTTAGTATGTCGCGCGCGCGTGCGTGCGTGTGCGTGTGCGTGTGCGTGTGCGTGTGTGTGTGTGTGTGTGTGTGTGTGGGCGCGCGCGCGCGGAACCATCTCCCTTTCAAACGAGCGGAATAAATTGCTCGCATACTTCCCGGAATACCACCCTCGAATTGAATAAAAACATTAGGCGAGGTAATAATAATGATACCTTCGCGTGTTACTCTTCGCTTTAATCCATACCCGAATTAAATATTCCGCTCCTAAACCTTTGTTTCCCTCTCACAATCTTTACTCGTTCACAAGCATGTTGAAAAATACGGTCCTCGGAAGCTAAGAATATTCTCACCGACCAAGTCAAGTTCAGGGATTCTCTCGTCGGAGAGTATCCTTCAAGGGAAGATTACGGTTGTAAAGGGATCTGTTTAGCGCGGAGAAGATCTTCTGCAGAAATTAAGGGACTAAATCCTTAAATAAAGAATCCTCGAAGTACTCGTTATTACACTGTGAAATATTTTTTTTTTTTTTTTAATTCAGACTCATTTTTGTGCGAATTTTCAGATCTGTCTTTAATCTGTCATCAGTCTGTCAGAAAAATCAGGAGAGCGTGTCTGAAAATAGTCAACTGTGTCCCAAAATTCATGCAGTGTGTTTACAAAAAAGCTGCGGACACTTTATCTGAAGTTCCAGTCCAATTTTCTTTTTTTTACGGTGCAGATTTACATCTTGCAGCGCTTTGAATGCCATTCGATTGCAACAAACGCGTTAATTTTTTCATTCCTTTTTTTTTTTTCTTTTAATTATACTTGATGGTACACAGAGCGTCTCTTCTCAAATTTTGTGAAAAAATTCCCTGAAATTCCCTTGCAGATTTCTTTGTTTGAAAATTCCAGATTTCGTCTGGCGTTTTTTGCGACGCTGAGGAATCGAAACGAGACGACGCGTCCGCATTAATGCGGACGCGGAAGAGATAAATTTTCCAAAGATATACATCCCGATGCTCGCAATCGGGTCTTTGTCATGCTAACTCGCGGCCGGATATGCAACGAATTCCCGCCGCGTATGTACTTCCCACTTAATTGCATTCTTGCTCGCGCGCGTGATTCGTCGTGTTTAATGCGAGCGTTACGCGATTTCGCGCGAGAATCGGAAATTCAAAACAGATCATCGCTCTAATGACGCGATCACGCACGCGTGATTGTTACGCGTACACGTCGCGCCTTTGTCGCTGGCAGGCCTCGCCGTATACCGGAAGTCGTTTGTCCTGAATTAATTTAGGCCTTTAGTCATTTGTAATTTCATTCGTTTCTCTCCGATAGCGGGTTACCGAGGTTCATATGGTAATCACATCGTTCAATTTTACCTTTGATTTATAGCTTTTTGTTTTAAAATCAAGGATAGATTTGTGTCGAAATTAATTTTTTTTTTTTCTTTTTTTTTTTTCACATTCTTGGAAAAGTTTAGACACACGCGGTAGATATATTCGTAGCGAGAGCGCGCGACTCTAATGGATTCTCGATTATCGAGAGCTTCGCGGAAGGGACGATTATGATTGTAATTCCGGCGGGAAAAGCGCAAAATTGTTTCGGAGGTGAGGGGGGCGAAAGGACTATGGAAAGGACGACGCGAGCTTCATTTCCTGATTTTCTTGACGAGGCCTGCATTATTTCCGGAGCACGTGGAAACTGAGTTTTAATTCCCGCTCGTCGTTGCCCGATATCGTTCATATCGCGATTGATAACACACACGGTGTCGGTGGCGGGGGGGGGGCGCACGTACACCGAGATTGAGTTTCCGCGCGTCTTCTCGCGAATCCCGACGACGACGTCGACGCCATCGCGCTATCCTCGGCACCCTCCTCGTCGTCGTCGGCGACTAATTGACGCAGGGTGGAGAACCAAGATGGCCGGCCTATTACACTTTCAATCTCGCGTTTCCCCTCCCTCCCCCCTCCGCGTACTCCCGCAGGCAGTCGGGACGAATTGAGGGGGAGGGGTTGTTGAAAATAAATATGTCTGCCGCCCTCCTCGCGTTCGATCCTCGAACGAAATTCGCGAGGGTGTATGATAAAATCATTCTCGAAGCAAGCAGAATTATTTATTTATCACATTGTTCGTATGTAATAAACAGTGTTTTGCGTAGATAATATTGAAATCGTCTAGATAAAAGTAAGATAAAATTTTATCTTAAATATAGATGATCTAGTTCAAAGTTTATCTGGGTAATAAATGAAATTATAAAGCATTTTTATGTAGCTGATATTAAGATAATATTAAAAAAAAAATATAATAATTAAGGGAAAATGTAACAGCTAAAATAATATATATATTTACTTATTGATTTTTTTATTAAATACTTTTTTGAGTATAGTGTTTAATAATTCTTTAATATGATTGGATCTTATCTTTGATACTCCGTCGGATCTAAATGTAAGAACGAAACATATTAAAGAAGCGTAACGCGCTTAATAACGGCTCACTTCAGCTGAATGCAGCCATTATCTTAGATAACTTCAGACAGATGATATATTTTTTCATCTAAAATAAAAGTAATACTATTCTATGAAGATAATAATAATTCTATTATTATCTAGATAAAAATGAGATGATGCAATTGTTTTATCTAAATGATTATCTAGACTAACTTTGTCTAGATAAGAACAAACATTAATGATACACATGACGCAATTATTTTGTATTATAATTACGTTGTACGTATTTCGTGCATGCACGAGTAGAATAAGTGAGAGGAGCGCCTTCGTCTATCTTGTTTCGCGCGACGATGTCTTTTATTTATATATACAAATATGAAGAAAAATGCTCGCGCGCGCGCGCGCCCGCAACCGACGACACAAAGCAGCAAAGACGCGCGGGATATAATTCGATTTCTTCACACGCGTCCCCTTGAATAATTGATGCGTCCTCGCGGGCGAGGAGGGTAGCGGAGTAGTCCGTCCTCCGTTAGGATTCTCAGACGCTACGGGAGACACTCGCTCGCACGTACGAGCAAGCAGCTGCTGCATTATTGAGTGGCGAGTAGTAGTAAGACACGAGTAGCTATTACGAGAATCGCGTCGAAGAGAATGTCTTTCCTCTCGTCGCCTCTTCCTCCCTTCCTCTCCGGGGCTCCTTTCCGACACTCTTTCTCTTCTTCTTCTCTCTCTCTCTCTCTCTCTCCTTCCGCTGTCTCGATCTCCTCGCTGCGTCCGTCGCGTCATTAAGGTTGTGCATATTTATCCGGAATGCCGCGACATTTCTCTCTCCCCGGCGGACATTCTCATCCTGGTTTCCTCCTCGAGGAAGTGCCGACGCGCAACCGCGTCGTGTTCTGTCGACCCGACCGATCGACCGACTGAACGACGACTCCCTCGCGCTAAAGGCGTTACGAAGTCATGGTGGTGGCGTTAAAAATTCCATTTTACGGGATTTGTTACCGCGAAACAAACCGCTTCGCCGCCAGGACGAGGTCGTCGTTCTTTTTTAAGAGAACGAGAGCGTCGGCCTCGAGCCGACCGCGAATTTGCGAAAGCGCGATGAAGAAAATTTTCGGGTCGGTGGAAATTTTTTTTTCAAAAAAAAAAACCTCATGCATTATTTTGGCGTCTTTTTCGCGACGTAGAACTTTTTAATCGCTGGCACACACAAACGCCTAGTTTATTTAGTAAAATTGTGTGATCTCACAAAAAAGTTTAAAGAGAGAACACAGAACTTTTTCATAAATAATTTTATTATTATTTATTTGTAATATCTATATTATTAATTTAATTTATTTTTTCTTTTTTTCAAATTTCACTTAATTTTCAATTTAATTAATTTTTTTTTTTTAATTTAATTTAAATTAATTTTTTTAACCTTAATACGTTGACACAAACCCAAAGTTGGCACGATAAATCGAGAATATTCTGCAGCGACATCCTGATGTGATAACATTATATCGCGCCGACACTACTTCCCAGCATAATGTGAAGCGAGTCGGAAAAAGGTGACGACAGGCTATTTTGTTAGGAAAACGAGATCTCGCACGCTCGATCGCCATTGTCATCGTCGTCGATGTTGATGTCCCTCTCGCAAATTTATTTGCCAGCGTAATAAAGAAATCTCGTTACCCTCGTGCATTTTCCTTCTCTCTCTCTCTCTCTCTCTCTCTCGACGCAGTTCACTCATGATCACCGAGTGGAGACGATCGTCCGGGATGAGTTGTCGAGAGAGAAACGGGGGAGGGGGGGGTGAGGGAGGAAGAGGAGAGGGTTCGGTGGGTTGGACGTGAGAAAGGCAGCGATTTGACAATTTCTCGCCAATGACGAGCGGAGACGAGAAATTGGCGTGAAATCCGCTCTTCGCCCCCTCCGGCAGCGACTTATTTCCTATTTACCGTCCCTCGCCCTTTCTTCCCGTCGTCGGAGAGCCGAGGAGGACCCCTCTTTTCACGCGTACCTCGATCACCATCCCTCGATCGCGTCTTAAATCCCTTTGTCAAGGGCCAGACAAAATGGCGACGTTAAGATGGCTGTCTGATCGCGCGATCTTCGTCATCATCGACGTGCACGAGTTTGTCGCAGGAGGCTGCGTTCCGAGGGAAGGATGGGATCAAATCGGAGCAAATCTTTCGCATATCCTCTGCATGTACGCTTTACTATCGGCATCCCCGCATTACATTGGGGGCGGGGAGGAGGGGGCGAGTGTAGATTTACCCCGTGGACCAGATGCATACTGACGAGCCCGATGCATCGTCGATTTGTCTCTGTTTATTTTTTCTTTCTCGGGATGGTATAAAACGGAAGAGAGAGAGAGAGAGAGAGAGAGAGAGAGAGAGAGAGAGAGAGAGAGAGAGAAAGGGGAGGAATGAAGTAAATCCGTGGATTTTCCCAGAGTGACCTTTCGACGCTCGGGTTTCTACGGCATTACCGGCAGCAGCTTCTGTTTTCACTCCCACCCCCTTTCATCCCGCCGGCGCTCTTTGGCGAGAAGGGCAGAGAACGGAAAGGGGTGGGAGACACAGGCGGCCGTTCAACGTTCATTGTGGGTGCTAACCTTTTTATCTACTCCAACCGAAGAGTTTACCGTCTGTATCTTCTTCATGGCTCTCTCTCTCTCTCTCTCTCTCTCTCTCTTCCCTTTTTCTTAAGAAGGACTAATATTATATTATCCCGTTGGTTACTTGGTTTATAATTTTTTAACCTCCCTTCTCTTTTATCCTTCCCTTTTACCCTCCGTTCCCATCTTGACCGTACCCCGCCAGTCGATCGACTGCCCTCCTCCCCGCCCCATCTCCCCGCGTCTCCCCGCGACCGAGCCTTCTGCGCTCGAAGGCACGTCGATGCCAGGCTCCGAGAATTTTCTCAATCAGACTTTCGCCGCGGAGCAATTCGTGGCGCTAACCCTATTAAGGCGCGGCGCGCCGCGCTCGTGCTCTTCTGCCGCCCCTTGGGCCGCGGTTATGGTTCGCGACTTAACCCCATTAACCCTCGAGCGAGAGAATAAAGAGAGAAAGAGAGAGAGAGAGAGAGAGAGAGAGAAACAGAGTTGGAGTCTTGAGTCAATCGGTCACGGATATCTACGTAGATTTTTTTTTTTTTTTTTAATCTGCAAGAATCTCGTCTTCGAAGCCGTCTACATTTATTTTGTCCGCTCGAAAATTCTGTTACGATACGCGGAAAAAATATATTTCAATGTCCGACGAGATGTATTATCGCGTGTACGAGGGGCGGGGAGGGGAGGGGAGGGGAGGGAGGGGGTTTATTATTATTACAGTCATCGTTGTACTTGGCGAAATAACATGTTATTTCCGCCGCGAGTTGTTCTATTTAACGCAGATCTAATTTATCGCATGCACGGGAAACGCAATGCAATAACAAATTGCAAACGCGTTCGTCTAAGGGCCGCCGGGCTCGGCGGTGCGTGACCGGGCAAGATTTTTTTTTTTTCATTCCGCCGCGCTTATTGCGGGTTGCAATTTGTAATTTCCAGTCGGCGGGAGAGGAAGAGGGGAGGGGAGGGAGGCTCATCGGCCGCGACGTAAGTAGGACGAATGATAATATAATGTCATACGCGACCGTTATTTACTACCTTTCCGCCGATGGAGATTCGCCCCCTTCCCCCCCTCCCCCTCCCTCCATCCCGGGAACGGGGAGAAGGGAGAGGTGGAGAGGGGAGGAGGAGGAGGAGGAGGGAGGGGAGGGGGGCTCACGCTGCAACAAAGTCACGAGTAAGTCCCGACGAAATTATTGCCCCCGCATATTGCGATTCACTGTAATGTTATGTATTAGCGTGTTGCCATGGCGGACGTAAATCCGTGACGTGTCACTTAAGGCGGAACGACCGTGTAATCGTCCGGGGACACATCGATGCGACTCGCGACGGTTTTACGCACCAGCTGCGCGCGTGCAGACAGACTCGCGGCCAAGTAAAAGAGAAGAGAGAGAGAGAGAGAGAGAGAGAGAGAGAGAGAGAGAGAGAGAGAGAGAGAGCAGAACTTGGCAAAGTTGCTCGAGTAGTCGAGAGAAGAGAGCCGCGCTCCATGTTATTTCCGGACGCGTGCGTTTTCCTGGCGAGCGGCGATCGTCACGTAACGCGTCTCGTTTCTCTCTTTCTCTCACGCGCCGTACCTGACCGTCCTCAAGCTCGGGACAGCTGATGAATGAAGTTACGTTACGAAACCCGGCGGACGCACACATTCGCGCGCTCGCTACACTCGACACCACGAGCGTTTATATTGACCTTCGGAGCGGTCGTGTCGCTTCCGGCCTTCGCATGTAGAGAGAGAAAGAGAGAGAGAGAGAGAGGGATTTTTCATTCAATGGTGAATAGCAATTTTCCGTTCGATGCAAGCGACTCTTGTACTTTTGTCTTAAAACACTTAGGTTAGTATCACTCGCGATTGTGTCAATCTTAATTTTTTTATACGATTCTTCGATATTAAAGATCAATTTAAGATTTGTCTTGTTTATCATTCTCTTTGTTTAATTTAAACGGAGTGGCTATTCCTTGAAGAATATTGAAAATCTGGAATTCTCAGGGAATTTTTTTTATACAAGGAGAAATTAGGGAATTCTCGTCGAGTTTTGTTGGGACTCAGGAAATTTTTATAGAAAAATTTCTCTTTAATAGTTTTCCTCTTATAGTAAACAGTATAAGCGGCGAAAAATATTAAAGATCAATTTAAGATTCGATTATATGTCATTTTCTCTAATTCAAATAGAATGCCTATTCAAAAATATGAAAGATGTAGGATTTTTAGGGAATTTTTTTGTACTTGTAAAAATTAGGGAATTTTCATGGGATTTTATTAGAAATCAGGGAATTTTTTTATAAAATTCTTTCTATAATAATTTTGCTCTTAAGCACTATAATAGCAAAAGATCAATTTAAAATTAGTAATTATTTGTCATTTTTTTCAATTCAAACAGGTTGTCTACTTCCTGGAGAAATATGAAAAATCTGCAATTCTTATAGGGAATTTTTTTGTATCTAGAGAAATTGAGAAATTTTCATGGAATTTTATTGGGACCCGGGAAACTTTTTAAAATAATTTTACTCTCATACTAAGCAGTTGGCAATCTGCCGATAAATTGTAATTTGCATTTAAGTGTTCTGATTAGATTATTCGTTGACTTAATATTCTATGAATAGACTAATCGCGACATTTAAGTTTGCTACACAGTTTAGTAATGTACAAAAATTCCCTTATGTACAACATAGTGTATATCAGAGCGTGAACAAAACGGATCTACGTCCTTTCGTTCCATTTTTCAACGATCAATATTTATTTATGCGAACGAAACATACCGCGAGGGTATGCTTCGCGGGAATAAAATTAGCGCGTGTAATCGCGTTCGACGTTTACAATTTAATACCGAGCTAAACGACATTCGCTCGGGCAATTCATCGCCTCGCGTATACCTAAGCATATATCGCGCCGCATCTCGCGGTCCGGAAATCGCCGCTTTAATTAAAACGCAAACTACTTCCGCGCGATAGACTCACCATCAAAACACACACACACACACACACACAAAGGCAGGTAATACAGAGCCCTTCGTACGTTATTTCGTACGTTATTTCGCGCGCATTACCGAGTTACAATTTAACGGGACGAAACGGGTTGAGAAAGAGAGAAACGAGAGAGAGAGAGAGAGAGAGAGAGAGAGAGAGAGAGAGAGAGAGAGAGGAGAGAGAGAGAGAGAGAGAGAGAGAGAGAGAGAGAGAGAGAGAGAGAGAGAGAGAGAGAGAGAGAGAGAGAATAGAAAGAGAGGCGGTGGAAAGGGGAAAAACGAGGGGGATAGGGGATACACGGGCGCTTCCGGCCTGTTCCCGGCTTTCCAATATTCTTCTCGGCCGGTCCCGATTGGAGATCGAATTGTGTCCGTTAATTGAAATGATTAATTGTCTCACCTCCGCCGCCGCTCCCGGTGCGTCGCGCCACACCACGCAGCGACGCGCCGCACCTGATTGCTTATTTACAAATAGGAAATACGAAAATGTGCGGAATCGCGCGCGCCGGAGCGGGCCGGGGAAGGATGGAGAAAGAGAGAGAGAGAGAGAGAGAGAGAGAGAGAGAGAGAGAGAGAGAGAGAGAGAGTGTGTGAGAGAGATCGCGTGAATCGCACGCGAGCGGCGTAAACGTCACGTGGAAAGAGAAACGGTGTCTCTCTCTCTCTCTCTCTCTAACTCTGTCTCTCTTCGCGCCGGGGCAATATTGTAGGATATTACGAATTTGCTGTTTTCCGCGGCGGCCGAATTGAAACTGGGATTGTTAATTACTCGATGATTATCGCCGGCCAAATCGCCAGAGTCGCGCTGATCGCAATTGCTTCGCCGTGAACGACCGATACTCCGCTTCTCCCTCTGTCTCTCCTCTCGTTATCGAATCGTCTTTTTTTTTTTTTATCGGCATGCCGGATGGCGCGAGTCTTAGCCCTTTCGCTCCTAAATTATGCTCCTGAAATGTGTGAAAGAGAGTGTTTGAATGTTGTATCGTAAATTTCGCTTAATATTTCTAAAATAAATTTGAAGATTTGAATTTATTCTTCTAAATTTTTAGATCCATCAAAGGCATCATCCTAAGATGCGTCTGATTTAATAAACAACAGCTCTTTACAAGGACATCTATAATTTCTTAATTTCTCAATTTTACTTTCACGAGAATAAAATTACATATAAAATTATATATCTTTTATACGAGAATAAAAGTATATATAAAAAGATAAAAAAAAAAAAAAATCGCCTATCGTAATGCGACTGTTTTACATTTCAACGTGTATGGAGTAAAGTTTCTCCGTACCCCGCGGGGTCAACAATCTTACTCAAGTCTCCGATACAACAGCTCTCGCATCTCAAACAAAGGTGCATCTCGCTCGGTGAGAAATCCTCGAAGGGGTTTATACTCGTCCAATCGAGTCCTCGCTCGCTCGCTCGACCCAAGCGGTCGTGGTCCTCGGTCAGGCGGCGGCTCTTGCGGATTGTAATTCGATGTCGATGGTGTGGAGGACGTAGACAGAGGAGGACCAGGCGACGAGCCAGCCGACGCGGCGCGGCGCGGCTCGGCGGCGGCGGCGGCGGGCCAATTGGAATGCAGAATCATACCGGAAATGCCGAGTAATGCGCCAATCAGAATCTAGGAATAGTTAGAGGCTGCCGGATGATTAGGAATGCACGCAATAACCTCTGATTAATGTGATCGGTGTGTGCTATATGCTGTGTACCGTGGTCGCCGCACGGCGACTCGCCCGCCTCGCTCAACCAGCTCCATCTCGTTGGCTTATGTGCCCGCTTACATGCACACCCTCTCGCCTCTCCCCATCCTCCCCCCCCCGTCTTCCCTCCTTCCACCCTCCCTTTTTCCTCACCCCCTCAGCGATTGACCATTCCCTTGCGCGCAGTTTCTCTTGCACGCGCCTTACGCGCTCGCCCTATCTCCCTCGTTTACGGCTATGTACAGAGTTCCCTCGCAAACCATCCCGTAAGAGGCCTCACCCCCCCCCCTCCTCCCCCTCCTCTCTCCGCGCATACTTCCGCGGGCCCTCTATGTACATCGTGATTATATACGCGTCCGTGTTGACCGTATACATATGTATAATACAACGTTCACGAGAGAGGAGGTATAGGCTGGTTTGTGGAAGAGCTCGCCGTCGGCCAGAGAACCCTCGCTACGCAGACGAAGAGCGAGCGAGCGAGCGAGCTACAGAGGGACGGAGATAGGGAACGAGCGAGCGAGCGAGCGAGCGAGCGAGCGAGTGCGTATATTTGGTGCGTATACTATCCGCCAGCCAGCCGACGGTATGAGAAACGGGAAACGGGATAGGGTGTAGGAGGGAGGAGGAGGAGGAGGAGGGGGGGGGGAGGAGGCGGGAAAGCGGGTGGCTGGTTATGCATTTACATAAATACATAACGCGGACGCGTACAATGTTAGTGCTATGCTGTCAATTCTACCCTCGTAGCGAGGCAATTCTGAGTTATGCCGGGATGCCGTAGCCTGTGACGGCGTCCTCCCTTCCCTCCCCCCCCTCTTTCCTTCTCCACCAACCCTTTTCCTCTCTCTCTCTCTCTCTCTCCTCCCCCTTCGTCTCCTTTATCCTGCTATCCTCCCTTGCTTTGCCGCACCCTTAGCCCTTAGCGGTGTGGCGGCCTCGCCGCCGCCACTATGTTCGGCCCGCGCGCACCCTCTCCGATGCATCGCATCGGAGGGATGCACCCGCGCGATGCGTCGCATCGCATCTCTCTATGCACGCCGGAGGCACCCCGGCGGATCACGATTCCCGGCGTCGGCGGCCTTCTCGTCTTTGAACCCACGCCGCGAGCGCGAATGTCGAGCCGGCGCTAGAAATGACGATAAGTTGGCGCGTGAATCATATCGTTATCGCTATCATTCATAGAGAGTCCGCCATCGTTATTATTTATTGTATTAAATTTTCACGGCGACATTATTGCGATATCGTACGCATGGAGCGATGACATTTAGTAAAGTGAGAAGGGAACAAGTTTCGTTCGATTTTTAATGACGTGACATTTGACGTGACCTTGACGTGACCTTGACACTTGACGTGACACTCGACAAACGTGCTTTTTCTTCAAACGTTGAAGACGAAGTCAAGAGACTTCAAGTATGACTTTATTTTTGAGCGTTCGGAATTTATTGGAACGACTCTCTCCACGTGTTTTTTTTCTTTCTGTCAAAACAGGTACTGATTAAATCATAAAGTTGAAACAGAAAGAAAATCTTATAACATCACCCCCTGGAGGGACGCGGCGAAGTTTTCCATCCTAATGAATTCCCGATACGCATTATTATCGGCGAAAATTGTTACGGAGGAGGCCGATATCGACTATCGTCGCGGGGTGGGGGCGAAGGAGGGGAGGGGAGGGGTGGAAGAGCCGAGCGGTCGCGCGGATCGCGACAGAATTATAACTCTTCGAGTTATTCTTTTCTCGGTCGTGCGGGAGTTCGCTCCCTTCTTATATTTTGCGCGAAGGAATCCGATTAAATTTTATCTCTTCAATTAGCATCGGAATAATTAGCCGCGTCGGTAGCTCGCCCATAATAACCGGCCGAACAATGGCGGCGCGCTTTCCTTTCCTGCCGTTTGTTTTTATTGGGCGTCGCTCGCTACGACGGGGCCAAGGAACGTAAAATTAAAACCTGCCTGTTCTTTTTCGACCCGGTGTGTGTCTGTGTGTCGATAAAGAGTCCGCGTTCCCCTTCTCTCCCTCCCCCCCCCTCACCACTCCCCGCCCTCTCCTCTTCGCGGTGATACACACATATTTGGAGAGCGGGAGCTAGAACTAAATTTATTCGTTTCTCGCTAATTACATTCGCTGTTATTCGCGACGAGAGAGCTGCTCCTTTGATTAATCGACTTGCGCTTTCTTTCTGTTACAGGTGAGTACACGGAGACTTCTTGCAATAATCCTAGCGGACTCATTGATCGATCGATCGATCGATCGATCTCGTTTCCCGGAGACAGATTTATGTAGAAGACCACGAAGCATTTGTGTGAGTGAAAGAATTGAAACGATCTCTTTTAATATAAATTCGCGCCCGCGAAGCAGCTCGGTATCTTTATGCTGTTTCTTAATTAAAAGACAACAATATATTTAAATTTAAATAGAAAGGATATTTTTGATTCATATATATTTATATATAAGGCATAATTGAATACATTAATATTATATACATATGTATCGGAAAATATTATACTTTTTTTTGGAAGAGAATGTACACGCCTCGCCCCCGCCCCCTCCGCTCCTGAAAATAAGAAATCGTAACTTAATCAGGTAACTAGGTGGGTTATCCTCGGCTCAGCTGTGCGCGCGCGCGCGCGCGTCCCTTCGAGATATATCGAAACCAGGTTCGAACTCTTGTACGCTTTTAATAAATGAAGAGCGATCTCGCGAACGTTTCAATATTAAACGGCGCGGTGGGAGAGCGAGGTGAGGTTTTAAGAATTTCAATTTTTCAGCCAACGCCCGTTTCTGCATCTCCCCTCATAAACTATTCACCGCGCGGAGTTAGAGCGGGTGAGATGGGGGAGATAGGGGGAAAGGGGGGATATCTTAAAATATATTATATTTGTCTCGGCACACATAGCCCGGTCACAAAGGTCGCGAATAATTCGCGCGATATTAACCTCGTTTCCCCGTACCCGCCCTCGTCTCCAGATCGATATTAACCTTTTCGATATTCCAACGCGACCGATCCACGGTCTCGCGCGCGCGCGCGCGCGCGTATTTTCCCTTCCGCGTAAAGAAAGATGAATCCGGCGAAAGATGAAGGCGGCGATCTCGAACTCTAAACGTCGGAAATAGCCGTCCGAGTATATATACTCGGGATTATAAATGGCGATCCCGCAATTAGATTAGGTGGAGAGGGTCGCAATTAGAGCGCCGAATTTTCGTCGAACTTAATTTACATTTTACAAATTCTACGCGAGCGCGAAGGTCGCGCGAATTTCTTATCCCTTCTTCTCGAATAGATAATAATCTCAGC
Organism: Cataglyphis hispanica; assembly: GCF_021464435.1. Classification (NCBI taxonomy): domain Eukaryota; kingdom Metazoa; phylum Arthropoda; class Insecta; order Hymenoptera; family Formicidae; genus Cataglyphis; species Cataglyphis hispanica. Next base: position 11,614,183 of record NC_065958.1, read on the forward strand.
GAGTTTCGAATCTCATTCTTTTTCGAATAATAAATTGTCACAAAATGTTTATGCCAGTGTTTACTTGTTATCTAGATGAAGTTATCTAGATAAATTTTTTTAGATAAAGATGAGATAATTATTAAATCATCTCATCTTTATCTAGATAATAATAGAATCTATTTCTACTTCTTTATCTTAGATGGAAAAATGCATCATCTACCATGATTTATCTAAGATAATGGCTACATTTGGCAGATCTCAAAGTGTGTTGCGTCCCTCTTGCTTTGTGCGCGCGAATTTTCTATTTTTTTCACTTCCAAATGTCACTTTTTTACGCAATTTCTTTATTAGTAATGTCATAGCGGAAGATGGAAAAGAATTTAATAAAAAAGTGTATAGATAAAATATATATTATTTTAATTGTTATATTTTTTCTTAATAATTTTTTTTTAATCAATATTATCTTAATATTATTTAAATAAAATGCTTTATAATTTTATCAACTATCTTAATATTTTATCTATTATCTTAATATTATTTAAATAAAATGTTTTATAATTTTATCTATTATATAGATAAACTTGAAACGAATCATCTTAATTTTATCTAAGATGAAATTTTATGTTTTATCTCAACTCTATGTACATAATTTCAATACTATCTATGCAAAACACTGCCAATGTTGCGACAAACTGCATTCTTCAGAGAACGCAGTTCTCTTCTTTAGAATTAATAATTAAGAAAATTCTCTGGAAGAGAATAATTCAATTGCAATTAAGTCTCTTTGATTTCTATGCACCCTTCTCTCGCTCTATATCGCTCAGCGTCACTTATCTATATTTACATAAATGAACGCTTTCCTTAGCGGCACATATTTTCGTGTGTTAATTTTGCCTCTCGAGGGACAAGAGGAATCCTCATCCATTCACGTATGCATAAGAGAGCCTTATAAATTGCTAAGAAACGACTATGAATGCGCGGCTCTTAAATAGCCGTATCAAAGAAGCCCGTAATTCCCCAGTCATATACCCGCTCAGATTGTTCAAGACCGAGAGATCGTTCGTCACCCGGTATACCGGAGGGTCATAGCGTTCGCGTCATCCATCTCGTGAAGACGCGCCGTGAAGTCACACGTATACGCTACACGTGTATGCGTGTAGGGGGTCGGCAGACGCACACACACACACATACACACATAGACGCGCACCTCGTACCCGCGCTGAAACAAATATAAAACATAAAATATATATTAATGTTCGCCGGTTTCTTCGTAGCCTCCGCGGCGAGATAGCGAGGCAAGCCGGGGCGCCCGGGAGAGAGAAATATTGTATGAATCATTTATCAGTCTGGCTGCGTCTGAACGTAGCCGCCCGGCTACGTATAGTTTCGTTGCACATATATAAATGTGCCCGCACACGTGTGCGTATCTCTCCATACGTATATACGGGGTGTCCCGGCTTTTTTCTTATGACAAATTCGAATTCCGGTCAATTCTTTCGCAGCAATCCCCTCGATTTTCCACGTTAATTATCTCGACGTATATAAAGTTTGATATAATACTTGAAATTTTTTTTTTTCTTATTAAATATCTTGAAAATAAAGAGAAAGTTCGAGCCCTCGAGATTATTTGAGAAACGAGAGACTTTAAGCGCTTTCGATCGTAGCATCGGTTAACCTTGATTCCCTTCATTTCTAAAATCGTTTATCGATTGACGTTTCTTCTTAGGTTAGATTTACTTTATGATTTCTTCGGGAGGGAATTGTACGATTTCTAGGACACTCTGTACATAGGCTAAGGCTCTCCCGTATATAATGACCCAATTTATAACACTAGAGCGCGAGAAAGATACAGGGGATCCAATTTGAGCATATTTTACACCCTCGAAAAATCAGATCGTTTCTTTTTTTTTCTGCACCGCGTCCATCTCCGAGATTTTTTCCCCGTGACGAGACATGCGAGGAACACCCTGTATGCACACGTATACACTCCCGTATATAAATATATACGCGAACGGTACACGTATGTGCACACGGGAGGGTGCGAGGGGAGGCGGAGAGGGGAGGGGGGAGGGGACGGGTGGTGGAAGGTAAAAAGTCGAGCGTCCCGGAAGAGAAATAAAGAGACTAGAGGGCTCTCTTCTCTCCTCTGCTTTTTCTTTCTCCGCGTCTCCTTCCTCCCTCTCTTCCTCTCTTTTCTTCTCTCCCATCCCTCGTCCCTTTTTTTCTCTCTCTCCTCTCTTTCTCTCGCGCATTCGGGCTTTCCTGGCTGGAGGACTCACACACAGCCTGGCAGCCACTTACCGAGAACTCAAATTGACTTTACGATGGCTTCCTGCCGTTCGTAAATAGCTTAGAACAAGTTTCGACCGTGCGTTCCTCCTCGTGCGATCCTCGTCAAACGTTTCATGTAAGAAGGGCGCGCCCTTCGCCCTTCTCTCGCAGACCTTCCCCGCGAAGACCTTCCGCTGACGGAGGAGGGAGGCCGCCGTTATTTTTTTCTGCTCGTTCAAGCTTCTTCTACTTCCTTCTTCTTCTTCTTCTTCTTCTTCCTCCACCACTTGCGCGAGTTTCCAAAGGGATGAACGCACGGTACTTACACTGCGCTTTCGCGGAAAAACGGCGTATGCGAAACGGGCGTAGCGTCTTCGTCTTAGGGGGTGCTCGTCCACGAAACAAGGATCGATAGGAAGGTTACATTTTTCTACTCACCGACGCACTTTGCGAGAGTCTTCTTATACGCGTACTTTTTTTTTTTTTTTCCATATAATATAATTTATTTTACTCTAGATGTTTGGTACAGGGAAAAATTTAATTATTCAAATCAAACCGTACGTAACTTTTAGATAGAAAGTCAATTTAATTTTAATCGCGTGGCGAACATTTAAACGATCGGCTCCGAATTATGATGTTAATTCATTCATCGCGTTGTAAAAAAAAAAACAAGAAAAAAAAAACGAGAAACAACGATCTGCCTCGAAGGAACGAATCGTCGGATTAAGTAGGCGAGCTTCCCTCCTTTCCCGTCGATAATCGCGGAATTTCCAACCGGACGGGAAAAAAAAATCACAGACAGCTTGCAGCGTTCTTGCCCTCGGAGGCAGCGGAGCCCTAGCCTGCAGCTCTCGTCTCGCGGGGGCGACATTCGATAGTGTTGGGCGAGGAGGCCGGGGAGGGCGGGGGCGGGGGCGGGGAGGGTGGAAAAAAGACACACAAGCAGCGAGCGCCGATAATATCGGGGGTTGGGATGGCGGAGGAGGGAGGAGCAGGGGAGCGGGGGCAGGAGGAGGAGGGTGCGTTTTGCGTTTGTTTGCACGCGCGGGAAGGAGCGCTTGCCGAATCCCGGATACGGTATCGAAGCATCTCTCCCGGCACCGGTAGCGGCGCTTTATTGCGATTTTTATATTTCATCCCGCCGGGGTCCGGCCCGATCAAAAGCGCTCTGCAGTATGCATGCGCGGGGGGTCACGCGGGGCTCGCCTTTCTCGTACCTGGCCACGTGCGTGCACGCTCTCTCGCTCGCTCGCCGGTCAGATGCGAGGAGAGGAGAGAGAGAGAGAGAGAGAGAGAGAGAGAGAGAGAGAGAGAGAGAGAGAGAGAAAAGGACGCATAGGACCGGGGACAGCCGAGGGATGGATTGAACGAGAGCGAGTTTATTGTATTTTAGGAGAAAAATTCGCGAATACGCGAAAAGAGCGGCGCTCAAATAGGGTTAAGAGAGAGAGAGAGAGAGAGAGAGAGAAAGCGAGACGTATGTTACGTGAATCTTATCAATTTCGATAAAATGTTGCATCATGTACGATACAATCAAGGGAATGATATATACAAGATGTTTGTCATTATATTTTTTTTTTTTTTTACTCTGTAGATTTCTTTGAGAAATCAAAATTTGATATTTTTTTAATAAAAATTTGAAAAAATATTATTTTATGTTAAATTTTAATTTTAAAAAATATGTATATATTTTGATAAATTACTCTCTTAAATGGAATCGGTTTATTGTCATTGAAAAACAGTGAATACAATTAATTATAGCACTGCAGATAAAAGAAATTTTATTGAGAAAATTATAATTATAATATTATTTAGCGATTATTACTTATCTTTTAGTGAAGTTTTTTTTTCGTCACAACTAATTGAATGTAAGACGAAGAAACAAAGTGTGAGTGTTTTGAAGATCAATAGAATAATTATTCTTCAGCGAAATTTTGCATCACTACTTTAATCAATGCTTTAATCAATCTTTATTGATTCAATTTAAGAGAGTAAGTTATCTAAGTCACAATTTTGTTATAAAGTTTACGAGGAATTAATACAAATTTGCATTAATTTGTCTGCTTTAAATAAATAAATATGAAAACTTTTAAAATTATTTAACAGATTTTCTTTTTTTAAAAAAAAAGAACAACGCATTTATTTGCAATTTAGATATATGATTTAGATTTTTGAAAAATTAGAAAACAATGCGAAGAGAGAGAGACACTGAATTTTCGTATATATTCACGATCGAAAAAAAAAAAGGAAGCGGAGTTAGGGGCAGCAGCGCCAATTTTTCATTCCCGAATAAAATTATTATCGACGAATGAGTAAGAGAGTGGCTCGCAGGTTGGCCCCTCCCCTCCCCTCCGGGTTGCCGGGGGGGTTGACCATCGAAGCGGTGGTTGCGATGGATAACGCGGCCCGGAAAAGCGCAGCGGCCCGAAGAAAGAAAGAGAAGGGACACGCGGAGTATAGGAGAGGGCGAACGGACCAGGCTATTTTTAATATTTAAAATTTAATTTACAAAATGCCACTGCCCGCCCTCGCTTTCCCTCTTCGCTCCCCCCCCCCAACCCCTATCCGAACACATGCGTTCGGTCACGTCGTTACACGACGAGCATTTATCATCTGCGCGGCGCCGCTCCCGATTATTGATACCTGCGGATCCCGCGTGTCTTTCTTATAGCCATTTGGATTTTTCAATTGTCGCATACGCAAAAAAGCAAATCTCTCTCTCTCTCTCTCTCTCTCTCTCTCTCTCTCTATTATCGAAAATCGAATATTATAAATTTTACATTACCAATATTACGTATATATGTATAAGTCCAATTTCTACCGCGTTAATTTGTAATGTCAAATATTTTTGTCCAGACAGTTTATTTAATGAAGAATGAGGGATTATTATTTTCTGAAAAGTTTCATCATTTTCCACAATATTTCAATCCACGGCGTTCGCATATTTTCCGCGGAAACTTAAATTAATAATTATTTTGATTTCTCGAATAAAAAAAAAAAAATCTCTGTCCGAGTATAGTTTGTTAGAAATATATATTAACTGGAGGAATATAGTTTTGTCATTTATTTTTCCTCTCGAAACTTTTCCTCAGAAACTCATTAATTTTAATTTCTAATTATTTGAAAATAACAAGTGTCTCGATATTTTCATTCAGAAAAGAGAAACGACATTTAAATATTTTGATCATAAATCTGTTATTAAAAAATAATGTGATTAAGAATTGAACACTTTACATTTTAACACGGCTTATGATATGTTTTATTAATAAAGTCATAATAATTATTAGATACAATTTTGTATACACGGTGTCGTTTTTAAAATTATATATATATATATATTTTTTTTTTTTGAATTCTTGAAATTAATTATCCCATATATTACATATTAGATACATGTGTAAAGGGTTTTTATTATTTCACGTACACCCTGTTAATTATATTTAAACATCACATTTATTTAAATGCCGTTTGAAATTAAAATACTCGCATATACATCCAACCCTAGGGGCGAGGGGCGGGGGGGGGAAGGGGGTATACGATCGAATTCTCATTGCCTCAAGAACTCCAATAACGTCCTTCCAACGCGTTGCAAATGACTTTGACCCCCTGCGATCGCGCGGCGTCTGTGCGTGTGTTGTAATTACGCGGATTAAGACGATTTCTCTCTTATTACCGGACTAGGTAATGATTCGAAATTTTACGACGTGAAGAGCGCGTGTGCACACAGGACAAAAAGAGAGAGAGAGAGAGAGAGAGAGAGAGAGAGAGAGAGAGAGAGCAACAGCGGCGCGATTTGCGCCGTTCTTTTCGTCGGGTCGTAAAGAAACCACGGAATGCGCGATTATTCGCGCACAACCGACGTCCATGGCATCGTCGACGTCGTCGTCTTTCGTCGTCGACGTCATCGTCGTCGTCGTCGTCGTCGTCGTCGTCGCCGCCGTCGTTCCCGTTGTCGTTACTGCCGTCCCGCGCGTTATGACAATTTTACTTTTATCGATCGTTCCGGGCGGACGACGTTGTATCTCCTCCCTCTTCACCTCCCCCCCTGCACCCTTTCTCCTTTCGCGTTCCTCTTTCTCTCTCTCTCTCTCTCTCTCTCTCTCTTCTGACGACCGGCCTCTCTTCTCTTTCCCTCGCTCGCTCCCTCTCACCCGGAGTGCTCGCTCTCTGTTTACAGTGCTCGTCGTGCATGGGCGATACGGGGGGGCGGTGGGGGGAGGGGGGGAGGAGGATGAGGGAAGGGAGGTGGAGGAAGGAGGAGGAAGGGGTGCGCGCCTCGTCGAAACTTAAGCGGTCGTGTACCTTAGGTATACGCGGCCTCGCGTGTACCTACATAATACGACGTAAGTTACGACGCGCCATGTAACTTTGGCACTTTGGACAATGGCTGCTTCTCTTCTCCACCTAAACCTCCCTTTCCTCCACCTCCTCTTTCCTGCCTGCCTGCCTGCCTGCCGTTCGTCCCTCTCTCCCCCGCCCCCGCCACGCTCCCACGACTACCCTCTCGACCGGCCTCGCCTTCCTGTCGGCATCGCGCCGTCGTATATAGCTCGGCGAGAGAGCGGTACAATCAGGCACTAAATACTCGTTGGCGTATCGCGCCTAGGACGCCCAGACCTAGCACAAGCAGCCCCAGCCGGGCGCGCTAATGGTAGCTGCCGTCTACTATATAATGTCCGCGACCGTGATAGTAATAATACGCAACCGAGGCCCGGGTACAGTGCGTCGCGAAAGTTCGATCGAGGGATCTCCCCTGCTTTCGGAATTTTGTTGCTTGCGGACTGGTAAGATACGGTGCCGTTTTTTCCCCCTTCAATTGAGCTTCGATCTCTTGAAATTGTCTCGGCGATCCGCGTTCTCTGAAATATACGATTACGGTGACGCGATCCAACGATCTCGGATTAAGCGGCGAGGTGCGACAGAGCGTCAGAGCTTTGATCATTCGTGTTACCTTTAGCTGAAGCGCGAATCCCACAAAAGATCAACAAGCGCGTATATCAATGGGAAACCCCCCCCTCCCGCCCTTTTAACTTTCGCGCGACGCTTGACGTGGAAGGAAGGGTCGATCGGTTGGTCGGTCGGTCGGTCGGTCGGTCGCCAGCTTCCGCAATTCGCATTCGTGAAATCGATTCTCGATTGTACCCCCTCGGACTCCCGATACTGAACGCAGGGTAATTCGAACGTGACGGCGGCCGGAGGTTCGGCGATGACGCTGATGGCGAGAGTCAGTCGCCGGGTCGGTGAGGCGGGGGTTTCGTGGCGAGGGGGGGGGGAAGGGAGGGGGGGTTGGTGGCGGTGACGAGGGAAAGGGCGGAAGCGGGGTGTACGGGGAAGGGATCGGTCGGAGGGATTGGCTCGCCTCAAACGAGCGACGTATCTCTAATCCAACACCATAGAACTGACCAGTGCTATTTAGTCCGCATTGTATCGGATAAAGGGAGTGCCAGTGTAGCACCACCATAGTAACACCATGCCCTCTGTCGATCTCCACCGAGCCCCCACACGTATTCGTCCCCTTTCGCCAGGATCTGGCCGACCCTGTGCCGACCGTGTTCTCTCCCCTTTCTCTCCGCGCGACCCCTTCTTGGCCTTTCTCTCCGCTCTACCTCTGTCACTCTCTCGGCCATCTCTCTCTCTCTCTCTCTCTCTCTCTCTCCCTGTCTCTCTCTTTGTCCCTCTTATTCCGCCAAACACCCTTGTCCTCCACGTCGGCCGTCGTTCTCTCCCCCGCGCGCTCGTTCTCTTCACCGTCCGCCCTCACCCCCCGTGGAATCAATTGCGGTCGCCATGACTACCGTAATGGAGATCCAGGACCAAGAGGGTGCCTTTTCCACGGGAGGTTGACCAAAGCGTATCGCGTAGTGCCTACACGTCAGGGCGAAATCAAAGACCGAGCTCGAAACCGCTAACGCCGACGAGCCGGCCTCGTTGCGGCAGGCAAGAGAAGAGGACTTTCTCTCTCTCTCTCTCTCTCTCTCTCTCTCTCTCCCTCACTCTCGCGTCCCTCAACTTCGTCCACCCTCTCGTTATGCTCGATCTACCGGAGGATCAACCCCGATGAGCTGACAATCCTCAACCGCCCGGCCGCTCGCGAACAAGTGAACGATCAAGCGAGCGAATCTGCGGCTCGTATCTCAATAACCAATCGATTACTTCGATCTCAATTCCCTCTCGTTAAGCACGTAACATTCATGCGATGTGGTTCTCCGCGAGCTTGCGGAAAGGCTAGAGAGGAGAAAGGTACTTATCCCTTTCCGCACACATACGTGTATCGTGATGATCAATCTTTAGTCTTTTTCATGTCTTTGAATTTCTGTTTTTTTTTCAGATTTTTGTTTCGAAATGTATATATATATATATATATATATATATATATATATATATATATATATATATATACAGTGTACTTAAATGCTGCGTAGAATGAAAAATATTCCTTGTACTCAGATAATTCATTCGGTATTGTTAATAATTTGTATACATAACCGGAATATATGTCAATAGTTTGAAAATTAGTTGAGGAAGTCTAATTGAGGAAACGTTATATTTTTAACTGATTGAGGTAAATTTCTAAAGAAACACGACTCATTACAGCAAATCAGCCAAGTAAATTTACCTTGTGGAATTGCAAAAAGGAACGAGGAATATAATAAAAGGTCGACGGTAATAGGTGGAATCACAAATAATATTACAATCACAAAATGATACCTAATTTAGGATATATAAATGTTGAAACGATAAGATTTTGCAAACAACTTAAGTGGCACGACCTAAATTTCGAATGAATCTTTTATCCCCCACCCCACCCCCGCCCTTCCCCACCCCTATTTCTTTTTATACATTATTCTAGAAAAGATAAATAAGTGAAATAAATTTGATCTGTGGTTTATTCTTTCATAAATATTCCAGGATACTAAAACTTTTCGAAAATAACTGTATATATAAGTACTTTATTACACTTAAATATATTATTTGCCATAATTTTAATTAAATATGCAATTCTTTTTTCTTGTATAAATACTTACGTGTAAAAAAAAAATGACAATCTGTTGTGACATTTAAAATAATTAAGTGCGACATCTACAGAATTATTAATTAATTTCAAAATAATAATGTGATGATAATAATGTAACATTTAAAATAATTAAGTGCGACACCTACAGAATTATTAATAATTTCAAAATAATAATAAATAATTCCTTTTTAAATCTACCTTGCCGAACGAAGAAATCGGGCGCAACCCTTAATGCTACCGTCCTATGTGCCTGTCGACCTTCCGCATCGCGTATATATTTCTGTATCATTTTGACAGAAATCTTAACGAAGTCGTGCACGCATACGTAAGCGGGGACCTCGTCCCGTTGACGGCTCGGGGAGACGAGATCCTCGGCGGTGCCGATCGCGGGGCGGGGGGGGGAGGGGAGGAGGAGAGGTGGAGAGGGAGAGGGAGAAGAACGCGAACGCGTATTAATACCCTTCTGTCTGTCTATCCCGCTCGCGCCCGCAACACCGTCCGTCGGCTTTATGCACGTACGATACGTAACACGTAGCACCCGGCGAAAGGGTGGTTCGGATCACGCGATCGGAACCGGCAGTAGCAGTATCAACCCTTTTCTCTGAAATCAAATTCAACTCCCCGCCGCCGCTCTCTCTCTCTCTCTCTCTCTCTCTCTCTCTCTCTCTCTCTCTCTCTCTCTCTGTCTCTGTCTCTGTCTCTCTTCTACCCATCTATCGCGCGAGCTTCCCGCCCTCTCGTCCGTCTCGTCGCCCACGCCACAAGCCTGCCTGTCCACCCCTCGTTCCTTCCTTCGTTCGTTCGTTCGTTCGACCAGCCTAGATGTAATTACATAATGGTTTTATGTAGAGACCCCTCGCGCGCGCGCCCTATCTCCCTCCCCCCGCGTCTCGGCCGCCACTTCTCTTACCTCCTCTTACTGTCCCTTCTCTGATTCTCTCCCTCTTATGTACGGTCCCCCTCCCCACCTCTCTTCCGACCGTCCGCGTAACCGTGCAAATAGGTATCCCCGCGGTCTATCAATATTGCACGCTTGCTTACGCCGACAGGAGGAGGATGAGAGGGGGGGGGGGGGAATAAACGCGAAGGGTATGTGTGTGTGCGCGCATGGAAGGGTGGCCAAGAGGGCGGCGATGACGACGACGACGTCGTGTGGCGGCGGCGGTGTGGCGTCCTCGTTAAAAAACCTGTCATTACTCGCCTAGATTCCGGACTCGACGATCGGAAAATACGCGCTCGTCTCCGCTCGAGGATAACATCGGGGTGATGATAGAGAGATGGATAGATGGGCGGGGGGACGCGAAGGGGCGCGGATGGCGGGAGAAGGGAAGGGGGGCGCGGCGGCTGCGTTTTTTGCCTTCTTATCGACTAATTAAAAGATTCACGCGGCCCCCGCGCGGATCGTCTACCTTCACCCTTTCCCGTTTCTCTCTCTCTCTCTCTCTCTCTCTCTCTCTCTCTCTTCTTCGCGCCCGTCTCTTTTTTTTTATCCTTCTCTTCTTTTGCGCGCGCTGCAATAGTAACGATTACGATGAACGAACAACGACGACGACGACGACGACGACGACGACGACGACGACGACGATGACGATGAACGGCAACGCAGCGCACCGGCACCGGCGTGTATATAATTCAAGAAGAGAGACGAAAGAGAGTCGCGCGGCGGAGAGGATGGGTGAGGGGAGGAGAGAGAGAGAGAGGGGGGGAGAGGGAGTTGGGCAGAGCGAGCGAGTGAGCGAGAAGAGAGGACGGAAGGACCCTTCCTCTCCCGGGGTGGCGAAAGGGTTAAAACATAGGGGCCGATGAAAAATTCAGGGGGATTTCAGTGGCTGAAAAACATTGTTTAGTCCCCCTCCCCTCCTCCCTCCCTTCTCCCTCTTGATGCGTCCGCTTCTCTCTCTCTCTCTCGCAGTCCGTCCTCACGGTAGCGCGCTCGGCCGAGCCCGTGGTTCATCTATTATTTCCGCGACACCGGGTAGACGCGCCACACGAAACGCGTGTCCGGCCTGCTACCGTCCTTCTCCACTTTTGCCTCTCGATCTGCCGATCCCCCCCTCCCCCCCCTTCCCTCTTCGCCGGCTCATCCATTCCCGGCGCTTGTCCCTTCGCGCTTCGTCTCGATCGCGCGCGCCTTTGTCGCGTGAACACGCGCGGCCGTTTTCCGCTCTTCTCCACGAGGAGAGAAAGGAGAGGAAAAAAAAAATTAAAAAAAAAAAACGGAAAAGTCCCGAGGGCGCATCGAGCCGTCCGGGAAGTCGCGCATTGGAAAAACGCAACGCGTGGCGACGAGGAATAAAAGTCTCCCTCCCACCCTTTTTCTCGATCGACGTCGAAGTGAGATTGTATTTTACCCTTTACGTATATATATATATATATATATATATATATATATATATATATATATATATATAGGGCGAGAGATAATTTCGAGAAACGCGCGGGCGAGACATTCTGCGCGTTTTGTTTTGATTTCATAGCGCGTCGCGTCGCAACATTTCCCGAGATAATGGCCATTTTCCGTCATTTTTCGTCGCGGCGTTTCGCCCACGATCGACTAAAAATGAACGAACAGCGAGGGATTTTCGTACTGTCAACGTTTTATTATTTATTAGGTGTAATGGAATTTGATTATTATTTGCTTATTACCGGAGATATTTCCTGACTTTATATCAAGTTTTTATTCGATACGTTGAAAAGTCAGCTATCTAAACTAGATCGAATTCTTCAGGAATGGAGCCAGCACAACACTTTGTTCATTTCTGCAGAGTTTGATCCAGTTAAGATAGTCGACATTCCAGCGCCAAGTTTACAGCGTGTTGATTGGTCGAGTGTTGCAATTGTCCTAGAAATAACAAAAATTCCCGAGAGACTCATGTACCGAGTGCGATAATAATATCTCTAGATAAAACAGCATCACATATTACAAATTTTGTATAAACTTAAGTTTTTTATTTCGAGATTATATATTTATTTATTTCTTTTTTACACACAGTGAACGATTACACGAACAAATAAATTACGATATATGAGTCCGATATAATTAAAATATTTAATAAGGAGTTTCTCTAATTAAAATATATTTTAATATATTTATTTTATAATAATAGAATTTAGAAAATAAATATATTAAAAATATTTTAATAAATATATAAAGAATATTTTAATTTAAAAAATTCCTTCTTAAATATTTTAATTACTTTACTTACATCTATATTTACATTTTTTAATTAAATAAAAAAATAAAATAAATAATTTTTTTTACCATGCGCGTCTGTCATTAGTTTTCGCCGATCGCGTATTTCCGCTCGTGAAACGTGCGGTACGTTTCCGATGGAATTGCGTCGATAATTCAAGCCGAGTCATCCTTAGGCCGCGTTAACACCCTCGCGAAAGGGGTGACGTGCCGCCGACGGGGGGTGGAGGGGGGGGGGCAAGGTGGTTTGAAGAAACGGAGCGGGGCAGGAAATGAAAATTGGGACACCTCTCGGAGGTGTCCGTGAATTCAAGTGACGTTCTCTCTCCTTGACGGTCGACAATCGATGCCTCGTTGCCCGAGTGCCTCTTCGCCGTCCCGCTTCCCTTTTCCTCGCCAGAAAAAGTTTCGATCCGTGCCACGCGAGTAAACACGCCGGCATGGAAATTTATCGTCGTCCCGAATTCGCGCGCGGTCCGATAAACCGAATGATTTACTCGCGTAGCTTCGACGAAAATCCTCGTCATCGTGGAAATCGGATGAGTACAACCGAACGGAATAAAATAAATTGTATTGTGTCCCATCGAGGGTCAACAAGCCGTAAAGTATAATTTCAAAGCGGCACAAAAAAAAAAATAATAATAATTCTATTACACGAATATCTCAGAGTTTTAGTTCGCGATTTTTTTTTATTCACGAACTCTTCGAATAAAACTTCACACACACACACACACACACACACACACACACACACACACACACACACACACACACACACACATCACGATACAAATAATTTTTAAATATACTTACTTATCGAAGCAGCTGATCTATAAGTTTATAGCGTATATTTGTCATGTATCGTTAAATTAAATAAAATAAATAAATAAAAATTATTTTATCTCGTTCCTCGAAAAACAAATAGTCATAACTTACAGCTTTAAAAATATTAGAAAACGATAAAAAAAAAAATACGACACTCGCGATATCGGAGCATCCCTCATTCTTCGCTAATAGGTGAGATTTATAAAGGATCGCGGGACGCGTCGCGTCCTTAAGGATACGGGCTCCTTATTTACCAAGCGTATGTGAGAAAGAGGAAGGGATTGTGGCGCGGGCATTATTTATCGTTCGACCGTGGCTTCTAAAATTAGGCGAAAGCACAAGTAAGTCGGAATCGATATCTCGCAGAGAGCGAGAGAGACGACGCCGCGTGTCGGTGGTTGTTTCGCGGCGGGAGGGGGACAGGGGAGGGGAGGGAAGGGAGGGAGGGCGATATACACAGGAAAGGTCGGAGAGTAAGCAACAACGCGTAGCGGCGGGCCACCCTCCCTTCCCCCTCGCCCCTCCTCCCTCCCTCCCTCCCTCCCTCGCCGCCCAACTAAATTAATCTAAGTAATTCATGTCGAAGTTTGTTCTGCCGCCGTGGCAGAACGTGTGGATGTGTGTGTGTGTTGTGTGTGCGTGTGTGTATGTGCGTTGTGTATACATATGTCCCGCGCGACACGCACACCGACGATGTTTACCCGGTAATGTACGACGGTACATGCGTAACGTTTTCGATCTACATCTCCTTCCCCTCTCCCCCCACCCTCACCCTGTCTTTCTATCTTTCTCTCTCTCTCTCTCTCTCTCTCTCTCTCTCTCTCTCTCTGTCTTGCAATATTTTTGTTTGCATTCGCTGAGAGTATCAATAGAATATCGGATCTCCTTTTTACACGGGGGGGAATAAAGATCACGGTTGAATGATACTACGCGCTTTTTCGTCTCATCTTGTTGTTCGATTCGGAGGTGAGTCTGAACTTAAATCATTCCTTGATCATTGATGAACGCTTTAACGAACGTGACTTTTCCGTTGCGCGATATTTTTTAAGTTCTGAAATTGTATTTTCAGTTTATTTTCTGATATGATAAAAATCAAAAATCTTATATCATAAAAATGGAAAATAATTTTGCGAATGAATATTAAAAAATAATTAAGAAATACAAGGAAAGAAAATAATATAAATCCTCTTACATCGTAAGCTTTATATTATTTTGATATCTTCTTTCGCCCGTATTTTTTAATCATTTTGCCTTAATAAAATTATTACCGATATTATTTTGATATCTTCTTTCGCCCGTATTTTTTAATCATTTTGCCTTAATAAAATTATTACCGATACGATCGTGTCGTGTCTGCGAGCTAATGAAACACATCGCCGATTGTCTTTCGTTAATATTTCTTTTCCATTATACAAAAAGTTCTGCGGGAGAACTTTTTATTTGTCCCAGTTTATTCTGTCCCGTTCCCATTGACGAACGCAATAGTCGTTTAATCTACAAGCTTGTCAATATAAGTGACATTTAAAGCAAACGCTGCGGACTCTCCCGAAGAGCCACTCGAGCCCGCTCGAGTCGCACAGTCTTCTCCCTGATCGTCGACGAGAGGGTGGGTGGACTCTCCCCGAGGAGAAGAGTTCGCGTGTTCGCGGGGGCCAAGTTCCGGTCGCGTCACGGCGCGTCGCGACATTGCGCCTTAGGATGACGGAGGAGGCGCGTGCACGCATCTCCGCGTGCGCCGACGGACGGTGGCGCGGATCAGCCGCATTCCCGAGATAGTTGCGTCTTGCTCCGTCGCGTCCGATCTTATCCGCGGCGATAAATAGCGCAAACTCGAGCACGCCACGACGATTACCGGCGAGGCCTCCTCGCCATCTCGCGTCCTCGCGTCTCTCGAGCCCGCGGAGAATTCGGCCCCTCCTCCCCCTTCTTCGGGATTTGTAGGGACACCGACAATATGACATTATGTGCCTCGTTGAGGGATACGCAGGACGTTTATGGGGCATCTTAGAAAAACGTGGAAAGTCTGGAATTTTCAAGGAATTTTTTTTTTCTGGAGAAATTAGGAAATTTCTGTAGAATTTTATTGGAACTCGGGGAATTTTTATATAAATTTTTTTTTTTTTTTATAATTTTGATTGCTTGTATTAAGCAGTGCAAGTGGCGAAAGATATTAAAAATCAATTTAAGATTTGTCATTGTTTGTCATTTTCTCTTGTCAGTTTTCTTTCTTTTTTTTTTTGTACATAGAGAAATTAGGGAACAAAAAATTCCCCTTTTCTATTAATTTTGCTCTTATACTGCTCTTATAAGCAATCTGCAATCTGTCGAGCCAAGTTATGAACTATAATTTTTAAAATATATTATTATATCTATCTTTTTTTATATGCAGATATTGAATGTCTTAACAAAATATTGAATATGCAGTTGTATATTCTTTGCTTTAATTTTTAGTGATAAAAAGTGAAAATGTTATGCGAGTTGAGAATTTTTATCTTAACGTAAGCTAGTCAATTTTTAACACAGCTATTTCAATTTTTTTTAACACTTGAACTTTAAGTGGTTTTGTGTTTTTCCTTCGTATAAGAGAAAAGTATAGAAAACGTAAAATAAAAAAAAATCTATTTTAGGAAATTGCACCGTAAAATCTTGGAAAAATTCTCTTTGAACGAGGACCTGAAATTTTGAACAAAAATACTTGAAAGATTAGGGAAGTGTTAAAAAATCTTTTTACAAAATTTGAGAAAAGAGAAAAAGAGAAAGAGAGAGAGAGATCCTGTATACGTTAATAAGTTCTGCATTTTTATGTTTTAAAAATTAGGATTGCTAATGCTGTCTGTTCAATCGACGGTAATAAACATTCGAAATCGTTTCACATTAATATTTGATTTTTCAGAAAAATCAGTTGTCCTGATTAATTCAATTGCCACGCAAAATTTAGTTTTCCATATTTAAGTAGATTTATTAATATTAAAATGATTAATTTTTTTTTTTTAATTTAATATATGCGAGACTGTCTCGCGCTCTGTAAACACAAATCTACGTCGCGAAAAATCTACGACGATCCGAATTTGCATTATTTTTTTTTTTTTAAAAAAAAAAAAAAGATTGGGCCATACACAGCAGCAGCGGTGCAAATTAATTTTTGCACGCTTATAGCGACGGGCGGTACGGACACGTTGGCGTGATTTATACACGTCCCCGCGATGGCAAGACGAATGGCGCGAAGAAATTAAAAAGATGCACACCTACACGCGACCTGCGATTTATTCTCGGACTCGCGCATTAATTAAATTAATTAGCGGAATCTCTCGCGGCGCGACGCGCGTGCGTGCGGGCTTCCGCTTGCACGCGCCGCTGCTTTGCGTTTCGAGGAAATCTCGTTTGATTTTAGCATGAAGCTTGCCTTGGGATCGTAATCGATGAGGGTGACGACGCGACGATAATGGACGTCGAACGGGAAGAATCCGGTCGCGTGACCCGACGCGACGCGCCGGCGGCCTTCATTAATTCGGGTCGCGTTAATTATAATCAGCGCTTCCGCGCGAGCGGCGGGGCCCTCGCCTGATTTATGAAGACAAAATGTCGGAACTGATTTGCAAAATGGTCGATCCGTATCGCCGCGCGATGGGGGACGGGCCGATGGCCCGTCGTTACGTCGTCGGTAAATAACGACGTTCCCGCGCTGATATCCCGCCCTGCCTCGTGATTGTATGATCAACTGATTCTCACGAAGCGGCCGATCATCACGCGATTTCTTTCACGAGACTCTTCGGCCACCGCCTCCCGTCAATATATACATATAATCGGCGACTCGCTATTTCTATACTACGCTATACTAATTTACGCTTTACTAATTGCTTTATATTTAAATGTCTTTATATATATAATTTGTACACAAATATGTGTTTAATAGACACGTATGTTCGATTAATCATGCAATTGCGCCGCGTCGCAAGCTCGTATATATTTTAGACCGAATCACTCAAAGTAGGTATAATTTATTAACATTATTCTTTTCAACTTTTAATAATCACTGACTGACCAAAATCACATGACTTTTAAATATCAAATGTCGAGAAATAAAATTGTAGGTAACTCCACAAAGTCAAAATATTTTACATCCGTATAATTTATATAACTTCTCTAGCTTGTGTATACATTTTTTGTTAATTCTTTCGATTTTTTCATCATCAATGTCACAAAGCTGTCATAAACTCTAAAGAAATAATATTTTTGTTTTTAAAGATTATTTTAAAATATAAATAAAATTCAAGAGAAAATATAAATATTATCTCTTTAAAAATATAAGTAATATTTATATTTTATAAGACATAATAGTTTATATATTTTTTTATTTTAATTTAATTTTGTTTTTAAAGATTATTTTAAAATATAAATTAAATTCAAGAAAAAATATAAATATTATCTCTTTAAAAATATAAGTAATATTTATATTTTATAAGACATAATAGTTTATATATTTTTTTATTTTAATTTAATTTTGTTTTTAAATTATTTTAAAATATAAATTAAATTCAAGAGAAAATATAAATATTATCTCTTTAAAAATATAAATAATATTTATATTTTATAAGACATAAGAGTTTATATATTTTTTTATTTTAATTTAATTTTGTTTTTAAAGATTATTTTAAAATATAAATTAAATTCAAGAAAAATATAAATATTATCTCTTTAAAAATATAAGTAATATTTATATTTTATAAGACATAATAGTTTATATATTTTTTTATTTTAATTTAATTTTGTTTTTAAATTATTTTAAAATATAAATTAAATTCAAGAGAAAATATAAATATTATCTCTTTAAAATATAAATAATATTTATATTTTATAAGACATAAGAGTTTATATATTTTTTTATTTTAATTTAATTTTGTTTTTAAAGATTATTTTAAAATATAAATTAAATTCAAGAAAAATATAAATATTATCTCTTTAAAAATATAAGTAATATTTATATTTTATAAGACATAATAGTTTATATATTTTTTTATTTTAATTTAATTTTGTTTTTAAATTATTTTAAAATATAAATTAAATTCAAGAGAAAATATAAATATTATCTCTTTAAAAATATAAATAAAATTTATATTTTATAAGACGTAATAGTTTATATATTTTTTTATTTTAATTTAATTTTGTTTTTAAAGATTATTTTAAAATATAAATTAAATTCAAGAAAAAATATAAATATCTCTTTAAAAATATAAGTAATATTTATATTTTATAAGACATAATAGTTTATATATTTTTTATTTTAATTTAATTTTGTTTTTAAATTATTTTAAAATATAAATTAAATTCAAGAGAAAATATAAATATTATCTCTTTAAAAATATAAATAATATTTATATTTTATAAGACATAATAGTTTATATATTTTTTATTTTAATTTAATTTTGTTTTTAAAGATTATTTTAAAATATAAATTAATTTCAAGAAAAATATAAATATTATCTCTTTAAAAATATAAGTAATATTTATATTTTATAAGACATAATAGTTTATATATTTTTTTATTTTAATTTAATTTTGTTTTTAAATTATTTTTAAAATATAAATTAAATTCAAGAGAAAATATAATATTATCTCTTTAAAATATAAATAATATTTATATTTTAAAGACATAATAATTTATATTTTTTTTATTTTAATTTAATTTTGTTTTTAAATTATTTTTAAAATATAAATTAAATTAAGAGAAAATATAATATTATCTCTTTAAAAATATAAATAATATTTATATTTTTAAAGACATAATAATTTATATATTTTTTATTTTAATTTAATTTTGTTTTTAATTATTTTAAAATATAAATTAAATTAAGAGAAAATATAATATTATCTCTTTAAAAAATATAAATAATATTTATATTTTTAAAGATATAATAATTTATATATTTTTTAAATTTAATTTATATTTTAGTCTGCGGGCACGCGTATTTAATGCGTGCCGCGCCCATCGCCTGTGGCGATTGCATTTTTTTTTTTACGAAGGAAGGAAAGAAAAACGGCTTCGGAGGAAATAGATATTGCTTAACGAGCCTAACTGCCCCGCCACGGTTATGGCTGTGCATACGAAGCTTTATGGAGGGTGCGGCACAGCCACCCCCTCCTCGCGTCCTTCCTTCGTACTTATCGTCTTTCCTCGCTCACTTTCTCTCTCTGTTCTCGCCGTCGCTAATACCGTCGATCGTCGCTCTAGAATCTCTCAATCTGATCAACTCACCTCGCACAAGCATTCTCTCAATCTGCATTTCAACTTCACCACACCTCGCGACTAGCAGACTCTGCGCTATCCCCATTACGACTCGATCGGATCACTGATTGAGATCTTGATCTTGATCGAATTAATGGAATTGTTAATTAATTAATTAAATTATTAACATCATTTTGACATTTATTGCTATTATAATTGACAACAATAGTGAATTTTAATTTTGTAAATTAATTATATTGTTAATTAATTAATTAATTAAAATTAATTTGAAGTATTGTCTGTCTCTTCCCGTAGGAATAAAAAATTTTTTAGCTTCAGCCGCGCTAATAATATCGAGAATAATGAGTTGCTAAATTCGACGAAAAATTAAAGATCAATTTAAGATTATTGCTTGTCATTCTCTTTAATTTAAACAGAGTATCTATTCCCTGAAAAAAAATATGTATAAAATTCTCAGGAAATTTTTTTTTTATCTAGAGAAACTAGGGAATTTTCTAGAATTTTTAGTAGGACTCAGGAAATTTTTACAAATATTTTATTTTCAATAATTTTGCTCTTATAGTTTAAGCCAAATTATATGTGGATTATATGTTTAAAATATAAATATATATATCTGGCTCTTTTATTCAATGTTTAAATATTGAATATTCAGTACATATTTTTTACTTTAAAAGTTATTCAGTTTTTTTTTAATACATTTATAAATTTAACACTTAAAATTTAAGTGGATTTGTTTTTTTTTGTATAAGAGAAAAGTATTAAAAAATTTGTACAAGAAAAAAAATTATTTTAAGAAAATCTTAAAAATTATTTAAAAAAATCTTTTTAAAAATTATTTTAAGAAAATCTTAAAAATGCTTAAAAAAATCTTAAAAATTTTCTCTGCAACTTTAAGGATGTTCTGGATGTACAATAGTAGTAAAAAATTGTCAAAATTAAAAAGAAAAGATGTTTCTTGCGTTTATATTGTTTGAAAAATAAATTCGGGTGAAAAAAATTAAAGTATCGCAAAATAACATGGATTTTGACATCTTCGTAAAAGAAAATAGTTGTAATTAATATTTTTCCTAATTTATGACAAAAACTTTTGATCGCGAATATCCTCTGAAATCAACTGTAAAAAATAATGAAAAACGAGTAATTTGCAGAAAGAGAAAAAGAGACAGATAATATTTTTCTACAATTTTTAGTAAATAACTTTTAAATGAATTAGTGGATCTAAATCAAGTTTTACACAAATATTTATTAAAATTTCCTTAATATATGTGAAAATTTTTATTTCATTGGTAATATTTTTTCTTTGTCAAATTTGTCAATAAGTGCTCCAATAGGCGATTTTCTATAAGAATCAATAGTAACTTTAAATTTAAATAACTTCCAAATCGTTAAGAGAATTGTGCTTAGTTTTTGCACAAATATTCAGAAGAAATAGTAAAACAATCTATGAAATTTTAATGCTTCTGTTAGTATTTCGATATATGTCACATACATCCTTAATTGAACTAAAAAATTAAATTATTAAAACAATTGAGAAAAGTAAAAAAATAATACAATGTACACACATTTTTAATTTTACACAATAGATATTTTTCGTATTATTAGTGGCAGGATTTGTCTCTTAAAATTTACAGAAAAAAAATGTTGATTTTATTCTACAATAGGGTGAGACTGTCAATAATATATTTCCAACTTAATTTTATCATTAAAAATATGATTTTACACAAAATTTATTTCAAATTACTATGAAGTTTGCATTCATTTTGTGTAAAAATATTAATATTAGTGTAAATATTAATACATTAATATTTACATTAACATTAGTGAGATATTAATATTAGTATTACCATTTAAATTGAGAGCAAAATTTGTGGAACATGCGATATATATTAAATTGAAACTAAAATTTCCAACAATGATATAGAAACTAGCGAGAAAATTGTTCAAACTTTTATAAATTTTTGCTACAATAGGCGATTTTCCATAAGAATCAATAGTAATTTTAAATTTAAATCACTTCCAAACCATTAAGAGAATTGTGCTTAGTTTTTGCACAAATATTCAGAAGAAATAGTAAAACAATCTATGAAATTTTAATGCTTCTGTTAGTATTTCGATATATGTCACATACATCCTTAAATGAACTAAAAAATTAAATTATTAAAACAATTGAGAAAAGTATAAAAATAATACAATGTACACACATTTTAATTTTACACAATAGATATTTTCCGTATTATTAGTGGCAGGATTTGTCTCTTAAAATTTACAGAAAAAAAATGTTGATTTTATTCTACAATAGGGTGAGACTATCAATAATATATTTCCAAGTTAATTTTATCATTAAAAATATGATTTTACACAAATTTTATTTCAAATTATTATGAAGTTTGCATTCATTTTGTGTAAAAATATTAATATTAGTGTAAATATTAATACATTAATATTTACATTAACATTAGTGAGATATTAATATTAGTATTACCATTTAAATTGAGAGCAAAATTTGTGGAACATGCGATATATATTAAATTCAAACTAAAATTTCCAACAATGATATAGAAACTAGCGAGAAAATTGTTCAAACTTTTATAAATTTTTGCTACAATAGGCGATTTTCCATAAGAATCAATAGTAATTTTAAATTTAAATCACTTCCAAACCATTAAGAGAATTGTGCTTAGTTTTTGCACAAATATTCAGAAGAAATAGTAAAACAATCTATGAAATTTTAATGCTTCTGTTAGTATTTCGATATATGTCACATACATCCTTAAATGAACTAAAAAATTAAATTATTAAAACAATTGAGAAAAGTAAAAAAATAATACAATGTACACACATTTTTAATTTTACACAATAGATATTTTTCGTATTATTAGTGGCAGGATTTGTCTCTTAAAATTTACAGAAAAAAAATGTTGATTTTATTCTACAATAGGGTGAGACTATCAATAATATATTTCCAAGTTAATTTTATCATTAAAAATATGATTTTACACAAATTTTATTTCAAATTATTATGAAGTTTGCATTCATTTTGTGTAAAAATATTAATATTAGTGTAAATATTAATACATTAATATTTACATTAACATTAGTGAGATATTAATATTAGTATTACCATTTAAATTGAGAGCAAAATTTGTGGAACATGCGATATATATTAAATTGAAACTAAAATTTCCAACAATGATATAGAAACTAGCGAGAAAATTGTTCAAACTTTTATAAATTTTTGCTACAATAGGCGATTTTCCATAAGAATCAATAGTAATTTTAAATTTAAATCACTTCCAAACCATTAAGAGAATTGTGCTTAGTTTTTGCACAAATATTCAGAAGAAATAGTAAAACAATCTATGAAATTTTAATGCTTCTGTTAGTATTTCGATATATGTCACATACATCCTTAAATGAACTAAAAAATTAAATTATTAAAACAATTGAGAAAAGTATAAAAATAATACAATGTACACACATTTTTAATTTTACACAATAGATATTTTCCGTATTATTAGTGGCAGGATTTGTCTCTTAAAATTTACAGAAAAAAAATGTTGATTTTATTCTACAATAGGGTGAGACTATCAATAATATATTTCCAAGTTAATTTTATCATTAAAAATATGATTTTACACAAATTTTATTTCAAATTATTATGAAGTTTGCATTCATTTTGTGTAAAAATATTAATATTAGTGTAAATATTAATACATTAATATTTACATTAACATTAGTGAGATATTAATATTAGTATTACCATTTAAATTGAGAGCAAAATTTGTGGAACATGCGATATATATTAAATTCAAACTAAAATTTCCAACAATGATATAGAAACTAGCGAGAAAATTGTTCAAACTTTTATAAATTTTTGCTACAATAGGCGATTTTCCATAAGAATCAATAGTAATTTTAAATTTAAATCACTTCCAAACCATTAAGAGAATTGTGCTTAGTTTTTGCACAAATATTCAGAAGAAATAGTAAAACAATCTATGAAATTTTAATGCTTCTGTTAGTATTTCGATATATGTCACATACATCCTTAAATGAACTAAAAAATTAAATTATTAAAACAATTGAGAAAAGTATAAAAATAATACAATGTACACACATTTTTAATTTTACACAATAGATATTTTCCGTATTATTAGTGGCAGGATTTGTCTCTTAAAATTTACAGAAAAATAATGTTGATTTTATTCTACAATAGGGTGAGACTATCAATAATATATTTCCAAGTTAATTTTATCATTAAAAATATGATTTTACACAAATTTTATTTCAAATTATTATGAAGTTTGCATTCATTTTGTGTAAAAATATTAATATTAGTGTAAATATTAATACATTAATATTTACATTAACATTAGTGAGATATTAATATTAGTATTACCATTTAAATTGAGAGCAAAATTTGTGGAACATGCGATATATATTAAATTCAAACTAAAATTTCCAACAATGATATAGAAACTAGCGAGAAAATTGTTCAAACTTTTATAAATTTTTGCTACAATAGGCGATTTTCCATAAGAATCAATAGTAATTTTAAATTTAAATCACTTCCAAACCATTAAGAGAATTGTGCTTAGTTTTTGCACAAATATTCAGAAGAAATAGTAAAACAATCTATGAAATTTTAATGCTTCTGTTAGTATTTCGATATATGTCACATACATCCTTAAATGAACTAAAAAATTAAATTATTAAAACAATTGAGAAAAGTATAAAAATAATACAATGTACACACATTTTTAATTTTACACAATAGATATTTTCCGTATTATTAGTGGCAGGATTTGTCTCTTAAAATTTACAGAAAAATAATGTTGATTTTATTCTACAATAGGGTGAGACTATCAATAATATATTTCCAAGTTAATTTTATCATTAAAAATATGATTTTACACAAATTTTATTTCAAATTATTATGAAGTTTGCATTCATTTTGTGTAAAAATATTAATATTAGTGTAAATATTAATACATTAATATTTACATTAACATTAGTGAGATATTAATATTAGTATTACCATTTAAATTGAGAGCAAAATTTGTGGAACATGCGATATATATTAAATTCAAACTAAAATTTCCAACAATGATATAGAAACTAGCGAGAAAATTGTTCAAACTTTTATAAATTTTTGCTACAATAGGCGATTTTCCATAAGAATCAATAGTAATTTTAAATTTAAATCACTTCCAAACCATTAAGAGAATTGTGCTTAGTTTTTGCGACAAATATTCAGAAGAAATAGTAAAACAATCTATGAAATTTTAATGCTTCTGTTAGTATTTCGATATATGTCACATACATCCTTAAATGAACTAAAAAATTAAATTATTAAAACAATTGAGAAAAGTATAAAAATAATACAATGTACACACATTTTTAATTTTACACAATAGATATTTTCCGTATTATTAGTGGCAGGATTTGTCTCTTAAAATTTACAGAAAAATAATGTTGATTTTATTCTACAATAGGGTGAGACTATCAATAATATATTTCCAAGTTAATTTTATCATTAAAAATATGATTTTACACAAATTTTATTTCAAATTATTATGAAGTTTGCATTCATTTTGTGTAAAAATATTAATATTAGTGTAAATATTAATACATTAATATTTACATTAACATTAGTGAGATATTAATATTAGTATTACCATTTAAATTGAGAGCAAAATTTGTGGAACATGCGATATATATTAAATTCAAACTAAAATTTCCAACAATGATATAGAAACTAGCGAGAAAATTGTTCAAACTTTTATAAATTTTTGCTACAATAGGCGATTTTCCATAAGAATCAATAGTAATTTTAAATTTAAATCACTTCCAAACCATTAAGAGAATTGTGCTTAGTTTTTGCACAAATATTCAGAAGAAATAGTAAAACAATCTATGAAATTTTAATGCTTCTGTTAGTATTTCGATATATGTCACATACATCCTTAAATGAACTAAAAAATTAAATTATTAAAACAATTGAGAAAAGTATAAAAATAATACAATGTACACACATTTTTAATTTTACACAATAGATATTTTCCGTATTATTAGTGGCAGGATTTGTCTCTTAAAATTTACAGAAAAATAATGTTGATTTTATTCTACAATAGGGTGAGACTATCAATAATATATTTCCAAGTTAATTTTATCATTAAAAATATGATTTTACACAAATTTTATTTCAAATTATTATGAAGTTTGCATTCATTTTGTGTAAAAATATTAATATTAGTGTAAATATTAATACATTAATATTTACATTAACATTAGTGAGATATTAATATTAGTATTACCATTTAAATTGAGAGCAAAATTTGTGGAACATGCGATATATATTAAATTCAAACTAAAATTTCCAACAATGATATAGAAACTAGCGAGAAAATTGTTCAAACTTTTATAAATTTTTGCTACAATAGGCGATTTTCCATAAGAATCAATAGTAATTTTAAATTTAAATCACTTCCAAACCATTAAGAGAATTGTGCTTAGTTTTTGCACAAATATTCAGAAGAAATAGTAAAACAATCTATGAAATTTTAATGCTTCTGTTAGTATTTCGATATATGTCACATACATCCTTAAATGAACTAAAAAATTAAATTATTAAAACAATTGAGAAAAGTATAAAAATAATACAATGTACACACATTTTTAATTTTACACAATAGATATTTTCCGTATTATTAGTGGCAGGATTTGTCTCTTAAAATTTACAGAAAAAAATGTTGATTTTATTCTACAATAGGGTGAGACTATCAATAATATATTTCCAAGTTAATTTTATCATTAAAAATATGATTTTACACAAATTTTATTTCAAATTATTATGAAGTTTGCATTCATTTTGTGTAAAAATATTAATATTAGTGTAAATATTAATACATTAATATTTACATTAACATTAGTGAGATATTAATATTAGTATTACCATTTAAATTGAGAGCAAAATTTGTGGAACATGCGATATATATTAAATTCAAACTAAAATTTCCAACAATGATATAGAAACTAGCGAGAAAATTGTTCAAACTTTTATAAATTTTTGCTACAATAGGCGATTTTCCATAAGAATCAATAGTAATTTTAAATTTAAATCACTTCCAAACCATTAAGAGAATTGTGCTTAGTTTTTGCACAAATATTCAGAAGAAATAGTAAAACAATCTATGAAATTTTAATGCTTCTGTTAGTATTTCGATATATGTCACATACATCCTTAAATGAACTAAAAAATTAAATTATTAAAACAATTGAGAAAAGTATAAAAATAATACAATGTACACACATTTTTAATTTTACACAATAGATATTTTCCGTATTATTAGTGGCAGGATTTGTCTCTTAAAATTTACAGAAAAAAATGTTGATTTTATTCTACAATAGGGTGAGACTATCAATAATATATTTCCAAGTTAATTTTATCATTAAAAATATGATTTTACACAAATTTTATTTCAAATTATTATGAAGTTTGCATTCATTTTGTGTAAAAATATTAATATTAGTGTAAATATTAATACATTAATATTTACATTAACATTAGTGAGATATTAATATTAGTATTACCATTTAAATTGAGAGCAAAATTTGTGGAACATGCGATATATATTAAATTCAAACTAAAATTTCCAACAATGATATAGAAACTAGCGAGAAAATTGTTCAAACTTTTATAAATTTTTGCTACAATAGGCGATTTTCCATAAGAATCAATAGTAATTTTAAATTTAAATCACTTCCAAACCATTAAGAGAATTGTGCTTAGTTTTTGCACAAATATTCAGAAGAAATAGTAAAACAATCTATGAAATTTTAATGCTTCTGTTAGTATTTCGATATATGTCACATACATCCTTAAATGAACTAAAAAATTAAATTATTAAAACAATTGAGAAAAGTATAAAAATAATACAATGTACACACATTTTTAATTTTACACAATAGATATTTTCCGTATTATTAGTGGCAGGATTTGTCTCTTAAAATTTACAGAAAAAAATGTTGATTTTATTCTACAATAGGGTGAGACTATCAATAATATATTTCCAAGTTAATTTTATCATTAAAAATATGATTTTACACAAATTTTATTTCAAATTATTATGAAGTTTGCATTCATTTTGTGTAAAAATATTAATATTAGTGTAAATATTAATACATTAATATTTACATTAACATTAGTGAGATATTAATATTAGTATTACCATTTAAATTGAGAGCAAAATTTGTGGAACATGCGATATATATTAAATTCAAACTAAAATTTCCAACAATGATATAGAAACTAGCGAGAAAATTGTTCAAACTTTTATAAATTTTTGCTACAATAGGCGATTTTCCATAAGAATCAATAGTAATTTTAAATTTAAATCACTTCCAAACCATTAAGAGAATTGTGCTTAGTTTTTGCACAAATATTCAGAAGAAATAGTAAAACAATCTATGAAATTTTAATGCTTCTGTTAGTATTTCGATATATGTCACATACATCCTTAAATGAACTAAAAATTAAATTATTAAAACAATTGAGAAAAGTATAAAAATAATACAATGTACACACATTTTTAATTTTACACAATAAATATTTTCCGTATTATTAGTGGCAGGATTTGTCTCCTAAAATTTACAGAAAAAAATGTTGATTTTATTCTACAATAGGGTGAGACTATCAATAATATATTTCCAAGTTAATTTTATCATTAAAAATATGATTTTACACAAATTTTATTTCAAATTACTATGAAGTTTGCATTCATTTTGTGTAAAAATATTAATATTAGTGTAAATATTAATACATTAATATTTACATTAACATTAGTGAGATATTAATATTAGTATTACCATTTAAATTGAGAGCAAAATTTGTGGAACATGCGATATATATTAAATTCAAACTAAAATTTCCAACAATGATATAGAAACTAGCGAGAAAATTGTTCAAACTTTTATAAATTTTTGCTACAATAGGCGATTTTCCATAAGAATCAATAGTAATTTTAAATTTAAATCACTTCCAAACCATTAAGAGAATTGTGCTTAGTTTTTGCACAAATATTCAGAAGAAATAGTAAAACAATCTATGAAATTTTAATGCTTCTGTTAGTATTTCGATATATGTCACATACATCCTTAAATGAACTAAAAAATTAAATTATTAAAACAATTGAGAAAAGTATAAAAATAATACAATGTACACACATTTTTAATTTTACACAATAAATATTTTCCGTATTATTAGTGGCAGGATTTGTCTCCTAAAATTTACAGAAAAAAAATGTTGATTTTATTCTACAATAGGGTGAGACTGTCAATAATATATTTCCAAGTTAATTTTATCATTAAAAATATGATTTTACACAAATTTTATTTCAAATTACTATGAAGTTTGCATTCATTTTGTGTAAAAATATTAATATTAGTGTAAATATTAATACATTAATATTTACATTAACATTAGTGAGATATTAATATTAGTATTATCATTTAAATTGAGAGCAAAATTTGTGGAACATGCGATATATATTAAATTCAAACTAAAATTTCCAACAATGATATAGAAACTAGCGAGAAATTGTTCAAACTTTTATAAATTTTTGCTACAATAGGCGATTTTCCATAAGAATCAATAGTAATTTTAAATTTAAATCACTTCCAAACCATTAAGAGAATTGTGCTTAGTTTTTGCACAAATATTCAGAAGAAATAGTAAAACAATCTATGAAATTTTAATACTTCTGTTAGTATTTCGATATATGTCACTTACATCCTCAACAAAAATACTCGAAGGAGAATTTTCAGGGAATTGTTTAAGTAGACAATCTCAAAGGAACATCTGTTTCGAGTTATTGATGAAGAAGAGGAGCGAGGGGAGGGAGATAACGCAGAGTTGCCCTTCGACACTCTGCATATCTTTCGTTCATGCCGCTCGGTGGCTTTTATCTATTTACTGCGATGGGCACTCGGTTATACACGCGGCTCGCGTGACCGAATACGCGAAGCGTGCGCTCGCGGATTTACTGAATTAATACGGAAATCAGAGCGCGATTGATCGTCGTTACGCTTACAACGACAACGACGACGTCGCTGATCGCGGCTATCGCGCGATCGGGGCGAGCCCGTTCCCAGATAACGTCACACGTCGACACGTTCTCGTAAGCTCGCACACGCAAGGCAACGAGAAGCTCTCTCTCTCTCTCTCTCTCTCTCTCTCATCCTAGAAATCTAGAGAGAAGTGGGCGAACGAATCGAAAATATTCCCCTCCTCTCGGAAAAATCCTACGGAAAGTCCTACCTCCACCCCCTCCCTCCCTCCCTCCCCTATCTCCCACCCACACGTGTTCGTGTACGGTAAAAAATTTACGATCGATGTCACCAACTTTCTTCGACCAGATAATGGCTATTAAATGTGTAACGACGTCTTAAATGTAGTTTTTTTTTTTTCCTTTTTTATTCTGTCGTCATCGACGAATGTTGAACCAATTCCATTTTTAACGAGTCGTTAAGAATTTATCGCTTCGTCAATTTAACATTCGTTGACTATAATTCGGGGAAGCTTGATGGAATCCGTTTCTTATTCATCCAATAAATTTCTTCGACTATAGCATGGGATTACGTTAAATAAATTAAAGTAAGGTCACTAAAAATAATTAATAGCAGATCGTTATTTATATATAACAGTCTGTCATTAATTGTTTTAATTATATATATATATATATATATATATATATATATATATACACACAATATTATTATATTTATTTATATATATACAATATATTATAAAAGCATGCAGTTGCACGTAAATAGAAAATAAATAAGAGACAAATAATTCGACAAATAATGAAGTTGATTGGGTTAAAGGGAGAAGAGGCTGAAAATGAGAAACGACAGATTTATGAGGTGCCGCTCCGATTTCGGGAGGAGGGGCGGGGGGGGAGGAGGAGAGAGGAGGGCTCACTTTCTCGGCGTCGTGACGCGATTCCTCCGACGTCCGGCGATAACGGCGGAATATTAGACGCCATATTTATAAATTCCGGACGGTTCGCCGGGAGGGCGCTTACTTTCTTCACTGCCAGCGGCCTTTAACTTTAACGCTGATATATATTCTAGCAGCGAGAAAAAGAGAAAGAGAGAAAGAGAGAGAGAGAGAACGGGGGTGGCGGCGCGTAACTCGTAGGAGGCGCGGGGGCGGGTGGGATGCTGCTGCGGGAGGCGAGGTGAGGGAGGACGGGGAAGGGGGGGGGCAGGTCGAGTTATAAATTATAAGGCATTAGAGGGGGCGGCGGCGGCGGCGGCCCCGGCTGGATGTGCTTGCTGCTCGTCGGATGTGTAAGGGGATGATTATGCCTAATGGTGAGATATTACCTCCGCGGGCCTCGGGGGTATTACTTGGACACGGGCGCGGCCCGTGTTCTAATCCTTTCGACAGGGTTTCCTACTTTTTTCGCGCGCTCGCGACGGCGGCGAGAGGAATAGTCATTTTTTTTTCCCCCGCCAACGCCGCTGCCGCGTGTTGTTTTTCAAGTCTTGCTTACAAGTAGCTCCCTACGGCGGGCGAGGAATTGGGTGGGGAGTGGAGGGGAGGGTCGCGCGAAAACACGCGAGGCTCTAATAGTGGCGGACACGTACCACATCGGGCATACTTGGTCGTGTACCTGCAAATCTCATCATCATCATCCCCCTCTCCTCCTCCTCCCTCCCCCTCCCCCACCCCTCTTTCGTGTCCCGCCTGGCCGCATCTCTCGCAATTTCGGGAACGTGTCGTGAAAAAATTTAAACCCGCAAATGAGCCTGTAGTACCGTGGACGTGCGTGTATTTTTTTTTCCCTTCTATTCCTTGAGCGCGATGTAAATTTGTTCACGCTGTGACATGCGTAAAATGTGAGCATGCGAGGAATTTTTGGGAATTACGTGTAGGGGAGGGGGGAACGCAACGCCGATTTTCTTTTTTTTCCGCTAAATCAGCAATGCTCGTGAACTTGATGATTGAATATATATATATATATATATATATATATATATATATATATATATATATACATATATCATGGCGATTGAAGTTGATTCGCTTGGAGACTGGGAATGTTTCTCTTCTAGGATTTAAATACATCCTCGTACTCGGTATTTAACATCTGGAATGATCTAAGCTACTCCAACATTTATATATTTATCTTTTCTTATAATAGCAGAGGCCTAAAGTGTCCTACATTGGCAAGCATAAATAAATCGTGCGATCTTTAATGAAAAAAATGATTCATACTAATAATTAGTTGGCGACTTAGATGCGATAAAAAAAAAGATACAAATAAAAGTTGTAAAGCCTAAGGCTTAGCCGAAATCGGAGAAGCAAGGTTGCTCGGTTTTCGGCACAAGTACATCCAGTCGAGTGCTATTCAGAGCTCGACATCGGGATTTTCGACGTCGGCGACGCGCGCTGCGACCCAGCACGCACACGACGTCGGCGGCGCACGCACGCACGCACGCACTCACTCACGCACGCAGGAGAGAAAGAATCCGTAGTGTAAATAAAGACCCGTTCGCGCTGGCGATGTTTGCCGAATGCATTAAGGCGGTGAGAGCACTGGCCGCGTCGTCCGTCGCCATGTATCGCGTATACACGAAACGATGGGGGAAGGGGGGTGGGGAGAGGAGGGTTAGGATAAAGAATACAGAGGGACGGAGGGAAAAAGAGGACGGCGGGGCGAAGAGGATCGGCGACGATGCGGCTTAAGGCCTACCGTACCGCTTCGGCGGCTTAACGTTCCGAGCGGGGGGAGGGGGGAGGAGGAGGCGAAGGGGTTGACGGCACACATACACGATTGCGTGGGTACGAGGGCATAGAGACGCGCCACGTTTCAGCAAGTATCGCGTATATAACGCGCCCCGTCGCCGTCGACGTTTACGCGAACGTTTGCCGGAAGAAGCGAGAGAGAAGCCTTAACCGCCGCCGCTGTTCGCCCACCCGATATACATCCCTCCCTTTGTCTATGTCTTACGGCTCACATATAATTCCGCGGAATGTTTGCGGAAAAGATCGCCGCGGCGAGCGCGCGGATTTTTAATATGTCGTCGCGCGGCATGGCCGGATAAACAGGGAGGGGAGAGGGGAGGGGAGAATGCGGTTGATACCGTCACCGTCGACCACTGACGACGTCGGAGACGTCGGGGCGGATCAGTATATAGCTCTTGTACTCTTTTTTTCCCTTTCTTTCTCATCCCCGTGCCTCCTCTCTTTTGAAGAGGCAAGGATTCGTGTTCTCCGCGGTATCTCTCCCCCTCCCCCCGCCCCCATCTCTCCCCGGTATCGCGGATCACGAGCAGAGCCGACATAATTAAAAATTGCTCTATTTTAAAACGCTGATCGCTCGCCGATCTCCTACCACGATTCCGCCTCATCGTCGTCCTTCCCTCATCTCGCTGCTCGCTGTACGAGGTAATACGTAGCGTGTATATAATCGCGGGGTGGTTCGTACATACGAATTATGACGTTGTCATACGAGATGACGCGACGATATTTTCGACCCGGTTTCTCCGGCCTTTTTGCCTGGAAATCGTCGCGACTCTGAAAGACGATCCGTCCGAATGACGGTTCGACGGCCTATGACGGCGTCTCTTACGCTTAAGCCGCGCCCTATTAAAGGTACGCGATGTGAAAAAAAAAAAAAAAAATTGACTGAAACTCTAGACGAAGTGTTTGCCGCTTTCTCAGACACACTGCCTGAATTTTCAAACAGAACGCTGTCTGCATTTTTTGGACAGACAGTTGTCCGAATTTTCAGACACTTTTCCGAATTTTTTTTTTAAAAAAAAGGGCTTTGATGATTGAGACAAATTGTCTATGCCATCTGAATTTTTAGACACACTTTTCTGAATTTTCAGAAAAACGACTTTGATGATTGAGACAAATTGTCTATGCCTTCTGAATTTTCCGACACATTTTTCTCAATTTTCAGGAAAACTATTTTAACGATTAAGCCAGGGGTTGTCTGAATTTTTTTCCAGACACTCAGATCTGGAAATTCAGACAAAAGTGAATTTTTAAAAAATTTCTTCAGCAAATTTTCCGATTATTTTTCAAAATAATACTTCCATACTTTCTTCTCCTCTCTCATCTAACACCGCTAAATTAATTATGACATGTTCTTATCTCCTAACAGTCTGGGTATCTCGGTAATGTAACTGTGAACGAAAACACAATTTTTCACGCACACAAATAATGCACGTTATGTGCAAATTAAATGAATAATGATTTAATTTTGTCATGGGTTCCCGGGTTTCAATCCTCCTTCAATTTGGATCGCGAACCGATGGGTAATGGGCGGCCAAGGATATGGGTTTGCAAATAGACTCGCTTAATCTACCGCGAGTAAAATGTTTGAAATTGAGTTTCGATTATCTCCTCTCACTCGACTGTCTTTCGTCCTTCGTCTCCGTTGCCGGGTCATGTGGATTCTGGTCAGGAATTAGTTAAGAAGTCTCTTTGAATCGACCGGATATACCCATCCCGACATCACGCCAATATTTTTGAGCTATCCAAGAGGAGAGAGAGAGAGAAAAGAGAGGGAGAATAAATGGGTAAATAAATAAAATTAATAAGATTGTTATATTAAAATAATTATTGAATAATATTTTTTTAATATTATTCTCTCTCTCTCTCTCTCTCTCTCTTTCTTTTTCTCTCTCAATTATACGCATAATAGCAAGAGCATAAAAAATATGATGCAATGCAGCGTAGCTTGAAGTTGGGTTATTTCTCCCTCGCATTAGCTATTTTTGCAAACTTATAAACAATGCTGGGCATAAGAACGACCTGTATTCCACGGCTTTGATGATAAAACGCAGAAAATAGTATCTAATGTCTCTTTGTTCTTTGATATAGAATATTTTCCGCAACTTTCAAACTACTTCTAGAGTAAAGTCCACTTAAAACTAACTGAGAAAAAAAATTCCTCCCCTCATATCTAATTCATAAACGCTTTAATTTTCAACTTTGTTTATATCTGAATATTATTCTTCGATTACCTGCTGCGTCTTTCAAACCAGACATTAAATTGCAGCGAAAGAGCGACGTTTCAATTTTTTTTTTAAATATTTTTTTTTTTATTATCGTTAATCATAAAACAAAAGCGCTTAAATTTTTATATCTCATATTATCTGTGTTTTTTTTTCTCGCTTAATTCATATTTAAAATGCCTAACATATTAATTGTTTCTAAAAATTAATTAAAAAATAAAATAAAACAATATAAAATAATATAAATATTATTTATGTAATAATATAATTAAATCATAAAAATAATATAAAGAATAATATTATTTTTCTAATAATATATTTAAATAATTAAATATTTAAATAATTAAATAATTAAATAATTAAATAATTTAAATAATTAAAAATAATATTTAAATAAAAATATAAAAATAATAAAAACACAATCTCTAATCAAGAAAGGATAAAATAAAATCGGGACCATCGTCTTTGCAACTGTTAGCCGATTCTTTCCTTTCCCGAGTAGGGATTGTTCTTATTCCGAAGTCATTCTCTCAGTCACGAGCCTGTTCCGTTTTAAGTCGAAGAAGTGGAAATATGGACACGTAGTAGCGTCCCTTACAAAGCGCCTCTTGCAAGCAGGAAACGCGCTTTATATACGGCGGCGTTAATATTTGATGAGAACGTCAGAACGCGTTGTGCTATAACGCGTCTATAGGCAACCCCCAACCCCATATCGGCCCTAACCTATACTTTAACATAACTGCAATAAGTACATTGACTGGAGAGAAGATAAGAGAGAGAGGGCAATCTCCCTCGAGATTTTTTATTTCGCTTCTAGATTTAGATTTAGCGGAGAGCTGTTGTTTGTATCCAGTTATTTCGAGATCTAACAGTGACAATATTGTGAATTCATTCGAATGGAATAATAGAAGATATACATAATTTTGCGATCTTTTTTTTTTAGGTTTCCTTTTCCTTTTTTTATTTAGGTTTTATTCTTTTTTTTCTTTTCTAATTTTTCCAAAAATTCCGACACCTCGTCGTGTGAATTTTCAGATCTGAAAAAAATTAGGCTAATCTGTTTGAATTATCGAGGTTGTTTTTTTTTTCCGAGCTTTCAGAAGAGTTTGCCTGAAAATTGAAAGTGTGTCCAAAAATTAAGACAGTGCGTCTGCGAAGAAGCTGCACCTTTGTTTAAAATTTTAATATATTTTTTCGACGGTGTATAAAGATTGTTGACGCTCATCCATTTTTTTATCATTCTCTCTCTCTCTCTCTCTCTCTCTCTCTCTGTCTGTGAGTTGTT
Source organism: Cataglyphis hispanica (assembly GCF_021464435.1). NCBI lineage: Eukaryota > Metazoa > Arthropoda > Insecta > Hymenoptera > Formicidae > Cataglyphis > Cataglyphis hispanica. The sequence goes on from NC_065958.1 coordinate 11,650,037, forward strand.
TGAATTTAAATAATACGCTTCTTCGGGAAAGACGCGCTACTTTGGAAGTATTTCGCGCTCTCGAAGAGCCGCGGCGTGCCGTGACGTTCGACGAGTGCATTAAAGTGCACTCTTCTCGACTTGACTTTCAGCCCGTTCGGTGCATAAATCCTTCGTTTACCGCTCGAAGAGGGTTTTCCCGGCGACACCGGGACGCGATGGGGGAAGGCGGTGGTGAGCGGGTGGCGGGGAGGGGGGAGGGGGAAGGAAGCTTGTGTCCGTCGCCTCGGACAGAAGTTTTCCGCCGTTATTTATTTCTGGGACACAGCTAGACAAGCGATAACAGAATATTATTTATTAGTAAATTAATAAATCAATCGAGTGAAAGAACTGGATGCCAAATTTTCTTTCATTTAAAAAATAAGCGATAATACGGAGGCGTCCTATATACGCGCTCGCTGAAGCAGAGAATTTTAATTTACGACGCGTAATTTCACTTGTGCGCGGATTAATTAGAAATAAATTAAATTAAAGCAAAATAATTAAATTGCATTAAATGATGAGCAGCCGTGTGCGTATTCATAGTTAGTTGTTAACTACTTCCTCAACTTCGCAGCTTTTGTAAAGCTTTGATGTCTCACGGGTCTCTGGAAATTAGAGTTCGATACTCGCGCAAGGTAAAGTGTCATTCGTGCAACTCCCGATATTAGATAATACTTTTTTAAATCGTTATTATTATTTTATTTTATATTCTCGAGTCAATACCTTTTTCCCACAACCTTGTCTCTCTTCCACAAAATATATCTCTTTCAATTTTTTTCTTTTCTTTTTTTTTTCGTATATTCATATTGCACTGCAGAGTACGATAAGCCCTGCCCGCGTTCCTCTTCAAGATCTTGTTGAACGTGGTCAGCTTCCGGTTTCCCGAATTTCCACGTCTACCTCCGTCCAGCCGATCGGGGGGTCGCGTTTATTTGGCGAGAAAGATTTTTCCATCGCGCAGAGGAGTCCTCTCGTTTCCCTCCGCACCCTTTCCCTCGTTCTCCGCCATTGGCGAGCAACTTTAATTATACGTTGCCGAACTGGGGGGGGGAGGGAATGGATGGGGGGACCAAGGGAGGGCCTGGAACGAAGAGAGTGGCTCGATGCTCGGCCAACATATCAAGATAATGGCTTCCATCGGAGCCGATGCTCCGTATATACCAATCCGTGGCAAGGGGTTGCGCTTGATTTCCATTGCATCGCGTTATCCCTCAACGTGGAGGGGGAGGGAGGAGGCAGGCTAGGGGGGCGTAGAGCGCGCGCGCGCGAGCGCGCGAGCGCGCAAAGAGACCGCGACACGGCTGTCTGTACGTTCGATACGCGCGTCATTTTTGCGTTACTAGTTCAACGGCTTGTTACGCGTACTCTGTCCTTCCTCACGAGGAAGAACGCGTCTCCACTCTTTCTGTGCATAATATTTTATACATTGACCATTTTCGCCGTTCCGTTTCCTCAATCAAGCTCTCCCTTTATTTTCAGTACGCGCGATTTTGTAGAGATTTATAATTCGCGGACAAAAAAAAAAAAAGAAAAAAAAGGTGCGTTTCAAACCGACGTTCGACGTTCCTCGCTCTGATTTTCGTATCCTTTCAGCTTGAATATTCTTTCCTGATTTAATTAAAATTTGAGGATATAATTATTTGATGAATAAACGAAGATGGCTATTTAATCGAAGATATGAAAAGTAATATTAGCATGAAATTTGTTTCTTCCAGTTATCTTATTTAAACATTCATTCACTAAATACTAAAATGGAAGATTGTAATATATATATATATATATATATATATATATATATATATATATATATTACAATCTTTCATTTTATATAAATCATTTTATATAATCATTTTATATAATCTTCCATTTATTTTATCTTCCAATTATATATATATATATATATATATATATATATATATATATATATATATAATTCACGCAAAATATTTGAACATTTTTTTTTCAATGCACAAAAATCAAGTATATGGAAAGAATAGTATATGAAGCCTTCCTTGTATCAGGCCGTTCAATGCATTCATCCGCCCCTGCGTGTACGTGTGCGTGCCACGTTCGCGACGTATGGTATGATATTGACCTACGACCATAGCCAACGACTTGACGGCTGTTTCGCGTGCTTGTCGGGACGCATCGCATGCCTGGGTAATCTCGTAGACCGGATCTGAGCGATCAGTGCGTAATTTTCTATAGGTGATTATTACGCGCTCACACATCACGCCGGATACGCGTGTCGTTAGCGGAAGAGATTTTTGACATATGCATACAATCTTGTGGCTGCTGCAAAATTTGTATCCCCTTAAAGTATCCCCGGCGCATTAATTAATGCAAGAGGCGGACGAATCAGGGACGTGATATAGCGGCTCGCACGAGAATCAACGTAATTTATAATTTATTTACAATTTGTTTACATATTTATAGTTTTTTAACCCCTTCCCGTGCCATTTAGCTCGACGAAACTTGGGCCCAAGTGTTAGGCGTTAACGCTTCTTAAGCTGATGGTCGAGAAAGGTCACAATACGAGCCGAAGTGTAAATACCTCAGATATAGACACTTTTCCACGATACTGCTGTTGTGGAAATAAAATCTAATACCTTTTCCCTTTTGCAGACATTATAAACATATATTATTTAATAATAATCGATAACAGTTACAAAATTATATTGCATGAATTAACAACAGTTCAATAGAAATCCTTGCATCTTCAACTGTGGGTTTGTTCAAAGGAATGTAATAATACCACGCCTAAAAATAAATAGCATATTGTAAACAAAAAATTTAATTATTATAAATGTTCACCTTGAATCAATATCTAATAAGAAAATACTAACAACTCTAAAAATCCTCCATGGTATGATACTTCCTGAAACACTCTGGTAGATGTAAAGCTACTTTACATTTCTCACACTCCCATTTCGTTTCGCTTCGTATTCCATGCTTAGAACAAACTTTGCACGTCTTTGTTGGGTCCTACAATCTATTCACGAGCTTGGCTCGTGATGTTTACGTTTGGGCCGACTATCTACTTACGAGTCTGGCTCGTGATGTTTACGTTTGGGCCGACTATCTATTCACGAGCCTGGCTCGTCATATTCATTTTTGGGCCAAAATTTTCATCACGAGCCAGACTCGTTAAAGCACGGGAAGGGGTTAAGAAAATTATTCAGAACGTAATTCACAATTTATTTATAATTTATTTATAGATTTATATATATTTTTGAGAAAGTAAGTTCAGAACGTAATTCATAATTTATTCATAATTTATTTATATATTTATACATTTTTAGGAAAATAAAATATAATAAATTATGTATCATGTGTTACATCTCGAAGCAAAGATATTCCAAATAATTATTACAATATTTACATATGTAATTATCTTATTTACATTATGTGGGAATTTCTACGCACAACGCGTTCTGTTTACAAAAACTTGTTCAATCTTTTATATTTTCACACTACAAAGCGTATTTTAAAATCTCGCTGCGCAACATTTTCGGAGTCAATGTAACGCGACGCGAGACGCAACGGACTTCGTCTTCGCCGTCATGGCGTTACGCTCGTGACGACGTAACGCCATGGCCAGACCCGGCGGATGTAATTCGATTGTAAGTTCTTTCGCGCCGAAAGAGAGAGAGAGAGAGAGAGAGAAAGCGAGCGCTCGTCGTCGTCGAGGTCATAATATCGCGAGTTCAGCGCTCGTCATCCTCTTGCTGCCGAGAGCAAGACGGACGGGGGAGGAGGGTTTTGAACGCGAGGAAGGGTGTCGCCTAATAGCGGCAAATTACACTTTTTTGTTTCCCTCGCGGAGAGACGTAACGTAAAGGAGAAGGAAGGAAGGCGCGAGAGAAGAAGCACTAATAAAGAGAAGAAGAGAGAGAAGAAGAAGAAGAAGAAGAGAGTAACTCTCTCGTTTTTATTTTCGCTTCCTACGCGGCCACCCCCGCCGCCTTCTCTCTCCCCTCCCCTCCTTTTTTAAGTATTCCGCCCAAGAAAAACAGCCATTAGCGAGAGTTTTCGCTTTTCGCGCAAAACTTTTACTTCGCCCCGTAAATTCCCCTTCCCCTCCCTCCCTCCCTCCCTCCTCCCTCCCTCCCTCACGCCCCCCGCCAACCCCTTTTGAGGCCGGGAAGAAGGATGACGGCGAAGCGGAAGGGCGGAGGGGAAGGGGAGGGAAGGGAAGGGAAGGGGAGAGGGCAGAGAAAGAGCGGAGGAGGAAAACTCCGCGCGGAACTCCAACTTTCCGTCCGCATTTTTCATCGTCTATAAATTCTTATTTATATGCGACGCCGTGTTTCCTTTCGATTAGAGTGCGCGCGCGTGGGCGCGGCGCTCCGACTTCGCCGGCGGAGTTTCCGCGAGATATCGCGGGGATTTGTCAAAGTATTTTGCGGCGAGGCGAGCGAGCGAGCGAAGCAAGTAAGCGAGCGAGCTCTCAAACTCCCGCGAAAGTTGCAACGCCCGCGTCTGGAAATTAATGTCGCGCACTGTACGATACACGACGCTCCCCCCCCAACCTCTGCCCCCACCTCGTCTCTCCTCGGGTATACCACCCTCCTTCCTGTTTTCTCATTTTTGTTGTTGCGGCGAAATTATACGGCCCTCGCGTATCGCGTTCTCTCTCTCTCTCTCTCTCTCTCTCTCTCTCTCTCGACACACACACACACACATACTCGCGAGATAGGAGAGACGGTTTTTTTTTTTTTTTTTAGAAACGAAACGGATTTTCAATCGCCAATGCTTCGTATCGGATTCATCATCGAGCCCTCTACATCACCTGCCGACATCCGAATTCTTGCACCGATCCCCCCCTTCCGTCTCACTCGCTCGCGCGTATCCATTTCTGGAAAACGCCGGGAATACCTAATGATATTACCGGAGCGAGTGCGCGGAACATAATTATCCGCGGTGCTCCAAGAATTGAGCCGCGGTGGAATCAAACCCGCGGGGGGGGAGGGGGGTTGATATCGTATTTTTAACGGCATTCCTCTTAATTCGTCGGCTGTTATGCGTAAATTCGGGGCGAGATAACTGTTTCGTGGCTGGCTCAATTTTTTAAACCCCCCAATGAAATTAACGGTACAACATAAATGACGTTATATTATATTTTATTTTAGCAAATTGAAGTGAATTTTTTGTCTTCTTTTATGATGTATTTTTAGTTTTTAATTTTACTCGTTCGAAAAGTTCTTATTCGATTAGCGGCCGCTTGTATTTTCGAATTACTCTATTTTATCTCGATATAACGGCTCTCTCTCTCTCTCTCTCTCTCTCTCTCTCATTTTATCAACGAGGTGCAGACAGTATCGAGTTCGTATATTCATTACATTTGGTAAGTCGGTGCTCGATTATTATATTCTCGCATTAGCTTCTTTGTGTGATGATGCTCGTGACTCTTCGCAGACATACACATCTCTCTCACGCTATCGCTATCGCATACACGCATACTACCACTCACACTCACTCACTCACACATACACACCACACGCACGCACACGCACACACACACACACACCACTACACACACACACACACACGCACACGCACGCACGCAAATACAAGTATACGCGTGCACGCATATACAGGTGTATTTAGGTAGAATTCGATACTACGGCAGCGCGAAGCATCCGCGTAGAAAGGCAGGGGGATCGAATAGGTCATTAATCAAACCACACCCTCGTGGACAGGACCCGTATACCGGGCGTCTTTCGCGAAAAGCACTCCGGACGCGCGTCTCTTCCGTCTCGTCTCGGCGACTCGTATCTGTATCGAGTTTTTTTTCGAGACGTTCAGCATCGATCGGAGAATTTTCGTTGTTATACGTACGGAAATTGTCCCCTCCCCTCCCCTCTCCCCCTCGGCATGATCAGGGGCGATCGTTTCGCCTTCGACGTTAAGCCTTTAATGGATCCCACGCAACGCGCGTCTTAACCTTGTGAGACGCTAATGCGAGGGAGGGTTTTTCATTCTTACTTTAAATCGACTTACTTTGTGTTTGGGACGGAGAGGAATGCACGTTTCATGGATTATATCCAGTGTTTTGCATAGATAATATTGAAATTATCTAGATAAAGCCGAGATAAGCTGTATGAAATTTTATCTTAGATAAGATAAAGATGATTTGTTTCAAGTTTATCTAGATAATCGATGAAATTATACAACATTTTATCTAGATGATTTTAAGATGACATTGCTTAAATAGAAATTAATAATTTAAAGAAAACTACGATATAACAAATAAAATAATATATATTTTTACCTGTAGAGCCTCTTTCATTAAATACTTTTGTATTTTCTTTACTTTTACGATATTACTAATAGAGAAATTGTGCAGAACTGAAAAAAAAAATTATATTTAACAGTTTTTTATAGTTTCTGAATACAGTGCTTAGTGATTCTTTAATATGATTGGATCTTACCTGGTTATTCTAAACGTAAGAACCAAACATATTAAAGAATCACAAAATGCTTACTAAAGACTGAATTCTACTGAATGCAACCATTATCTTAGATAATTTAAGACAGATGATATATTTTTTTATCTAAGATAAAGATAAAGATATCTAGGATAAAGAATTAATACATTCTATTATCATCTAAGATAAAAACGAGATAAGATGCTTCATCTAAATTATTATCTAGATAATTTCATCTAAATAATAAAGTAAACACTTATTATATCAGCGATCGAGGAATATGAAAAAAAAGGAATTAGAGATTGTTCTTAAAATTTTATATACATAAAAACGAGATAATGCTTCATCTAAATTATTATCTAGATAATTTCATCTAAATAACAGTAAATTCTTATTATATCAGCGATCGAGGAATGTGAAAGAAAAAGAGTTAGAGATTCCTCTTAAAATTATATATACATAAATACGAGATAATGCTTCATCTAAATTATTATCTAGATAATTTCATCTAAATAACAGTAAATTCTTATTATATCAGCGATCGAGGACTATGAAAGAAAAAGAGTTAGGGAAGTTCTTCTTAAAATTATACAAACATGTTTTCTTCTAAAATGCAATTATTATCTAACATTTTCATTTAATAAATTTCGAAATAAAACGCAGACAAGTGTTGTAAATGTAAATAAACACGCCTGTTCCTACATTCGCTGATTATTTACGCACACTTCGTGTACGTTACTGCGGGGAAGCGCGTACCAAAAAGACCAAAGACTATCCGCAGATTGCCACTTGCGCGAATTTTAATACTTCGCTTTAAGCTTGACTTGTTAACGGCTCGCTGTAAAAATAGACGTACTCTCGAGTTCCCTTAGACGATGGCGGCTTAATACCGCGTGCGCGTTTATCTTTTCCCTCCGCGTCGTACTTTTTTTAAACTTCGCCCGTTGCTGTTGTCGTCGTATTTGTCGTGTTTTAACCGCGCTCACACTTTAGATCGCAAATTCTCGCGACGCTCGGAGGGAGGAGGCTAGTATTTTACATCCTCCTTTCGTCGGACAATGAAGGGAGGATCTCTCGCGTATCTCTGACGGAACCGCGGCAAAGGACAAAGAGAGAGAGAGAGAGAGAGACGATAAATTTACCACCGCGAAAAAAGGATCCGTAAAGTACGATGCGCGTTCCGTTTAATTCAAACCGCGAAAGAAGCTGTTTGTCGACTCCGAGGAAAAATACGAAAAACGGAGAAAATTGTGGCGTAAGAGACAACGAGACACTTTAATGCCTCTATTATCGATATCGTCGAGGAAAATCGATTTATCCCTCCCCTCTATTGCGCCACTCAATTTTTTTTATTACATCGCAAGGCGATATACATTTAACAAAATTCCGAGAGGAGAGAGAAGAACTTACTCCCCCCCGCTCTCCATCTATCTTTCCCTCCGCAAACATCCCCGGTAATTTTTCTCTCCCGTCGCGCGAGAGGAAATCTTCGCCACGGGAGAGACGGGGCGAGATCAGCGCGTACGACGACGCGGGGAGTTGCGCGGCGGTGAAGGGGCGTGGGAGGGGGGGAGAGAAGGGGAGGGAGGGCGAAGGATGGGAAAGAAGTCGCGTAACTCTCCTGCCGTTGATGGGTGGGGTGGCTTTCGAATTAGCGTATTTGAAACTTGGTATACACCGCTCGATGGCGCAGCACAGTTGCCAAGTGACGTATTATAATATTTCATCCCTCGCGTCCTGCGCACCCCTGCATACACATTCACATGCATATAAATATATCTATACTTATATATATGTACACGCATACGCAGGCAGCCTCTCCAAGCCTCTTCACCCCTTGACGCGTCGCGCAAACCCTCCGCCGTCGCGTTTTACGTCTCTCTGTCTCTAACATATACAGTAATACACGGACGGGTAGGCGGGCGCGAGCGTACGAGCGCGCGAATAATATCGTTAATTTGTATGTGTTCGAGTTCCAAGGGGGAGCAGAACCACCCTAATATATTCACGCGCGGGAATAGGATGTACAGTCGGGGCAAAATCGTCCGCGCGTGTGTCTGCAACTGGCAGGAATTTCGCCCGGCCGGGCGAGTAGCGGCTAACCCTTAACGGAGTATCGAGCACCGCTCGTGTGTCGATACGACACACAGCGGGATAAAAGGGCTCTGGTTTCTTTCAACGAACCATTTACGCTGCCAACACGTAACGATGTACATCGTGGATCACATGATTAGATATGTACTAATGATAGGATAAACTGTCTCGTGAAATCAACGTTAAATGAGTCATTTTCTATTGTTTTTACTACACTTTTCTACACTTTCTACACTTTTCTACACTTTTTTTCTACACTTCTTTATAATTCTTTATTTAAAATCGACAGATGTTTGGAAATTTTCTGTATAGATTATATTTATATATATTTTTCTTTTTAAGTTATTATTTCGTAGCTGTTCCGTTTTATGAATTGCAAGTTTTAAACAAATTGTGGACTTTCTATGCAATCTTAAGTTTATTTCTTTAAGTTTATTTGATACAAACAACTGTGTAGCTTCAACGGCGCGCGGTGCTTTATTCTTTTGCATACATATACAGGATGTTGAGTAATTGATAAAGTACGACCGGATAATAAATGATTCTCTCCTCATCACGGAATCGATCAATTTGCGCAAAAACGATTTTATTTCTAAAAACAGTTTTATTCTTAAATTACGGCGAGGTAAAATTCGCTACCGATCGTGGAGCGTAGTAAATTTTGAACGCGCGGAATGCAAATACTACTTGTTTACTACTTGTTTTATCGACGAACATAGAATCGTGATCGAGTCTATTTCCGTTGTTTATCGTTGCGAGTAACAAAATTGCATGTAGGTTTCATACGTTTTTTGCAAATATTCATGACGTTACGCCCAAAGCATCTTGACTGATAATAATAAAAAAATTAGACATTTCATCAAAGGAACTATCATTTTTTTATATTTATAAATATGTATTTCTCTTTACAAACATTATGTATATAATATCTTTCTAAAGCGATTTGTGCAATTAAATTCCACAAACACTGCGTAATTTTTTTTTTAATATTTTAATTCTAAATAAAAATTTTATCTATAGATAAAAAATTTTTATTTTTAGACAAGAAAAACTGTACGGAAAATATGTGAATAATTTCAAAACAATTTGTTTATACTCGCGTCAATAGCCACAATAATAATTTTTTCGATTTTAAAAATCGTAAATCCCTATTATCTTGAAGGAAGAAACGTGACTTTATCGTGAGCCGAGAGAGAGAGAGAGAGAGAGAGAGAGAGAGAGAGAGAGATGAGTGTGTATCGTCGTATTGTTTTAAAGCGCGAAAATTCGCACCCCTCGACGCGTTGGGGTTGCACGCACGCGAAAGGGTTCGCTTTTTAGCCACGCTATATTCTCGGTGATTCGGTTATATTTGGTTGCGCATGGGATTTTTGACTCGTCGCTCGATTCGTCGCGAAAATTGACATTGATACTCATTCGAATCCACCTTACATTAATTCGAATAATTACTGAGATCTGGGCATGATACAGAATTTTCATTTAAGAATCTGTTACCGCGAAAATAGCAGAAAAGTGTCGAGCGAAATTATCGATAATAAAGTATATACTGCTATTCAATGAAATCGGTGCGGCGTGAAGAGGACGGTATATTATGCGAGCGATTTTGTATGTGACAAGATTTAGTATCGATTGTATGATAATTGATTGCATCTTCGAGTTCGCTGATTCCATAGATGCATGAAAAATGGCAGTGTGCTTATTGGAAGGAGCTTAACGCGTTTCTGAAATAGAAGTTTGAATTTAGATTTCTTGAGGGCGCTCAAATAAGCTGTATGTGTATTAAGTATTAATGAACATTCCGAGAAAAAATATCAGATTGATCTTCTTGAACGAAATTTCCTGAACAATTTCTGAGAAAATCAGTTGGAAAATTTGGCTACAATTTAACATCACATTACCATGTATAAACTTTTATATAAATTTCTGTTTCAATTTAAAATAACATTCATAATAATATTTATTTGAATAATCATTAAATGACATACAATAATATGTTAGATGACATTATATGATGTTAATATTTCAACACAAAATGAGTGCAAATTTCATAGTAATTTGAAATAAATTTTATGCAAAATCAACATATTTTTAATGATAAAAAAATTAATTTGGAAAACAATGTTATTGACGGTTTGTAGTCACTCTCATTTTTATTGTAGAATACAATCAACATTTTTTTCTGTAAATTTTCACAAATAAAATCCTGTCACTAAAATTAAAAATATGTGCACATTTTATTTTTTTCAATTGTTTTAATAATTTAACATTTAAATTTAATTAACATATATTAAATTAAACACATGAACGCGTTAAATAGCTAACACAAAAATTTTAATCAGCTTATTTTTTAACAAGGAAGTACAAATTTTCGGCGCGCATAAATCGGCGAAATTATTTAAAATCGCGCATCCTCGCGAATCGCTCGCAAACGTTTTTGACGCGCGGAAGCCTGACGGCGGCGGCGCGACGTTATCTGATTTTTCTTATCTGCGTTATGCAAGGTAATTAACATTTAAGAGCGATAATGAAACTTCAGTAACTCGCGCGTTACATGAATTAGATGCCAGCGCGGGAGATAACGGCGGACGGAAGATTTAAGATACACGCGAGATTAGGTGAGAGGGTCTGATAATCCCTGGCCTTTACGTTACTTTGAGTTATCGCGAGAGGATTTTTATACAAGTGAGTGCGAACATACGTCGACGCCACGCGCAACGGCGCATTATTATCGGATTGATCGCCACGGTAAATGACCACGATTCTCTTTCGAGAGTGAAATATTAAATTAATACTCGCAAGGAAATTGCTAATTAAATATTTTCAGTTGACAGATTAAAATATTTTCGAGCAAAGAGAGCGTAGAATGTATTGTAAATTAAATTAAAAAAAATATATTTAATGAATATATTTTGTGTTGCAGCAATTAAATAAGAGAACACTGTAAAAAATTTTCTAAAGAAATTATAATTTGGTCTGAATTTTCAGATTTGGGTGTCTAAAAAAAATTTCAGCCAATTCCTGTCTTATCATTAATTAACAGGCATTTTTCTTTTTGACAGTTCAGAAGAGTGTCTGAGAATTCAGACAGCATTCTGTCAAAAAATTCAGACAGAGTGCCTGCAAAAAAAGCTGCGTCTAAAGTTTCTGTTCTTTTTTTTTTTTTTACAATGAAGGACAATGATAATGTCGGAACGTTGCAAAGATATCGCTTCACATATGACTAATCAATCGCGCCATCTGAAGGACCCTTTCGTAAAAGCGTTTTGAAACGCGGTTCGCGTTGGGGAGCGGAGCTTGCATCGGCGAACGCACGCATCCTTCGGAAGACTTTCGCCCTGCCGAGGGTGCGTTTCGGCTTTCAGAGGAAGTCTTCACTCTTCGGCAACAACGACGACGCCGGCAGATCAATATACCTCGAGGAGACTAAGGCTCCGCCAATGGCTATTATCTCGCGCGTATATATGCATCGCTCCGTGCATTGCTCGGTACACTGAATTCCCCTTACACACAATTATACATGCGTGTGTGTATGGATACATATATGTGTATTTATATATATATATATAATATAATATATATACGGCCTACACGTATACACACGCTTGTTCACTCGCGCGCGGCCGCGCGCTCGAGCGAGGACACGCACACATCGCTGCGCCACCCGAGTATAACTGCTGGTCGGCCATCTTGGATATTAGCCAACCAGAACAATAGTATACACAATAGTATGTGAGCTAGTGAGCGCTGTTTGGTACCAACCGCCCTCTCACCCATCTCCTACCCCCCTCGCGTTCTCTCTCTCTCTCTCTCTCTCTCTCCCTCTCGTCCCCCCCTCTCGTCCCCCTCTTTCGCACGTTCTCATCCCTCCGTGCACAACGTGCCACCCCTGAACCCCAACCCCGCTCTCCTACCGCCACCCTCCTCGGCTATTCTCCGCCGCCGTCCAAGCGCCTCCTCCCCCCCTCTCCCTCCTCCCCCTCGTCGTCGTCGTCGACGATCTTCGGAAACGTTGCGTCGTAACCCGCCGCGCGTCGGACGATAGATAGGCACTGGGTGCATCCTGTGCACGAGCCGATGCCGTCGTTAAGGCAAAACCGGCGCTTTTCGCGGCCGACTGCTTCGGGGAATCCCGGCGAGAGTGCATACTCCGGTCCTTCTATCCGTTATATATTTTGGGAGAGGGGAACTACAGAGACTGTCGAAGACAAAAGAAATTAATCAGGGTATATGCTTTTCGGAAAAGCATGGAAAAGTTAAAATATCTTGGTAACTTTTTTTTTTTTGTCCTGCAAAAATCGGAGAATTCTCATAGAGTTTCGTTAGGACTCAGGAAATTCTCGTGGAACTCAGGAGATTTTTTTAAAAATCTTCTCAGATCATTTTAGCTTCTAAATTATAAGCGAGTAGATTACGTATTCAAAATATATTGTAAATATGTATCTACCTTTCTCTCTATTATATACAATGTTTAATATCTTAATAAAATATTGAATACGCAATACATATTCTTTATTGTAATTTTTAGTCTTCATATTAGAAAATAATAAAAAAATTTATTTTAAAAAGTTGCAACAAAAGAATCTTTAAAACATTCTCTTTACCTGGAAGTTTGAAAAAAAAAAAATTTGAAAAATTTGAAAATTTTCAGGGAATTTTTTTTATAAGATTTATTCTTTTCGTATGAATAAAAAAAGTTTTATAGAGTTTCTAAAAATGTACGTGGTTTAATAGATTTTTTTTAAACCATTGCACTTTTTTCCTTCTATACATTTATCATATATTTTTTTTAATCCTTTATATTAATATCTATTAATATATATTATTATTTTTCTTTCAGACAAGATGATAAATCTAATATTATAGTCGTCCGAGATAAGACGACTTAAAAAATTATCGCCTAATTTTTGTTGAAGAAAAAAAAATAAATAAAACTAAAAGATTTTAAATTAAATTAATTAGTTTATAATTAATTAATTTAAATTTATTAATTACAATTAAATTTTGAAATAAAAAAATAAATAAGATCTTCATTTCTTATTTGAATGAACATATCGAAAGTTAATTTGAATTGATCGGCGATAGAAAGGATGGGATAATTATACGAAATATGGAAATAATTTTCTGCATTGCTTAATTAAGCCATACATATGCGGAAAAATGTCTTGCTGGGAGAAGATTTTTCGCGATCGTCAAATCACCGTGTAATCGATCGGCGCGATTAAGGACGCGCGTTAACGCGAACGATGTAATTACGATGACATTGCCAGCGGATCGAATGCTCTTTTATGATTTTCGTTAATCCTTACTCGCGCGACGCGATGCGACCCGTCGTTCCCGTCGCGCGATCTATTATTAACGGAAATTATGACGGCCATTAAAGCGCGATGCGATTACGCTCGCTTAAAGATTAAGACGAGCCGCGATGATGAGCGGTTACGCGAAAAGAGTGGCGATATTTAAAAACAAGACACGCCCCCCATTATAGGACCCGAATCCTTAAAACTGGAAGCGTAAGAATATGTAGAGGATTCGCCACCACCTCCCCCTTCCTCCCTCCCTCCTCCCTCCCTCCCTCCCGCCGATTATTAATCGAGATTATTAAAATTTCTTCAAAATAGATATCGCGAACGTTAATACGCTCATTAATATTCCCAAAAGCGAACTTCTAGTCTCTTTCCCTCACGCGTATATTCCCATCAACGTTGTTTTTCGCGAAATTTTAATCTCTCTCTCTCTCTCTCTCTCTCTCTCTCGTTTAATAACATGCACTTATATAAAGACGCGATCATTAAAGTTCGATCCGTTGCGGCTGCGGGGACCGCGCTTTATATTAAATTATATGCCAAAATACATACGCCGGACTTGGATTACTTCGGAGCCATTAGACGAGACGTAAATTATTATCCAAGTTTTTTCATCCTCGCGCGAGCCGCGCCTCCTTCGTCGCGCGGATAAAACTCGGCGCCGTCATCCGTGCGCGCCCTTCTCTCTCTCTCTCTCTCCCTCTCTTTCTCTTTCGCCTAACCCCCTCCCTCCCCTCGCCCGGCTGCGGACGCCGCCGTAAAATGTAGATTAATATAAATATTCATAAACACTTCGTAAAGTTTACGTCGCGCGAGCGACTCGGTTGGGTGCGGGCTGGCGAGGGGATGCGTTTCGCTCGTCGTAAAACCACCCCCGCAGCTGCCGCCACCCCTCGGCTCGCGCGAGAGTCCGAAGGGAAGCCCGCGAACTTCCCGGCCCTTCACCTTTCGAAGGGGCTGGGGGGCTGAGGGGTGGGGGTGGGGGATGGGGATGGGGCGACGAGAATAATTCCCGATCGCGTGGACGAGATGAGACAATCGACGTCTATGAATGAACTTGCGTCCGCTACTGCGAATTAAATCACCATCCGGTATCCTGTTGACGAACGAGTCGGAATAGTTATGAATAGCGGAGATGTAAAATAATAAATATTAATGAGCGATAATATAACAAATTGTGTCGCGTGTGTTGTTTCACTCGGGGAGAGACTACAATTTTTTTTTAAGAAATACACTCCGCCGTTAAATAATGTTTACATATATTATCGTAAACAGGTGCGCCCGGCCGACACTCGTCGCGCGTAACTTACGCTCATCGTGGTTCCAAGATAGATAAATAAATTGTCCGCCGATAACGATAGGTTCGCGACGCTGGAAAAATACCGCTAATGAAAACCGCGTTGAAAAAATAGCGTGTTTAAGCATGCTGGAATGAATACAGTAGCGCTGTTTTCTCGCGAATCGGATATATATCGGCATGATAATAAAAAATACACCGCCGATTTCCAGTGTGCCTCACAATTTCTGCTATTTGCGCTTAGGTATGCCTCGACGATTCTCAGAATTGCAAGACTCGCTATTGCATGCGATTTATTTGATCGGTCAATTCGATATCACTTGCGTAACTCCTTCCCCCCATCGCTAAAACGATCGCGACAATACATGGGTATTGATATATGATTATATCCCCCTCCCCCTTCCTCTAATTTGGAAAAATAATTTTTATCATCTTCACAAAAATGAATATACGAAGATAAATATTATGAGAATTTAACAAAGTTATTAAACTCTCATTTGTATTAATTAAATTGTGTGAATTTAATAAAGTTATTAAACTCTCATTTGTATTAATTAAAATAAATAAAATAAAATAAATAATTAAATTAAAAAATAATAATCAATATATTAATTAAAAAATAATTATCAAAATATTTATTAAAAATTAACATAAAAATAATATATTGATTAAAAAATAAATTTGTATTAATTAAAATAAAATAAAATAAAATAAATAATTAAAATAAAAAAATAATCAATATATTGATTAAAAAATAATTATCAAAATATTACTTAAAAAATAACATATTAATAACATAAAAATAATATATTGATTAAAAAATAAATTTTCAATAATTAAAATAAATAAAATAAAAAATAATAATCAATATATTGATTAAAAAATAATTATCAAAATATTACTTAAAAAATAACATATTAATAACATAAAAAATGATATATTGATTAAAAAATAAATTTGCGAATATAACGATTACTTAAAAAATATCTGAAAATATTGATAACGCTATCTCCCTTCGGCTTGCAACAGTTATAATAACAGGAAAAGCTTATCGGAGTAGCTTATCGTTCGCGATGTCTTTTCCGAAACATTCGTTGCATGCCGGCAAACATCGTGCGTGGCGCCGTAATTAACGAATTAACCCGCGATTAACGCGATCCTCGACGGACGCGTGACATTTTTAATCTTTACGGCCACGCGACGGCCACGCCGTCGGCCGTGCCGCTATGTGTGTCGCGCTGGCGTGTTGTGATTTTTATCGGGCAATTAACGCGTAACGACGACGGGGTACACGTGTTGCGCGAACGTTTTACGCCTTGTTGAACGGGGCCGGCGACAATTAAAACGGATGCGAGGAAGGATATTGTTCTCACGCGTCCGACGAGTATCTTTTTCCATCATCAGCGCGATCTCGATTCTCCAATCCCTCGAAATTTGTGAATTTCTATTTTATTTGTATTCGTACACTGTTGGATTACTTGGCTTAAGCTTAACATATACCGCATGTCCCAAACGGTTCACGAAAAATTTTCTGTTAATTTAATATCATTATGTATATGTTAAATGAGAGGGTTGGCTAAGTTATATATATTTTTTTTTAATTAAGTTAAGTTTAAAGTTAACGGCTCAAGGATTAGCTAAAAGTTAATTTCACATTTTAAAAGTTACTTGAGTTATAAAAATTAACGCAGCCAACAAAATTAAGTTAACAAATTATTAACTCGTCAAATTCTCTATTCAACGTGAATTATTTTGTATTAGCCGGAATTTTTAATATTTTAACTTGTATAAAAAAAGTTAATAAGTTAACGTTAACGCATTTTAAAGTAACTAGTTTAAGTTAAAATAATTTTAATAATTTATTAAAATTAATTAAGCTGAGTTAAAAATTATTAACTTTCCAACTTTTTACTTTAACTTTTAACTGTTTAACTAGTTGCTATTAATATATTAATATTTTAATACAAAATGAATTGCAAAAACTTCATAGTAATCTTAAATAAATAATTTTGTGTAAAATCAACATATTTTTAATGATAAAATTAACTTGGAATAATATTATTCACCCTTATGTTATTCTCACTATTTTAGAATAAAATCAACATTTTTTTCTGAAAATTTTGACAGATAAATCTTGTCATTAACAGAACATGCATATTGCGTAAGATTAAAAAAAAATTGTGTTATTTTCACACTTCTTTGAGTTGTTTTAATAATTTATCATTTAAGTTTAATTAATACCAATATATTAAATTAACACATGAATGTGTTAAGTATTTGACAGTAAAAATTTTCACCGGCATACTTTATAACAAAAAAACAGAAATTTTTCAGTAGTGTACCCTATACTGAGTGTTACATATATTTACATCCCGAAATTTACGATTGCCACGTGAAGAGTCCGAAGTCGCCGAAGTCTTTCATCCCTAAAAGTATCGGATAATGCATTTCTAATTTCTAACTCCTTTTTGTCGAAGCGAAGAGCCATTCGTGAAAGCCCCTTGCCGGCACGCGCGAGATTGTAAAACAAACGTTAATTATTCGCAGACACTCCGGCAAGCGCGGCTCACTCCAGACGCGTTTTTACAACCTTGTGTTATGATGTTAAGTGGCAAGTTGCACTGAGCTGGTGAAAAAAATTATTAAGCAACGCCCTTGCGAGGGGTGGCGTGAAAAAAAAAAGTGCGAACGAAGTGCCTTACAATTAGTTATTCGATCAGTCGATTTAAACAAATTGTAGAGTTAAATTAGAAATATAATTATTTATATTTATTCTAATTTTTTTTTTATTTAATTATCAGCTAGTTATGATATTTTATTACGCAATGTACGAGTGACGATGACCATGTTTGCGTACGTGTCTAAAATCTGAAATTTTTAATTACTTAATAAAGAATTTTTTTTTTTTTTATCTACCGGTTATATAATTTCGTCGAAATGAAATAACGCAATGGAGCTCTCGGCATTTTAGATGACGTTATTTCGCGCGACTCGTAAAGATAATGGCGCGTTGCATATCGTGGCTCGGCGATAAATCGAGCCCATGCCGATTTTCCTCGGCCGGCGATTGGCAAGCCGACGAAAGAACGAGACAGATAAGAAGAAACGGCTCGCCGCCATTGGCCCGAGTGTCGTAATTCGCGCGTAAAGATTCTTTTCTGGAACTATTGAAACGGCGAATCGCCGGCAGGTGCGCGCAATCGCAAATAATTATTCGCGGAAGGGGAGGGGAGGAAACATCGGGCAAAGATGGCCGTACAGTGTTGTGCAGGTGTAAATTTAATATTCTTTAAGAGCTGCCCCTTCCTCCCCCGCCCCCACCCCCGCCTTCAATACAACACTCTAGAAATCGAAGTTTTACTCATTGTTATTGACGATTAGTGCTCTATTATAGATTGTAACCGTGCGCGTGATACTAATTATATTATGCGCACTATGTTTAATAATATAGATTTCGTGTTTGGGAACTGATAAGTATGATTACGATTTCATGACATTATAATTTACAGTTTTCCGAACAAAATGACCGAGTTCACTTTCCCTTGCGAGAATCGCCATCAAATATTATTTTCTTTGTCTTGAGACACAAATTAAAATATATATAAACTTGCCGATAATAAGAATCGTAATAATAATAATAATAATAATGATAATAATAATAATAACAACAACAACAATAATAATAATAACAACAACAATAATAATAATAACAACAACAATAATAATAATAACAACAACAACAATAATAATAACAACAATAATAATAATAACAACAACAATAATAATAATAACAACAACAACAATAATAATAATAACAACAACAACAATAATAATAATAACAACAACAATAATAATAACAACAATAATAATAATAACAACAACAATAATAATAATAACAATAAAATAATAATAAAATAATAATACTAATAATAATAATATATTATGCTTGAATGTATAAACTGGCTTAATAAAATTTTGAAAAAGATTATGTTAACGTTATATAAAGATAAGGAACGAAATGATGGCGGAAGTCGTCGACAACAATAGGGAGAATTATAATAATAATATTGGATACAGCGGTCTCTGGTTACCAACGTTGGAATTTAATACAATGTAGCATTAGGGCAACGCGATAATAATCATGGTAGGAAATTATGGACATGCGATAGTAATCCGAGATTCATTACAAGCGCCGATTTCGGTTAACCTACCTCGCCCGGGCTTCTTTAATCCAATTTTGAGCGCCGACAAATATTTCAAGAAGACGAAATCGCACTCGATAATCCCTCCTTCCAGCGATCATTTATCGCACCCAATTATTTTCGCACAGATGAAATATTTCCCCGTAATGAGCATAGCAATTTACAGTCATCCATCCCGCCATAATTAATAACGCGTCGTGTCGCATATAATAATCTCCATAATGAAAAGTCATTTAAATTAATTTCCCCACAAAGTCTTAAAAATTCCAACTTTTCTTTATTGTCCTTATTATTATTATTATTATTGCATTGTAGCTATAGGTTTTTTTTCATTCTAACATATTTACACAATAATTCGCGACGCTTTGTGCAATGACGATCCGCCCTTAATTCTTCGCAGCCAACCGGCCGATTCCTTGATAAAACTCGGCTCGTCGTTACGTCATCCGACCGCGCGATGGGTTTTTCGCAGCCGTAAACCGCAATTATATCGCCGGCGGTTTTTCATCGGTTGCGTGTACACAAACCCTTCATCGCGCCACACAGCCAGGGGGATGGTCCGCCGGTTGATGGAACGAACGTGCGAGAGAAAAAGAGCGCGAACGAACGGCGGGATGATGGTGGCGGCGGGGAAGGGATTCTGCACGCGTGCGGAGAGAGAGAGAGAGAGAGAGAGAGAGAGAGAGGCGCGACAGCGAAACTGGAGTGAAAGAGTGCGACGAGGAGAGGGGAGGGGGGGGTGGTGCAAAATCGCGCGATCCCGCGCAACATCGGTTTCGGCGGTCGTGCGCGAAGAGGAAGAGGTGGGCGGGGGAGGGGGTGACCGTAACCGAGGGTGGAGAGAGAGTTCTGCTGCCGCCGCACCCGGGGGGGTTGGGGAGGGAGGGGTGGATTTGGCACGCGCCGAAATTGACCGGCGATTGCCCAGAAATTGGAGCGCCTCGCGGTCCATCCACTCTCCTCCCCCACCTCCACCGTTCTTTCCGACGTACTCTCTGCCGGTCCTTCCGGCCCGAGCCGCGCCAGCTGGATGCACTTTGGAAGCGTTTTCTCGTTTTTCCTCTCCCGGGCCGTAAATGGACAAATTCATCCCCCCTCCCCTCTCTCTCTCTCTCTCTTTCTCGTTTAACTGGGGTTAATCGGGGGGCGATAAATTTTTTCGAGTTACATCGATATAGAGATTCGTCGAATTCGTAAAATCCGTATCTCGTACAAAATAGAGATCAAAGTCCCTTAACGAGCTTAATTATTTTTACTCGTACACACACTTAGTCTTATTTTTTCAAGATTTTTTTTCAAAATGTGTTTTTTTTCTCCTTCTTTAAAATAATATATTGTCAGAATAGAGTTTTAACTTGGAGGAATATTTTTGCGAAGGAATATTTTTATTTTCATCTCCCGAGAATTTTTTATCCTCATGCGAGAGGGACACTCTCTCTTCCTTTCGAAAATATCCTTTCTCTCGTCATCGCTCTGTTTAAGGATCACAATTGTCGTTCTCCAGTGACACGCGCGCGTTGTCGTTTATAAACTGTTACAAATCTCCGCGAGAGTGAGAGACCCGTACAACAATCGTGCGCGCGTGCGGAAGCGAAAGGGACGGAGTGAAAGCAGCGCGCGGAGAGAGCGAAAGAGAGTGCGAGGGCAACGAGGCCGCATAATCCGGCCACAAAATCCGGAAGCGTTTAACATAATTAGGTATCGGGTGTCGGGTATCGGGTGTCGGCAGTATGGGAAGGGAGGATCGCGTGGAGTGGGAGGGAAAGAGTGAAAACGCGGGAATGAGGGAAAGAGAAAGAAAGAGAGAGAGAGAGAGAGAGAGAGAGAGAAGGAGAGAAGAGAAAACGCGGGGGGTTGGAGCGACAGCAACACGCTTCGCGTCGCTCGGAAATGAGGGGATGGCGACGAACGAGAGAGCGAGAGGGACCGATGAGGGACAACAAAGAGAGAAAGAGGGGGAGAGAGAGAGAGAGAAATCGCCGCGCTAGCAACGATGCGTTCTATGTTTATATCGGCTAGGCGGCAAAGGTCACACACACATATATGCGTGCGGAAAGAGAGAGAGAGGACCCGGCGTATACACGGCGGGTTAATCGTTGGCACGTTGTCGTCGCGGTAAAACAGTTTGGCGTTTTAACCGACACCACCTGTATATTTTATTATTGTGTAATAAAGTGATATTTTGCAGTTACATCGCCGTTATCGGGAATATGTTGTGCTCATGGTCAACGCGTTGACTCGCAGCTTCTCTTTCATTCATTGTGGTTGTCTCTTTACATTCCTCGTACGGAGTGCGTGTAAGTTCGAAAATTTTCACACTATTGGAATCTTGGGATTATGTTTCAACGAAAATTTCGTAGACCGTTTCCTTTGAATATCTATGCAAAATTTGAGAATAATTTTCTTTATAGTTCGAAAATTGTTTGAGTTTAAAACCACTGTTGATTTTTATGGGAAATAGCGTATTATTGACAAATTTGATAAGGAAAGAAACATTGCCAATGAAATAAAAATTATCGCATATATTAAAAAAAAAAAATCTAATAAATATTTTTGCAAAATTTAGATTTAGATCCACTTACTCGTTTAAAAGTTACTTACTAAAAATTGTAGAAAAATATTATCTCTCTTTCTCTCTCTCTCTCTCTTTCTTTTTCTGTAAATTACTAGTTTTTTTTTGTTTTTTTGTTTTTTGCAGTTAATTTTAGAGAGTATTCACGATCGAAAGCTTTTGTCATAAATTTGAAAAAAAAAAATTAATTACAACTATTTTCTTTTACGAAGACGTCAAGAACCTAATTCCTTTCATCATCCGGATTTATTTATTTGATGTTTCAAAAGCATAAGAAATATTTCTTTAACTTTGACAGTTTTTTGTTATTATTATTGTATAGCCAAAATCTTCTTAATAACAATAACATAGAAATAAAAGTCGAAATAAATGAATAAACGAATGACTGCGATGTGTCAAATGTTCGATATACTTTTTCGGAAAAAAGAATGCTATTTGCAAAGACTTTTCTTGAATTTTCACGAAACGATGTTAACCAACGGCGTTGAATCTGTAGATTTCGGACGCTTAACGGGTGTTCGCCGATAACAAGAACTGAGCGACAGTAAATTTGGCATAGCTATGCGGCGTCGACGCGTCCGTTAATCTCACCTCTATCCCATTCTACGGGATATAAACCCCATTTGGACTCAGTATACCGCGCAATGGTCCTCCTCCCCCTCCCCCCCCCCTCCCGCGGATCGGGAGATTTACGGGAAAAACAAGCCGCAATTAATAAGAACCGCCGCGTCCGGTCCAGCCAGCGTCGAAAAAAATGGCGCGCGGCCATTCGCAGCGTTTTACGATCGACGCTGATCGTCTTAACGAACCGCGGATATCATCCGAATCGGAGTATCGATGTCGATTCGATTATTGGCGCTCGCTTTTTTCGGCGGAAAAAAAAAAAAAACAAAGACCGACCTTTCGTTTTGGTGTCGGCTGCTTCGTTCTCGCTACACATTGACATATGATTTTTTTCATTCTTCTTCGAATTTTGTTCACTGCAACTCTTTTTATTTAATGGACCGGGTGTGTGTAGCACCGACTTGATCGTATTTCGTAAGAAGCTGGCCTGATTTTTAGGATACTTTTATTGTTATTTATTTATTTATTTTTTTTTTTCCGAACGGCCAATTAACGACCAATGATCGGCGACCGAAACCGCGCTGGTAGGATAAATAAATGCATAAAACGGCAGGAGAAAAAAGAAAAAGAAAAAGGAACGACGATGGCGGGACGCTCGATTTTCGGGGGCAGGCGAAAAAGAAAATGGTGGGGAGGGGAGTGGGGGGGATGGGAGGAGGAGAGGCGCGAATAAAATAAAGAATTTATCGGCCGCTTATAATCTGACCGTTTTAACGGGCGCAACGCCCGCGAAACGGTGAAATACGGTGGCCGAGAGAGAGAGAGAGAGAGAGAGAGAGAGAGAGAGAGAGAGAGAGAGAGAGGAAGGGAAAAAAGGGGATAAAAATATGGTGAGTCAGTCCCTGCGTGCGTCGACACGAAATAACAAAGAACGGAATCGACGTGAAAATACGCGATCCGTATCGATACCTGATCGGACTCGTGTGTTATCTTTCGACCGTTACATCGCCGGGAGCGCGAGAGAACCAATCTCTTTTTTTCCCTCCCCATAAAACATAAGAAGCGGAAACGAGGGAGGGGGTGAAGGAAAGGCCGGGATGTATTTTTTGGAAATTACTTCTTCGGGAGAGCATTAATGGGGGTTAAGATTTATTATTATCGATACGAGATACGTCTCTCTCCCTTCGTCGTTCTCATACATAAAATACGTAAAATAAACATAGGGGAAAAAAAATGTGATTCTTGAATTAATCGAGGGATTCGCGGGGAGATTCGTGTGACGCAGTTATCATCACCGACGACGGTCTCCACCGGGATATTTATTCTGCCTCCTTTGCGGCCGCGGGGGATATTATCCCCGCTTCTTCTCGCTTCGTAACATCCATCTCTCCGCGAAAGTTTTGTGATTCTTCCGGCAACCTTGCACAGATTAGCCCCTCCAATTAGGCAAAGATTCCCCGTTCATCGCGGAAGGGGGACAATGATTTTGAAGAGCGTCGATCGGAAACGGACCACCTCTCTTACCACCCCCGTCGTGATTCTTCTTCCGTTCGGGATTCTTTTCCGGGAGGGTGGGGCGGGGGGAGGTGGGGTTGCCTAGATATTATTATCCGCGGTGAAGACAATGACCGCACGCAACAATAGCCGTCGCGTCGACCGATAGCGCATCGAGAGAGAGAGAGAGAAAGAGAGAGAGAGAGAGACTGAGAGACAGATCTGTCTCATTAACAACTTGTAATGGAACCGATGCATCTCTATCGGCGACGCAGCTGCGCTGCCGCTGTTCCTGCGACCTCTTGGTCGCAGACGGAAAGTGGGATAGGGGTAGGAGGGGAGGAGAGAGCGGAAGAAAGGGTTGGGAAACGGGGGGTCGGGGGTGGCTGATGACGGCGGTTGCGGCAGGTCTTCGAGAACGCAGATAGAGCTCGTTGCGTTACGCAGAGGCCAACGCGATGGATGGATGGATGGGATGGATGGTTGGTTGGATGCATGCATGCATGCACCGGGTGCACTCTTCGCATTGTGAACGCGCCATTGAATACGGTCGGTCGCGGAACAATACGCCCGATGTCTGGTTTTGTCTGGCGACTTCTACGCCGTCGATGGAAAGAACGAGACGATACGCACGCGTATAGCTTCCGATACGCGATGTAGGATGCGCTCTACATCGATAATGGTTTTCTTTCGAAGAATGGGAAAACAAGGGACAGAAAGAGAGCGAGAGAGAGAGAGAGAGAGAGGGGGGGGGGAAATTTTGTAAAAATATTTTTATATATTTTAAATGCAACCTTCTCTTCTTAGAGTGCTTACTCCTGGGAAAACATGGAAAACCGAAAATTCTCAGGGTTTTTGTGCTTGAAAAAATCAGAGCATTCTTATGGAATTTTATTGGGACTCAGGAAATTCTCATGGAATTTTATTGGGTCTCGGGGAATTTTCATGGAATTTTATTGGGACTCAAGGAATTTTCATGGAATTTTATTGGGACTCGGGGAATTTTCATGGAATTTTATTGGGATTCAGGAAATTCTCATGGAATTTTATTGGGATTCAGAAAATTCTCATGGAATTTTATTGGGACTCGGGGAATTTTCATGGAATTTTATTGGGATTCAGGAAATTCTCATGGAATTTTATTGAGTCTCGAGGAATTTTCATGGAATTTTATTGGGATTCAGAAAATTCTCATGGAATTTTATTGGGTCTCGGGGAATTTTCATGGAATTTTATTGGAACTCGGGGAATTTTATTGGAACTTGGGGAATTCTCATGGGATTTTATTGGGACTCGGGGAACTTTCATGGAATTTTATTGGGATTCAGAGAACTCTCGTGGAATTTTATTGGGACTCAGAAAATTTTTTTAAAAATTCTGTTTTTTATTAATTATGCTTTTATATAAAAGTCAGCAAGATATAAATTATGTATTTAAAATATATTATAAATATATACATTTGTGTGTGTTTGTTTATATACTATAATGTCTTAACAAAATATTGAATGCATTATATATTTTTTGGTGTAATTCTTAATGATAAAAAGAAAATTAAAATTTTATATGCAAGTGAGAAATGCTTATTTTACAAAAAAAAAATATTCAGTTTTTTAGTACATTTATAAATATAGCTCTTGAAGCTTAAGAGGCTCTGTATTTTTCGTTTGTATGAAATATTAACAGAAATATTAGAAACAATAAAAGAACTAATTAAAAAAAAAATCTTTAAATACTTTTCTTACCTGGAATTTTAAACGAAAATATCTGGAGAATCGGGGAATTTTTTTACAAGATTTGAGTCAATATTTTATTTCTAAAATCTCGATTCTCAAATGGATGACGGAAAAAATTAGCCGCTCTAAGGAAGGATGACGAAAGACATTAGGGGAATGGAATTGCATTGGGGAAACGTGCTGGACTGCACGAGGGAATAATGTAATTCTGCATTTCTGGCGCGTGGCAACCCTTCCGAGATGTCATTGGGAATTTATGAGAGCTTCGAGGGCCGACGTACGTTAAAAACCGGAGGTGCACACACGCACACATAGACACACACACACACACACACACGCATAGCACCGCCGCCGGAATTGCTTTGCATACCATTGCGCGCAATCGCGAGATCTTAATATTGGCTGTAATTTAGAGTGCGCCATTTGGCCCTCGTGTTCTATCCCCGATATTGCCTGTGCGCCCCCTCAGCGCATCCCTAGATATAATCATCATGTTCGAATTTTATCCCGAGACTTCATGCAACATTTGTACGGAAAAAAAAAAAAAAATGATTAATATTTCTGATTTATTTATAATAATTTAAATATTATTTTTTTTTTTTCTTCAAACGGTCTACATTTATTCATTCTTTCATCCGAAGGATTTAAAATGAGGCACGTGTGAGTCGCTTTAATCAAAAAAAGCTAATTAATTTTCCCGATTCTGTAAAAAGATTAATCGACATTTCCTGCGATATGGCAAACTCATTTATACTCGAATCCACGAAATGCAAAATCGCAGAGATCGTTATAAAATTTCGCGATCCGAAAAATTCGAGCAGCGCTATGTATAGATATGTGTAACAACAATTTCGACTGTATTCGTGAGATCATCCCTCGGTCATTCTTCACAGCCGCGGCGGCGAACAATGCGAGAGTCGTTCCTCGAACGCCACAATTAGCATCCGGTGGCATCCTCTTTAGCGTACCTTTTACCAACGTCACGGCCCTTGACTGCTGGCCCCCTTAACCCGCTTCGGAGGCGGCGCGCGGTGGCGCGAAGAAAAGAGAGGGAAGGACGGAGGGGCGATAAACTCCGGGCTAGGAGGACGGTGTCGTCGCGCTCGAGGCAACGAACACCCCGAGGGTCGTCTCCGCGAAGACGGCCGTCTGGGCGAGTCGTCGCTTCCTCTCCCCCCCCCTCCCCCGCGCGTCCCCCCACCTCCCCCCCAAGCGCGCCTCCTTCCTCGCCCGTCGTTCCAGATGCGTTCGGGCGTTCGCCGTGAAGAGACTCGCGCCACGATGATGATAATTAGTATGTAAGGGCGACTGGTTGAAAAACCGACCCTAGACCACGCTGCGCTGACTTCTCTAGACCACTCGACGGGGCAGCAGGGGTTGCGCTCTCTCTCTCTCTCTCTCTCTCTCTCTCTCTCTCTCTCTCTCTCTCTCTCTTTTCTTGCGAGAATGAAAAGCATTGACAGATAAAAAAAAAAGACACGTGGATTGATACGTCCTTTGCCATCTCTTGAGATCTAGCTGCTCTATCTGCATCTTTAATTTTTATTGTATTATATGTACGAAAAATTTCTTTTTTTCTTTTTTTTTTTTTTAGATTTGTATTTGATTGTATAAATAAATAATTGACATTAGGATCGCAAATAATAGCTCGTTAATTGATTAATTCTTTTTATACGCTTAGGGCTTTGATTATTTTTATATATTTTAACATTATTTTTATTATTATTATTTATTATTTATATCTTTAATCTCTGACAGGATTTATAATATTTGTGTCTACTCTTTGAAGCATAAATGCTAAAATATTATAATTAACTATTAACTGGGAAGAAATTAACAGATGCTGATTTCAAAAATTAGAAAAAAAAATCGCAGAAACGTCAGAAAAAATCGACAAGAAATAAGAGTTTTATTCGAGACGATGAAGGGAGAGAGTTGGCGAAAAATCGAGGAATGACACCAGGAGTTCAATCGCGGTCGTCTCGACGTCACATCCACCTTGATTCGTTCTTTTGCCGCCGAGGAGCTTCTTGCTGCTGCAATCTCAGACTAAATTGCCAATCAACAGGGTATTATTTTCCTGTTAGCCCGACGTCCCGGCCGGCAACGTGAAGGGGGGTGGAAAGGAGAACCGAAGGGGGGAGGGGGGAGGGAGAGAAAAGTGGCCCGCGAGATTGTCGCGTCGCGCGATCCTTCGCCATTGTAAATCCTTCTCTCTCTCTCTCTCTCTCTCTCTCTCTCTCTCTCTCTCTCTCTCTCTCTTTCTTGTGGGTGCACTTCCAAAAGTGAAAACGTAGCTACGAGAACGGACGTTAATAACGAGATCGCTGACACTTCGACTGGCGCGAATTTTTTCGCGAATTTATCTCCCCGTTATAAAGACTCAATAAGAATTTCTAATCAATATCGCTCTTCCCTCGTACTCGGTAAGATATTTATCGGTTGAAATTCCAGACAAGCTTTAGCAGAAATTTGAAAACTTAATTACGAAGATGTTTATACACGATATCGGGGAGAAAAAAAATACATATATATATATATATATATATATATATATATATATATATATATAAAATATGATTCGACGGTGAAATTTTACGCTGGCGAAAAATTGGATCGAAAAAAAAAAAACAAAAAAAAAACGAAACGAATAAAAAAATAAAATCGCGAAACTCTATCGCGCATTGTGCGAGGGTTCGCGATTCTATAGAATAATATTAAATCAACTCAATAATATATAGAATCGATCATTAAAAAATAAAGAGGGGTAAAAATCGAAGTCGAATTTGCATAGTTGCAATATTTATTATACCGTCTAAATTGACACGTTTCTTTCCCTCCCTCTCTCTCTCTCTCTCTCTCTTTTTCTCTCCTTCCCTCTCGGTCGAATAACGCGCTCTGATTATTTGTATTATACGTGACCGCTGGAATTTATATGAGTGGCGCGCGCATGCGCTAGAAACATCTGCCTGATAAATTCCCTCTCGCAGGCGCGGCGCGCGCGCGCGCGAGTATAACAAATTAATTTGTTATTCTTTATACACTGTTTAGCGCGCGTGAATTATCGGGTGTTTCACTGTCGCGCGCGTCGCTTAATAGCAGGATTTAGCTGTTTAATGTCCCGAATGTTGTTTATACGTCGCACGCGCGCGCGCCACACGCTCATCCCTCACGTCACGTGCCACGTGCTGTCGTCGCGAAATTGCTATTTTCTGAATTTAGGGCGACTCGTCCTTCGCTGATCTAACGCGAACGCGCGTCTTGAACGCGCCGTGTCCAGCCGATAATCCATCGAATTCCCTCTCACTCGCGATGATTATAACAGCGACACCGGAATCGTTACTCTCCGCTAACTGAACCCGAATTGCGAATTCGGGACATTAATCTCGCCCTCCCACGCGTGATTATTATTAATCGATGCCACGTATACGCGGATCTCTCCTTTCGTCGAGCGAATATTTTTTATCTTGATTTTATCTTAATCTCTCTTTGCGTAAAATAATTTAGACGCACGAGAATTAAGTGTAATGGATATTAGGCAAAATGTTGAAAATACGGGTAACGAAATTTATATATTGGACTCGAGGGTTATTAATGATATGGATCAACAATTTCTAACACGTCGACATTATTTACATACGACCCAAACGACCTAAGGCAGGTAAAAGTAAGTCAATAAAAATAAGGCAACTACCATCCCCACGTATATCACGATAGAGTAGAGGGTGGTAGTTGTCATTGAAGCGCGCGCGCGCGCGCGTTCATTTCGCGACGCAACAACAACAACGGGCGGTCGAAAATTTCGGGGCTAATTCGCGCGCTTTAATCGCTCGGCTCATTTGACGCAGCGCATGAAAAACGGCTGCCGATAAATTTTGACAGTATTCTGTCCATTGCATTGCAATAATACCGGACCATATATTAGGGTGGTTCGCGCGGGACGGGTTGCCCGTGGCGAGGTGGAGGGGGGGGAGAGGATAGGTAGACGGGGAACGGGGCGGGGGCGCGATTGGGGTGGGGTGGGGGTCTTTCGTATAGTTTGCCGGTAACATATTACGAATTAATACCAACTGCTCCGGTGAAATATTACTGCAAAATACTGACCGTTATTTGCGCTCGCGCGTTAACTCCCGCCCGCTCTCGCTCCCAGAAGCGAGCGAAACGAATTGCGCCGGCCTCGAATTTTTGTCACGCTGTCCATATCCTTTTGAAATTTATTTCGTCCCGGCTCGAGACAGTATTGTGTATTCATCATCGACTGCGCGGGGTGGGGAGGGAACGCGACGCGAGTTCCCCCGAAATTAAGGTATTAATCCGCGGGTTTTCGCGCGCCCGCGCGCGAGAAGGGTGGCGCGATCTCGCAGTTTACGGGGAGGCGGGGAGTTGAACGCGGATTAACATAATTTCGTGTAATTTTACGACTCGGCTAGCTTTCACCGTAAAGTGTTATTATTATAATATTGTAAGCGGTAATTAACTTGTCGCCATTTTGCCATTAAAGGCCTAAAATTTATAAAGGGGAGATCGCCAAATATTTTATCACTTGATACTAACCAATTATGCATAATGTTATCATATAATCTAAATTCTAAATATTAATTTTACGTGCATACAAATAGCTTTCTATATAATTATTTAATCTTAAAATTATTTTTTAGATTCTGTATTATATAAGATTTTTTATTGTATTAACATCTTAATGTTTTTATTTTAACATTTTAATATTTTAATCTCATCATTTGAAATATCCATTTATTTTATTATATTAAATTAACACAAAAAGTTGTATGAATCGTTTGGGACACGCGATATATATATATATATATATATATATATATATATATATATATCGCATGTCCCAAACGAAAAAATATAAATTTATAAAAATAAAATTAAATAAATTAAAAAAATATAAATTTATAAATATAAAATTTGACTCAAATTATATATATATATATATATATATATATATATATATATTAAATTTGAGCCAACTTTTTCAACCGTGTATTATCAGCATGATAATGCCTCCATTGGTCGAATCGTTAATGTAATGCGCGAACAATCTTCGATTCCTCTCTTCTCTCCCCAATTAAGGGGCGCGGGATATCGCGACGAGACCCCGGACGAGGAGAGAGATCTCATCTCGCGTACTCGCGAGAGCACCTACGGACGGGTGGAGGGAGAGGGGGGAGGGGGAGGGGGATCGCCTGACGTCGACTGCCTGCCACGGGGATCCCTAATGGCTTTCGATGCCGCGGTTTAATTGCCGCGAGAAAACGAACGGAAAAATCAGCCGTAGAAAATAAGGAACGGCGCCGCCGCTTAGGCATAATCAATGCGCTCGTTACCGTTCTGTCTACGATTACGATTGAATAACTAACGATTTTCGCGAGCGAGCCTCGTTAAAAAAAAAAATGCCCTACTCGGATCGCGCGAGCGGCTTTTCTCGCTCTTGACTCGCTCCTTTCGACTTTAAGCCCTCGACGCTCTTTTCGCGATCAATCTCTCTCTCTCTCTCTCTCTCTCTCTCCCTCCCTCCCTCCCTCTCTCCTTCCCTCCTTTCGTTCTTAATCTTCCACTTCAAACCTTCGAGTACCGAAGCGAATTCCTTTCTCTCGCGATAGAGGGAAATTAAGGTCTACCGATTATTGCATTATAAACGTATTTTATTTAGTTATTTATAAATGCATTTTTTAGAGAAATTTACCAAAGACTTTAATGATATATATATATATATATATATATATATATATATATATATATATGTAATATAAATTAAAATAATTGCAATAATAAAATAATGGCACTGCGATACGATGAAAGATAAATAATCATTATTATATAATGGTTAAAAATTATGACTATTTATTTAACACGCGGTGTATAAAATCATTGGAAGATGATGACTATTAATTACATCATCGGAAAATATTGCGGTGTCATATTTACTCCATTATCGCAATTAGCCCGATTGATTCGAATAAAAAGTACCCAAAGGTCGCGCGTTAAATACATTAATAGATACATTAAATCCATTAATTTGAAATATTAATATTAGTCGGCAAATGAAGATCGACATGGTCGATAATACGATTTTGGAGATATTAATTTCCTTTCTCTATTCCTATAATCTAATTAGAAATCTTATGATTTGTATTCACCTACTAATGAGACTTACACGCAGGTGTTACGACACATACAATCACGGCACATATCAATAATAATTTCGTAGAATATAAAAAATTTATCGAAAAAAAATTGGACGGTGAAAAAAAAAAAATTCAGCTCTCTTTTTTTATTTATTCTATTTCTGTGTGTAGAAATATGAATTTGAAAAGTCATGCAAAATGACTTTTATTCGATCGCGAATCATATTAGAAAGGTGGCATGTCAGCTAATACAACGTGAATTTTTTTTTTTTTTATTCATCCCCGCGTTCGTGCATGTAATAAATATTGATCTCGCACTTATTGTGATGTTGTTTTTTTGACAATTAAAATCGGGCACCGATATATTCTTCTATTAAAATATAAATTTACATAATACAGATGCGTAGACATTTTTAGCGGCTTTGATTGACGCAATTAAATTAATTCAACCACTTCAATTTTAATACACACACAGATATATATATATATATATATATATATATATATATATATATAAAGCTTCATTTCACGAAAATAATAAAGAGCGTTATGCTTACTCGAGGCTATTAAGGATGTTCTGGATGTACAATAGTAGCAAAAATTTGTCAAAATTAAAAAGAAAACATGTTTCTTACGTTTATACTGTTTGAAAAATTAAAAAAATAAATTCGGGTTATGAAGAAAATTAAAGTATCGCAAAATAATATGGATTTTGACGTCTTTGTAAAAGAAAATAGTTGTAATTAATATTTTTTCTAATTTATGGCAAAAACTTTTGATCGTGAATATCCTCTGAAGTCAACTGCAAAAAACAATGAAAAACGAGTAATTTGCAGAAAGAGAAAAAGAGACAGATAATATTTTTCTACAATTTTTAGTAAATAACTTTTAAACGAATTAGTGGATCTAAATCAAGTTTTGCATAAATATTTATTAGAATTTCCTTAATATATGTGAAAATTTTTATTTCATTGGTAATATTTTTTCTTTGTCAGATTTATCAATAAGTGCTACAATAGGCGATTTTCCATAAGAATCAATAGTAACTTTAAATTTAAATAACTTCCAAACCATTAAGAGAATTGTGCTTAGTTTTTGCACAAATATTCAGAAGAAATAGTAGAACAATCTATGAAATTTTAATGCTTTTGTTAGTATTTCGATATATATCACATACATCCTTAATACACACACATATAATTTTGCACGAGGCGTTATCTTGTCACTAAATATTAAATAAATCGGCAAGAGAAGCAAAATATATATATATATATATACGATTAACAGTTTCCTGAGAGCGGCATCGAATACATTTGATATTACAATATATTTTATAGCGTTGATTAAACATTTGGTTTTGCGAAACGATAATCTCGTGGCTGCGTTAATTATAGTAAAAAAAAAAGGAAGGAGGGAAAAAAATTGGCTGGCAACTCGTTTTTACCGCTTTTATTTCGCTTTTCGAGAATGCCCGCGGAACACGCGCAACGTTGTTTTCGCCGTTTTATGGAGCCGCGGGATTCCTGATTTTCATTAATAAAAGTTAATTTATTTACCGCATTCATATTGCAAATCCTTCGATCGCGTATAAAACTCACGCGGTATTTGAATAATTAAAACGGCCCAATAAAAAAAAAAAAAAAAAAAAAAGGAAATAAAACGAGAAAAAAAGCCCTCGTCGAACTTAAATCGCGCAAATGAATCGTCGATGCATAAATATAAATTACATATTCGGCAAAATATCGCCGCCGAGCGTGCGAGTGCGAGCGCGCGCGCGCTCGCTCGCGATTTAATTTTCAATTTAATTAAAAATAATGAAGCCCCCATTGTATTCGTAAAACCCCGCGCGTTAAATGATATACTGTCCGTAAGTATATAATACCCGGCGAGCCATAAATCTCGCAAGAAAATTCGGCGGGGTTTGGCGGCTTCTTTTCGGCCGCTCACGCGGCCGGGAATTATCGATTTCGCTTTAATCGCGCCGATCTCTTTTTTTTCCGCGTCGGATATAATTAACGGCGCGGAAGGCGGGGAGGGGAGGGAGGAGTGCGGGGAGGGTGGGGAGGGACGCGGAAATTGGCGGCGCATAGCTCTGAGAAACTCGTTAACTAATTCCGATTAGCTATTCCTTGTGACTTACTAAATCATACCTACCCCTCCTCCCCTCCTCCCCTCCTCTACCCCCTCCCCCCCCATCATCCTCGGCAAGCCTGGTTGCCCGGATTATGTAATTCCTAGATCCGGCGCGGACTGCACGAATATTTCGACGAACGTGTGAGAAACGTGCTCTGATGTTCCTCCGAAGAATGAGACGACGTTTCGAAAGATCTTCCTTGAGACGATTATGAATCCGCGGCCGATCGGCGCGGTTTCGATCAAAAATTGTCATTCGCGGCATACGCGAATACGCGGGATCGGTAATTATCGGTCAAACAAAGTCATTAAACCGGGACGATCTGCTTGGACGGAGCGGCGACCGTGCGTGAAACTTTGATCATGCCGCGAATCGACTGCAGAGTCAGCAGCCAGCGACGAGAGGATCGCGGGATTTCAGGGAGCTGAGAGTGAGAGAGAGAGAGAGAGAGAGAGAGCGGGTGCGGCACGCCGCGTCAATCGGGGGGAGGGTGGTGGGGGAAGGCGGTGATACCGGGGGGCATTAAATTACCGCATCGGTAAGCGTGTCATCCGCCAATTAAACGACCGCTATTTTCCGCGCCGAAATTGATAATCGTGATTAAAAGCGGAAGCGGCGCGGAGCGCGATGACACGTGGAACGAGCCACCGCGGCGCGGCGGCAAGAACGCAATTACATCTTTTTTATTCCCGCCTCCTCCCTCGCCCTCCCCTCCCCACCCCTTCCCCGCCACTTTTTCTCCTCGACGTAACAGTTCGACGGGCCGAAAATATCCCTTTTTTTTCCGACGCTCGGTTAAATTATACCGGCGCTTGACACACACACACACACACACACACACATACACACATACATAATCGCTATACAAGGTGTCCCGTCGTTTTTAGGTCCCTCAAAAAATTCGGGACTCTTCTTAGCGGAAATTAAACGGTGCTTTTAATTAGATGCAATTGTCGATAGAGATTGATGATCCCCGAGGAATAATCGAGAAATAAAGTATTAC
Organism: Cataglyphis hispanica; assembly: GCF_021464435.1. Classification (NCBI taxonomy): domain Eukaryota; kingdom Metazoa; phylum Arthropoda; class Insecta; order Hymenoptera; family Formicidae; genus Cataglyphis; species Cataglyphis hispanica. The sequence continues at coordinate 11,685,037 of NC_065958.1, forward strand.
AGTCTAACGCAAGGATCGGTTAATTTAATTAATGCAACGGTAAGATATGAAATCCGTTAATTAATGCGGAGTCGAATTCAATTTCGAAAATTTTCGCAATCGTCGTTTAGCATTTATAGCGGTTTTTCTTCTTTTTTTTTTTCCATCCATATTTTTTCCCCCTCGCCGCCGGCGGGCATCCGCGGAGCTCGTGAAACAAAAAAAAAAAAAACTCCGCAACAGGAAACAGCCGGAGCGCGCGCGCGCCCGAGACACCCTGTATAATTTTTGACGGACGGAATTTTCTTAATAGATAGACGCCCGACGAATGCGCGGGCGAGAATGAGAATGAGGATATATCGAGCGTTTTCCAATGTATTATCGCGCCGAGATATACACATCCTGGCCGCTTATTAAAGGGCGGGAGGGAGGGTGGAACGAAAGAGAGCGGGATAAAAAAAAATATTCGTCCCTTGATATGAGACGCGATGGAGGGGCTGGGCAGGGGGCGGGGAGGGGGCGTCGCGATGGACGCGACGGATTTATTCTGGTACACCTGATCCGCGTTGCAGGCGCCGCCGCGAGAATATCATGATCCGCGCGCCCCGGCGCCGGCGTCGGTCGCTTCGATTAAGCGAAATTATTAACGCGACGCTCGATAAACTAATTTTCATTTCTGATATTTTAGCCAATTATGAAATGCAATTATTTTCGCGCCCCGGTCGCCGGCTTTTAATGTCGCGCCGCGTCGGTCGGTGTCGGTGTAAGCGACGACGACGACGGCGACGACGGCGACGACGACGACGGCGACGACGACGACGGCGACGACGACGACGACGACGGCGACGGCGACGACGACGCTCGGCTATCGCGAGGCTAGTATTGTTAAAAGCGAGATGAATGATCGATCGTCGTGAGAATCGATGCCGTTTTCTATATTTGCGGGGAATTATCGCTCAATGAAAACTATCGTGGAAACTTGCCTTAAATGAATGAAAATATATTTTCCCTCTTCCGGATCTATAATGTATTCGTATATAATAAATTATCAATACTTTATTGAATATTTCACGAGAACATTACTCGATCATCATCGTAAATATTGAACAATTAAAATTAATAATTATTTACATTTATAATTTGCGCCAACGATAATTTTCTTTACGTATACTCTTAGAGCGTTTTTTTAAAGAATGCAGTTTAAGTGTCGAGGAGCCGAGTGCAAGCTGCGAAATAGCATATTCGATGCTACAAATCGTCGATACGTTCATTGGGAAGATGGGGAGGGGAGGGAAGGATAAAAAGAGGTATCGAATGACCAAAAAAAAAAAATATTTCAGTGACGATTTCTCTCTCTCTCTCTCTCTTTCTCTTTCTCTCTCTCTCTCGCAATGATCGATCTAAATCGGGATTCATGAATTTAATAGGACTCCATGGACTTTTATAACCCTCTCCCCACTTTTCTCCTCTCTCTCTCTCTTTCTATTTTTTTTTTTTTGGAAATCATATCGAAACCCCATACGTTTCGCCACTTTCACAGGCAACATCGGACGTTTGCAATGGTAATTCGCGGCATCGCGGTAAAAAACTACCCCCCGACCCGATGGGAGAAGGGGAATGGGATTCGGCCGGTGGGAAAAAGGGCGGCACACACGAGGCAGGGTGGAGTGGATAAGGGAGGAAGGGCGGGGGTGAGGGAGGGGAGGGCTGTGTGTGTGTGTGTGTGGTGTGCGGCGGTACGGCCATCGATCACGAGTCTGTTTACCGATTTTTCCGCCGTGCGCGCCATGTGGATATTTGTAATTACAGAACCGAAGCGGCGGCCGCCGCGAGTTTTTATATTTTGCGATCCGTACGACGATTTTTAATTTCGAGTAATGAAGCGCCACGCCGGCCCCGCCGCTGTTGATATTCGTTATTAATTTTTAATCGTCTGCCCGAGCCCGCCCGCACGGGAGAGCGCCCAGATGTCGAATATTGTCTCGCGTTCGAAAATTCGCAAAAACTCGGCTATTTTTTCGCCGCCGCTCCCTCCCCCTTCCTTCCCTCCCCTCCCCTCCCCTTCCCCTCCCGCCCCGTTCCCATCCCCCTCTCGCCCCGTCCGATACCTCTCGTCGTTAATAAGTTTTCCCGCCTATGCGGTCGAGTGTCTAAAAAGAAGAAGAAAAACAAAAAGAAACACGCGTCGATTTACGCGACTTGTACGAAGTCTCGTGTCCCGTTTCTATTCCCCCAGTTAAAAATGATCAAAAACATTTTAATTTCTCTGTCTTCCCTTCGTCCCGTCACTTCGTCCGTCATCTTTCATTTCTACACTCGCGCGAGAATATTTATACCCCCGCCCGTGTATGTATATGTATTGAGAGCGCTCTCGGCGGTTGAGAAGCGGGTTATGTGGCGGTTGTGTTTTCGCAAATATTACACGGCGAGCGGCCCGCTCGCGGAGGCACGCGCGCGCCGCAATTTGTCGGCGTATCAAAACGAAATCAAGCCCGGCAAGATAAACGTTTCGCTGTCGGACCCATGCATATTAATTTTAAGCCGCGAAAAAGCAAGCTTCTCTCTGTCCGCTCTCCCCGTTTCTCTCTCTCTCTCTCTCTCTCTCGCTCTCTCTCTCTCTCTCCATCGTTCTCCATCCATCTCCGGCCGAAAACGCAAAACAAAGCAATTCGCGATTCGATCGGGAAGCGCGCGCGCGCGCTGACCGATTATTTTCCGATCGGCGGACTTCGCGCGTAAAAACGGCCGCGCAATTACAAATTAATGCACAGCCGGCCGGCCAGAAAAAATAGAGACACACCCGCGGCCGGCGCCGATCATCATCATCGGGCGAGCAGCGCCCCAGCATGAGAGGCGGGCCCGGGCATGGAATTAAAAAAAACATTATTCTTTAGAATTATCCGCGGTAACTGCAGTTCCTCCCTCACACTCGCGCCGCGATCGGAAGCGATGCATATTGATACTATCAATATGCGCTTTTCGCTCTTTTCCGTTCGGCGGATGAAATTTACGAATCGTGGCCGGGGCGGCGGGGAGGGATGGAGAGCGAGCTGACACCCAAGTGTATGAACGGCACGTAAAAATTTAGCACCTCGTCAAGGGTTCGCTGTCATCTAGATGAAGTTGTATAGATAATAATTTGGACGAATCAATTGCATTAGCTTATTTTTTTTTTTTTTATCTAGATAATAATAGGATGTATTATCTTTATCTTAGATGCGTCATGCGTTCATCTAGATGAACTTGAAATAATTATCTTTATCTTGTCGGAGATAAAATTTTTTATGTTTCATCCCATCTTTATATAAATTATCTTGAATAATCTTTCTTCTCCGTGTCATATGAACGCGATATATGTATATATATATTTTTTTTTATAACTAAACGATATTTTTATTCTCGAAAGCGATCTTAAAAAAAAAAATACATTTTAAAAGATATTTAAAAATATATTTTCAGAGAACGTGTATTATTTTGCGAAAAAAGCGGAGCCAGTGACGAAAAAAAAAAAAAAAAGAACGGACGAGCATAAAAATAAGCATTTTGCAAAACAACGTGAATTGCCATTTTCTCTCTCTCTCTCTCTCTCTCTCTCTCTCTCTCTCTCTCTCTCTCTCTCTCTCCTCTCTCTCTCTCTCTCTCTAATCGTCAATCGCGACGCGGCTGCATTTTTTACACAGCCATTTTACACGTCGGCGTCTGTCGGCTTCCGGTTCGTGCAAGGAAACGAGACCGATTTCGGTCGTGGGCGGACAATAGAGGAGCGGAGGTCATCGGTGACTAAGGGTTGACGAGACCGAAGGGCGAGAACGGGGGTGAGACGGAGAAAGAGAGAGAGAGAGAGGTGGGGAAATCTCGGCTTCAAGTGTGTCGCTCTTTGATGTTGCGACCTGCCCCAAACTCGGCAGCACCGCCGACTTGCCACCCTCTCCAAGTGGCTTAGTCGGCATCAAAGAAAGTGCCTTGGGACTAACCCCCGACCCCCATCCTCCTCTTGCTTCTCCGCGCCGGTATCCCGTATTATACCGCCAGCTAGCTAAATTTGTTTCATCAGAGAGAAAGTGACAGAAAGAGAGAGAGAGAGAGAGAGAGAGAGAGAGAGAGAGAGAGAGAGAAGGGTGATGAGGATGCGCTTCCGAAAAATAAAGGGGGTCAGAAGAGAGACTTGAAGGATTACTTTTCGCCGGACTCTTGGTCCTTTGAACAAGTTACGCGATTTTCAAGGAAGTTTCCTTCCCTCGGCCAAGATGCATTCCTCAACCTTTTCGGATACTCGAGAAGCTTTGGGGGAGCAATGAAATTTTTCAACGAACTGTATCCTTCTTGCATTCTTTCAAAACGTAATCGATAACTGATAATTTTGCGGAAAAAAAAAAATTGTCAGGTCTATATAAATTAAAAAAAGAAACTAGATTGCTTTTTCATCTTTAACTATTTGAGATTCTGATTAAAGAGAATATTGCAATTTTATTTTCATATAATCGTATTTTTTTTTATTTCAGTTTTGAAAAATCTTTAGAATATTTTTGGAAAAAAACAGAAATTAAGAAAATCGTAATCGATAACTGATAATTCTCTGAAAAAAAGAGAAAAAGAATTATCATGCCCATAAAACGAAACGCGAAACTAGATATTTCGTCTTTCTGAAATTCTAATCAAAGAGATGTGATTATTGCGACTCTTTTGTTTAATTTTTGGAAAAATCTTTAGAAAATCTAAAAAAAAAAATAAAAATTAAGAAAATTAGAAAATTACATCTTCATGTGTATCTCCATTCTTTTTGAATCGCGATCGATTAGCCGGCGCGAATGATCGCGCCGGCACGGAAAGACAGAAAATTGGATTAAACTACGGGACGATTTTTGCGCGAGTCTATCGATCCCGATAATAAATCGAAGGCCAAAGCCAGAAACTGCGCGCAGTTTTAAGAGACTTAGGCGACGCGGACTACACGCAATTTCGTGTTTAATATCCGAAATAACTCGACTTCCTCTTTTCACGTTCGCGCATCTGCACCTGCACCCGCAACATGAAATACCTCGTTTTCCATTCCTCCCCTTTATCCTTCTTTCAACGCGCCGACAACGTTATTTCCAGAATGCTTTATACGCGCGCGCGAACTCCGATAAATAAATTTTTTAAGTAAAAATAGAACGGAATATATTATACATCACGGAAATATATATATATATATATATATATATATATATATATATATATATATATGTGCCAGCGTAATTACGTATTTCCAGATTTTCAAACGATATATCTGAAGTTGATATAACAAAATCCTATTCATTACATTTATGCCAGAATAAGAAAAATGCAACTTATTTTAATGGCAAAAATGCAAAATAATGTATGATGGAAATAAAAGCGCGGACGGCGTTAAAGTACTTAATTAAACTTTGAAGGCAGTTACATGGCATAAATTCTATTTTATTCCATTCTCTCTCTCTCTCTCTCTCTCTCTCTCTCTCTCTCTCTCTCTCTCTCTCTCTCTCTCTCTCTCTCTTGTCTCTCTCTCTCTCTCTCTCTCACTCATTCCCTTTGTCGTTCGTTGTCTCTATCCGCGGGACGTTTCATCGCCACGTTTTCGTTCTCTGAAATTTTATCCCGCGGCCGTTAATCGTCGACCGGCCGCGAAAAATTTCACCGGCCGGCCGGCCCGATAAATAAAACCGCTTTTCAATTACGAAATTAGTGTATTATTAACGCGCCGATATTTTTCCGATAATTTCGTGCGCGACCGAAATTGCCCGATATAAATCGTTGATCTTTTTTTATTTTTTTTTTTATTTATTTTCCTTTTTTTATTAATTCGACGCAAAAACAATTTGAAAGCCCGCGCGCGCATGCTTCTCGCGGACCCATCGCGGCGAGAATTTTGACTGTGGAATGGATGTACGTGTCTGAAAACGCGCCACTCGATTGCTGCTCTTTGTTCCTTCTCTCTCTCTCTCTCTCTTTCTCTCTTTTTACCTCGGCGACGTCTTCCTTTCCTCTCGCCGTCTCCACTTTGCTTCGCCAAACGCCACTCGTGCCTGGCGGGGGTGAGGCGCGAGACGCACCCTCTCCTCGGAATTTATAACTCAAACGAGAGTCGGCGCAATTTTTATATGGTTCTTTAGAAAAAGAGAGGCCGGCGAGTTCAAAGAACCGACGCGAAAGACACACTTAAGGGTTTGCATCTCGTAACCATTTCCCTTCGATCGGTGTGTTTGTTCGCCGTTGACTTGAGATTTACACGCAATTTCTCTCTTTAATGTTAAAAAAAAAAAAAATCTTTTGTACTTAAAGCAATATTACGCGCTTACGCGAAGTTCTTTCTCCTTTCGAAAATGCTAGAAACGTTATTTATATTGGAAAGAATGTTTTTTAGAATCTTTTATATATTTATGCATGTAAGTTCTTCTTGAGAGAGAGAGAGAGAGAGAGAGAGAGCGAGAGAGAGAGAGAGAGAGAATAATTTTAGAAAGACGTTTCAAATTTTAATATATTAAATTATATTATTGAAATATATATTTTAAAATTATTATTAAAATTATTATTTTTCAAAAACAATTATAATTATATCATTGAAAAATATAAAACTGAAAAAATGAAAAAAAAAAAATATAATCAATCTATGAAACTGAATTATTGTCATATATTTCTGCTTCTGTTTAATATTATTTAATCACAGCTTGATAAAAGAATTTTCTCTTCTAAAATACTTCGAGTTTCAGTTATAAGTATATCATTTCCTCAAGACTATATCTAGTTAGTCTTTTAACAATCGAGTAAAGGGTGACGTTCTTCTTTGTCGAGGAAAATCCCAAGGAAGGAAGAGCCTTTAGTGAAACTAAACGAACGAACAGCTGACTCGCCGTTGATAGCGTCGAATGAGGCTTAATATCGTTTCACCGGCGATTCTCCGGGCGAAAAAATATCGATGAGTTATTAAGGATCTGATTTCGTTGGGCGAATGAAATTTCATCCGTCTCCCTCGATTTTCCAACCCCCTTTTTCATCCTTTTCTCCTTTACGCGATACTATACTATTTTATAAGTATTTTTTTAAGTTTGCAGCGCGAGATTATAAAGTACACTCGATCGATATATTATCTGATACAATTTTCAACGCATCTTTTATTTAAAGCAGGAAGGTTTAGTAGAGATATTTTAATTAAATTTATTAAATTTTTATTCATATTTTTTTTTTTGAATTAATTTAATAATTTATCAATAATTAATTAATTAATTTTTTTGCAAAGAAATAGATTTTAGTGAACAAAAGAGAAATGCAGTAAGCAATTTAATTTGCACTTAATAGAAGTTAGTTATTTCGTTGAAATTCATAAATATTTAATATGTCAGAATTATAATAGCCACACGTTTGTTAAACAAATTATTTTTTCCTTTACGAGGGAATTTACGAAAATTGTGTATCCTTGGATGCGGTTAATTATATATAAAGAATTAAATAAAAGTAATCTGTTATTTTGCATTAATATGTGAAATTGCGAATGATGCAACGTTAACTTTAAGTTGCGAGGCTATCAATACATTATGGCAGTGCAATATTTAATCGGTAATCTTAATCGTATCCATTGTCGCTGCCACATTGTCGGCCACTCTACATGCGCATATACATATGCATATACATAAAGCCCTTTCGCGTCACGAGCGAGGGCGGGGGACGCGAGGGGTGAGGAGCGGGCTCTTCGCCACGATATCTCGAATTCGACTATCCTAGCCAATGGCGTTTCCGCCATCGTTCCAGCCACGACTGATCTCGCTGCAATAACATTATATCTATTAGCGGGCACTCGATACTATTAATAATTAATCGCGAGCTAATATCCCGCATTTGGCCGTACGCATTTTGCCCCCCCCCTTCCTCCTCCTCCTCCACCCTCGCTCCCACACTCCCTTCGCTCACTTCCTCGCCTGATCACATCCGTCCTTCGTCCATTCCGCACTCATGCTTCACCTGATCATCTCTTCCGGTATCTGATCCTAGCAGGTAAAGAAGCATGATTCATATGACATTAACGATCGCCCTTAACCTCTCCTCCCTCCCTCTCTCTGTGCCGACAATTAATTGATTCTTCGATGAGTCGAAAAGAATAAGTCGCCGAATTATGACAGCTTACAATTTACGAAGCTAGGTATATATCTATGTGTCGGATTGTTTTTTAACATTTTTTTTTTTCTTTGCGCATTCTTGTGCAACGAAGTACACAGCGAAGGATTGAATGTGATTCGCACTTAACACGAGAATCGAATGTTTTGTAGAATTTACATAATGCCGGAAAATGGAGGTCTTACGCGCGCGCTTTGCTCAATGAATTTTCCTTTCCCCCTTTCTTGCGGGAAATACGGGGTTGCGTGTAAAATTTTAAATTCGCGTGCAATTAAGTGTGCACTTGAAATTTTTGACGCGAGCGATATAATTATTAATATAGAAAAAAAAAAATTTGCTCCTCCCTCTCCCCCCCTCCCCCTCCCCAGGATCCGTTCGCATGTCATCGTGCATCACTAATGCATTGAAGCCTGTAAAAACGATGCACATTGTCATAAAATTCTAGTTATCGGCGCGATTATGGCCGGACACATGTAAGTTCAACGTTATAAATTCCTTGACAAATTCTAGAGAGAAAGAGAGAGAGAGGGAGAGAGAGAGAGAGAGAGAGGATGGATTTTTTTTTATCGTTTGTCAGGAAGGGATTACACATTGGCGAATAATTGCATCCTCCGCCGCGATAATACCTCGGGACGAGGAAGAAGCCAGCGACACCGGGGGTGAATTGCAAAAGGGACGGCGAGGGGCGAGGGGCGGCGGCGGAGGTGTATACATATATATATTCGCGGCGAAAACACCTGTGGCTCCGCTCTCGTTAGATTCGCGCGACTTTTCCGAAGATAGCGAGAATCCTCTCTCTCTCTCTCTCTCTCTCTCTCTCCCCTCTCTCCCTCTCCCTCCCTCTCTTTCTCTCGCTCTTCCCTTCTGACACCCTGTCTGATTCGCTCTTCTATCCTGCCGTGCCAACCACCACCTCGTCGACCTCGCTGCTCGTCTCCTCTTTCCTGGTCGCCCTTCTTCCCTTTCCTCTCCCCCTCCCCCCGTGCGATCTCGAAATAGCACAGTCGATTACTATTTAGCCTCGGCGCAAGAATAGAGACGCGATAATTTTGTCCGAGTCGCGCCGAGACGAGCGAACGAGATCGCTATTTTCGGGGCATATTCGCTTCCGTTTTGACCGTCATCGCGACGCGCGACATACGCGCACTACTACCATTAGGCGAGAAATTTTATGTAGACTTTATTGAGAATGAAATTAAAAAATTAATTATATTGTATAAATGACGAGATGGAAATTCGATCTGACATCGGCGCGATGAGACAGCGCGACTCATTGTCAGCGAAATTTGTCCAACACCATCCTCCCCCACCCCCACATTTCTCTTCGTTCTCCTTCGCGAAGACCGAATCGATCGAATTTTTTTTTGTTTCTCCCATGCGTCACGAGTGTGAATAAAAGCTTTCATTCTCCGCGAAGGTTTCTGCGAAAATCGACGAGAACGATCGTATCGAACGTTCGATCCACGAGCCAGCCCCCTCCGGCTTTTCAATCGGAATCCCTTATCGCGGCGGCATCTCCAGGAATCCGCGAAAAGGGGCGCAGCCCCCTCCTTCCCCCCCTCGGCTATACGGGAAGGAAAAGGAGCCGGCTAATCGGCGTTAATGCGATCAAGCGAATCGCAGAGCCGATCTCATCGCGCGAATCACTGCCGTTGATCGGCAAGTGCGCTCGAGCTCGATCGACGGGGAATCTCGAGATGAATCTGCTGTCGGAATCTGCATCGCGGAAAATCAATCCGACCTGCCAAAGAGATCGCATGCATCTGGCTTGATCTGTATCTATTACGCGATGAAGGGGAAAGGAGGGGGGGGAGGGGGAGAGAGAGAGAGAGAGGGAGATAAATGGTCAGATATGAATAAATGGGTACGCAATTAGACGAAGTAAAATTGCATCTATATCATGTTCTGAATACATATTTCTCTCATAATAGAATGTATAACGGAAAAATAGAGTAGACGCACGTGTTTACGAAGATAATAAAAAAATATAATTCAATAGGCAGAAACGGTATGGTAAATCAAAGAGAATTTAAACTTAATTTGAACTCTCGAGTGATTTTATTTGCGATAAAAAGATCGAGTGTGTTGAAATTGGTGTTTTTCTTTTTTTTTTTTATTTCTATATATTTTTTGTTTATAATCGCAATTTTACTCGGGACATTTATTCTAATTTGTTGAAGGAAAATAAAATATCTCTTTGTATACAATTTTAAATTATTAAAATTTATAAAGAATTAAGAATTGACAGATGATTTTTTTTAATCGCATTTTTCCTTTAAAGGATCCACACATCGTTTAATTCAAAGGTATACATGATATAATGACACATTTACGCAACGCGTGAAAAGAGAGAGGATGTAACGGGAACGTCTCACTCTCTTCGGTGGCGCGTAGATTAGCGTGGGTTAGCGTGGGTTAGCGTGGGTTAGCGTGGAACGCCCGCGGGCTCTCTCCGGCTATCTAGTCCCTCTCGCGCGCGCGTTTCCGTGTCCTAGGCCGGTCCGGCCAGCAGAGATAGACCGGACGCTAATGCGCCGGAATAGATTAATACTGACCAATAGGAGCGCCGATCGAACGGCCTGGAGCACATTACTCAATTATTTACGCTTCATTAAGTATATATCCAATGCCGTCCCGCGAGTGTGCAAGTGCACGCCCGCGCGCAACTCCGCAACGCCACGACGACGGACGTACACGAGAGGATATTCGCTGTACGTGTGTACGCGCGTGCGTGTGACACGTGTGTGTGTGTGCGTGTGTGTGTGTATACATGCGTATGTACGACCGCGGTACATAATGTATGAGAGCGTGTTGGTAGGTAAGCGACCACCCCTAGCTCGCCGAGGTCTAACTCATCCATTTCGCGCAATTCCGCGCATCCATTCCTGCACCCTCCTCTCCTTCCTCTCTCTCTCTCTCTCTCTCTCTCTCTCTCTCTCTCTCTGCCTATCTCGGCCTATCTCGGCCTCTCCTCCGTCCGTTTCTCACACCCTGTGTCGCCGGCCGCGTTCCTCTCCTTCTCGCGTCCTTCCCTCCGATGGACCCGCTCTGAAATCGATCCTGGAGGCAGCAGGACTCGCCTACTTCCGCGGTGGATCCACAACGATATTCTTCCATCGGCCGATTTTCCGTTCTCCGCTTATCAATCCTTGTCCTTGCCGTGAATTTTACAGGCGAAAATTTCCCGTTGATTTAACACGCGGCGCACACTAACGTGGAATGATTGCATCTGATTAACATTAATACGTGCTAATTAACATTAATATGTTTTGCATGTAATACCGGAGGATTATATAATGTGAGCGCTGAGCGCAACGAGATATATAACGTTTAGCGTTAGTCGTTAATGCGTCTCACGTAAATCTTATTTAAAATCTTCATTTAAGTGCGCGACGCGATCTTTTAATCTGATCTAATATAATTATCGCCTAAGCTTAGCATCTCGCGTAAGGTCTTGCGTAATATCTTGCGCGACATCGTTTATTTAAAAGTATCATAAATAATCATTTTTCCTCCCTTCCTGTCTGTTTCAGGTGAGTGTCCGTCGCAGAAGCACTTTCGAGCACGAGAACAAAGATTCTCAGCGAAGATTCTCTCGCGCAAACAACTCCCTCGTGACGGCATAAATCAGGATGATTTTTTTTTTTCCACTTCGCCAGCCATCATCGCGGTAATTTCTATCTCGCGGCGTGACTCGAGTAATCGCGAGAAACAAGCGCAAAGAGGTTTCACGAGCGGATCGCCCCGTGGATTTATCGCTTACTCGAGCAGAGGCCTCTAATTATAGTAGACGCGTCGCGTCGGGATTTGCGATAAATAACGATCGGAAAATTAACGATAATTTATAGGAAACCGAAAGGATCGATTATAATCTGTCCGAGGGGGAAGAAGCGCCGATAAATATCTCTCTTCCACGATGATAATAAAAATAAATAAGTATATCGCCGCGTTAGGGAGGAGGGGGGCGGGAGAGGGGGGATAATGTGAGGTTTTTTTTTTTAAAGATGCTTTGGCTCTACAATGGTAGCAAAAAGATCAAAATTAGGAAAAACAACATTTCTTACGTTCTTATGTTTGAAGAAGCAAATAAATTAACCCTCTATGGGCCGAATTTTTGTTTTAAATCCTGTCCTGATGTTAATTAAATTTAAATAAATTTTGTTTTAAATTTAAAAAAAATTTGTTTCAAATATTTAAATTGTTTTAAATATTCACTATGTGACTTTCAAGTCACGCGGCCTATAATGTTCGCATAATTATTTGGTAAAATATCGATAAATTGAAATGTGACCTGAAAGTTACACGGGCCCATAGAGGGTTAATCCGGATTATAAAAAAATTTAATTTTTATTATAAAATAATTTTATTATAAAATAATATGATTTTTAATGTCTTTGTAAAAGGAAATAATTGTAATTAATATTTTTCTTGATTTATAACAAAATTTTTAATCATGAATATTTGTGTAATTTTTGAACCTGAAATTAACTGCAAGAAAACAAAGAAAAATAAGTAATCCGCAGAAAGAGAGAGAGAGAGAGAGAGTGAGAGTGAGAGAGAGAGAGAGAGAGATCACATTTTTCTAGAATCTTTAAACGAGTAAATGGATCTAAATCAATTTAATAATTCAATAATTTTGCACAAATATTGATTAGAGCTGTCTTAATATATATGAAAATTTTTATTTCATTGGCAATATTTTTTTTTTTCATTGTCAAATGTGTCAATAGGTACTCCAATAATACGATTTTCTATAAATATCAATACTAATACTTTAATCTTAAATAATTTCCAAACCGAGAATTATGCTCAGACTTTGTAAAAAAAAAATAAGTAGAACAGTCTACGAAATTTTCATGTCAATATTTTGACATATGACGCATACATCCTTAATTGACAGGATGTAAATCGACAGGGCATAATTCGCCTTTTTATTATCGATATTTCGCATCGCTCTTGCACGTTCGCGAAATATTTTAAAAACGCATGAAAAAATTAAATGTAAAATATTTTTGCATTCGCTTCCCCTTGCATCCGTTTAGCAGCCGACTTAAGCCGCTGTAATAAACGGATACGCGCATACATATTCCAAGATCTGATGACGAATCGTAATTACCGGACATCTCATCTATACGATAAGTAACGATCTAAAAACAGAGTTAAGGCGTGTTAAGTGACTCGCGATTGGCACGACGATAATTCAAAATCGAAACGTTACTTCTGACATTAACGCCACACATCTGTGAGGAGTATTAGATTTTTTTTTTTTCTTTCTTTTTTTTTTAGATAATTGATAGATATTGTAATAATGAGTCTTAAATCGCGCGATCGATTGAGAACGTTAAAAATTGCCACGCCTACGATGATTTGAAAGGATTCAGAAGCACGTCAAGGATATATAATAATCGCGCGTATATCTTCTGTTGAAAAAAAAAAAACGAAGAAAAATAATTCTTGTACGAGTGAGGGTGGCAGGGGCGGGTCGGGGCGGGGCGAGGGGGAGGGACTTAATCATCGTTCTTGATATTCGTATCGCGCCAACTGTCGCGGTGTTAAAATTACGTTACGAGAGAAAATAGCCGGGCAAGTAGAATAGATTCACGATGAGATACGGGCGAGGCGTATTAAACCGAGAATTCTTGACAACGTATGCGGTATTAAAGGCAGGGTATTTATCGGGACTGAGAAGGTCTTAATTACAGATAGTCGTGGCGCGGCGCCCGCGATAAATAACGATCGGGAAAATAAGTGGGAATTAATATAGGAAAGGAGTGCGAGCGGGGAGCGATCGCGATCGCCGAACGAGGACCCGGGGAAGAAGGCGCCGCGCTGTGTGATGTACACACACACACACACACACACGCACACATACGCAATAAGCCATTATATCCAGTGCCAGTTGTTCCGGCTGTATTGTGCGCGGTAGTGACGACTGTTTCGCGCAGATAGCAGGTACGTATTTAAATGAGGAACGAACAGGAGGCGGCGCTCCGTTGGTGGAAGGATATAGCAGGAGGCGTGTGTGTAGTGCATACAGGGTGTGCGATTAGTCATTGCTCATTTGCCGATTTCAAAGGCGATGCTAAAAATTTCAATGTCTTGTGTCAAATTTGCTCAAATTAAAAAGTATCCATGCCAAGATTTAATTATCGGATTTTTCACATCTCATATTGCATGGCTTTAATTCTGCATACTTTTATTTAATATTGTAAACAATCAAAGAAGGATCGACCTTTAAAAATCGCGAAATTTTAATTCCTAAATGAATATATATATAAAAAAAAAAAAAGAATCATAAAATATCGAGAATACAAAAGATAAATGATAAAATATTGATGTGGCAAAAGAAATCTGCAGTTCGAGGAGAAATTGAATTCAGAATCCGTTGCGGGTCTCTGGTTGCGGAGCACCCTGTGTATACGATCGCCCCGCCGAAGCAGATCGTCGGCCCCGATACCCGTGTCCCGGGAGACTTTAATTATCATCGCGTACGGACTATTTATATGCCAGGAAGCACTTAAATAATATTTCTCGGAGTCGCGAGGGGCGCGGGCTCGCGCTCGCGCGAGGAGAAGGTGAATAGGGGGAGCGGGGGACGGCGAAAGATGGGCCACAGGAGAGATCGGGCCACAGGATATTGCGCTCTCGCCTCTCGCTACCGAAGGTTTTCTGATCCACCCGACCAGATAACCGGGGCCCGCCTGTGAGTATTCCGCGCCGCGGAATATACACCGGACGGTGGGCGGAATCGACTTTTATCGGCCGGAAGTCGAAAACAATACGCGCGCGAAAGACGCCGCCGAACCGAGGATACAAAGGAAATCTTTCCCGAGAGCCTGTTTTTTTGCGAATGCGATCACCCTGAAGTTTCTCGCGAAACTTGAGCCCGCTTGTAAAATTGGGCTCTGAAAAATATTGCTTATATCATCCAGAATAAAATTTTTAATTGTGCATATTTTGAGGAATTCTTTACTAAACATTTTCGTAAATACTTGGTAAAATTTTTATCACTCCTTTTTTACTTGTAGAAATACGTAAAAAGATTTTTGAGTATTTTTATGAATAAAATTTTGAAAAAAAATTGTGAAATGTTAAAATTTAGGATGACGTATGACGTATGGTAATTTTAATTATGTGTATCATAACTGTATTTAGAGATAATTTTTTTTTCTCTTTCTGAGTAAGATTTCTAATTTCACACAAAAAATTGAAAAATTTTCTCAAACACTTTTGCCAACATTTGATAGATTTTTGATTTTTTTTAATTCATAGAAATATGAAAAGAATTTAAAATATTTTTATAAGTAAAATTTTGAAAAAAAAAAAAAAAAATATTTGGAAACGAATTACTTGTATACCTCGGACATCTCGAAATCGAGATTGTTAAAATTTATGATAACATATGATACTTGAATCATGTGTGTTATAACTGCATTTAGAGATAATTTATATTTTCGAGAAAACGTGCTTGCAATATAGCTTCAGTAATGGATGATAATGATGATTAAAGGATATCAGTAAGGCTAATGATGATTGAAGAGTATTGTTAGGGGTTTGTCTACTAGAGGATCTAATGATCGATGGATTATTCCTAATTTTTAATCTTTAAATCTTCGCACAAATTGCACTGGAATATATCTAATATAAATATTACGTATACGAGAAGGGGATATACATACATAGGATAATCGCAAAATAGGATACAATAAATCAAAAAAAAAAAAATTGCTAAGAGTACGCACTCGCGAGTAAGTTCTCTCCTTTAAGCGACGCTTGAAAATTCGAGGCTTGCAAGCATCATTATCATAATTCCACGTTTTACTTCTCGCGATTATACCGCGCTCACCGCGTAATTTCATGCGCGAATAATGACGTGTTTACCTTACTAATATATTATATAATCGCCTCATGATTTATTACAATATCCGGGGAACAAAGCTGAGAATCGGAGCGCGCTTTGCCAACGGCCCGTTTCATAATTTAATCCCGAGCAGCGTAATCCAACTTGAGGAACTAACGCGGAAAGAAAGCCGGGACAGTTTGTGATATTCGCAAACTAATTATCCCGCCGGGTATACGAAAGCGAGAGCGTTGAAAAATCCCGGCTATCGATGCTCTCATTTATCCAGTACCTGAGGAATTTACGTGCTTTAGAGAGCGTTCCTATAACAAAAAAAAAAAAAGATATTTAATATAGTTTCTCTCTTCTTTAATAATTTTTGACAGATTTTTTTTTTTTTAATTTAAGAAATGGATTTACGATTTTAAATCCCTTAGTCGACTTCTAAACAAATGAATCTGTGTATAGATTTATATTCCCATACGCTTCTGAGGGGGAGAGGGGGGGGGGAGGCGGGATACAAATTTATAAATTGATTTAATATAATTCTAGAAACCGTTCCGTGCGCTTTGATTTATATTTACACACCGGGGTGTCTCATTTTCTCTATAAATTCGCTCGATCCATTTGCACGATTTATTTGCGCCATCCATCATGTTGCTTCGGGATAGATCCTACGATCGATGGACTGTTCCGCGAGCAATTATCGTGGCGATCGAACGTTAATTTAGCAACAAAGCTTGACATCTATTATCAAACGCATATAAATAACAATTATCAACGAACGAATAAAAGAACGGACAAAGAAGGGGAAAGAAGGCAGGAAAAGGGTTGTGCGAAACGAGACATGGAAGATTGATGCAAAATTCACATTGTAAAAAATTTTCTAAAAATTTAGACACTTTTTTGTCTGAATTTTTAGATCTGGATGTCTTACTCGTTTAAAAGTTATTTATTAAAAATTATTATTTCTTTCTTTCTCTCTCTCTCTCTCTCTCTCTCTCTCTCTCTCTCTCTCTCTTTCTGCAAATTACTTACTCTTCTTTCGAGTTTTTGTCATAAATTAGGAAAATTAATCATAATTATTTTCTTTTAAAAATCATATTTTATGATGCTTTAATTCATTTAATAATTTAGATTTTTTTTTTTCGTTTTTCAAACGATATAAATCTAAGAAATATATATATATATATATATATATATATATATATATTTTTTATTTTAACAGTTTTTTGCTGCTACTACTGCCAAAACATTCTTAACACAGACTGTCTGAAATTTCTCTCAGACACTTTGCTCGAAGTTCTAGCCAATTTTTTTTACAGTGCACATTCCCTTTGCAAGATCGGCGTCCCCCTCTCGGAACGGCCGCGTTTCCAAACGGAACGAAATCGCAGTACGGTTTCCCCTCCCTCCCTTCCTTCCCCTCCCCACCCCCCCCCCTCCGGACGAGGCCCATTAGTAGACAATCAACGTACGCGGCTAATAATTAGCGCTATCCGTTACCGATCGCGGTCCCATTAAGTGCCGCGTCATTGTATTTCGTGGCTTTTCACGGCCGCTAAACCGGCGGCACGATATCGTTAAAGTATCTGCGGGCGTTCGTACCGCGTCCGCTCGACTCGAAGATATATGCTTTCCGCACGGTTTCTCCCCATTCCCCCGTCCTCCTCCTACCCCGCCCCCGCCTCCCCCTCCTCGACCTCGCGCGTGTGATGTTTGAAGGTGTTTTGCAAATTTCGTTCCATTTAAACGGCCTTCCTGGCGCGATTAAAAATCGCTCAGTCTAAACACGCGTTCGGAACGCAGAACGGAAACCAGGGGTCCTTATCGTATATAAGGCAAAATATCACGCTCGACCGCGCGATAAAGTCGATTTTTTTTTTTTTTTTTTTCTTTTTTCCCGCTCGGTAATTATTATCGCTAGGGACCCTCCCTCTCCCTCCGCCCCCCACCCCGCTACTCTGAGACGCCGCTCTCATTCGCGGAACAATGCGCAGTCTCGATCGCGATACTTTTGAGCGGGAAAAAGTTTCTCTGTAAATCCCGAGATCGACGAATTGAAACCGTTATTTTAAATTATTGAAATAACAAAGAGATATCTTAAGACGAATCTTAATATTATCTTGATTATTCTCGAAATTTGAAGACAGAAGATTTTTAATTAGTTATCAAGACAACATCGTGATTATTGTTATCGGAATCGTTTGTTTTCTCAGAGGAGTTAAAATATGTATATTTCGTGTGTACGTAAATTAAATGAGAAAATGATTATTAGATTAAACTTCAAAATTTTATTTATATAATATATATATATATATATATATATATATATATATATATATATAAATACTTGTATTAATGAATTTAGTAGAAAAACAAATTACATAAATAATAGTGATTATCTTAATTTTACTATACATATATATTATAAGAATTATGTTGAGTATTATTCTAAACGATTGTTTAATATTAAAAAAAAAAAAAATTCGTTAATAAAATCAAGACAAGACAAGACGATGCAAGACGACATTCTTTGCTACCAAGATCCAAGACCCAGACGAAGTTTAACTTTTGGAAAACTTTCCAAAATACCAATGCAATACTTTTATCAATAATTGCAATCCTAACAAATCGATGAATTAGCAATCTCATAATTATATGCCATCGAAATATATATTTTTGACATTTCGGTCTCGAGGCGGCGGGCGGGGCGCGGCGCGGTGGCGGGGGCGGGAGGACTCAAAGGGATTACGCGAGATTCGAAGTAAAGAGGGTCGAGATTCTTCCCTCCGTTATTTCCCGAGACATTCTATACCCGCCGTGCATGGCGGGTGTAGTAGCTACTTTACGTACGTACAATACGTGGCTTATGATTCAGAGAGTCGCGCTATACATAGCAGTCTACCTCTCGGCTCGATCACAAAGTGCATTGCCTTCCTGCCCTTCTACCTAGCTCCTCGACCGCCAATCTCGGGACGAGTCGCCTCGTGAATTACCGCCTTGTGTCCCCGCGACGCGTGTATCGACGCGGCTTCCGTCGCGACCGACGTTCGAGCTACCGCGACACGAAGATTTCTATACACACTATATATTTTTCATTTCTCTCTTTTTTTTTTTTCTTTTTCCTTAGTATCTTACGTATCCTAACATCGCGGGATTATACGACGGGCAGAGCCGTCGTATTTCTATTCAACGGAGACGATTTATAAATGTACGAGATGTTATAATAATCCGTAACAAAGTGTAATGTGATTCCGTAATTGATGTATGACGAGAATTCTGAGACACTCGCGCGCGACACCGGGACCGTTTTTGGTAGACGCAGTGGCGACAATGTACCGTTTCGGGCGACCCCAATGAAAAATTCACTTTCTCCGAGACAGTGCGAATATCCCTAAAACCGTCGGGGATGATTAACACTCGGTCCGTTAATAGACCGCCCGGAGACTCACCGCCGACAAACCGAGTTACGGTAATTGAGACACAAAGCACTGGAAATGGTGGGCATGTTAAATCGCGAGACTCGAATCATATGGCGGAAGCTGCAAAAGTAGCGACTCTCTCTCTCTCTCTCTCTCTCTCTCTCTCTCGCGCGCGCGCGCGCGCGTGATCCCTTCCCGAATTCTTTATCCATTTCGCTAAAATACGTCACTGTTACAAGATTATAAATCGCAGATCGGAAGAAATATATAATAATTTTGATCTCAAGCATCCTGTATAGATTTCGAATCAGAATTTCGAATTTTTATTCCTCATCGAATCACTGATTTAATTAAAAAAAAAAAAAAATCAATGGAATTTAATATCCCCTTTAAGCTGCTCCGGCATTTCATTATTTTATTTTCAAATTTTAGGAATTTTAAAAAATTCCTGAAACACCTGCAGTCACGCGCGCGATTTAGACTTTATCAAAGACTTCTCTCACGATAAATCAAGAAAGGATTAATTTCTCGCGGAGCGAGAGCCCGCGGCCTCGGGTCGAGCGCAGAAACACGGGACGACGTAAAATGTTTAGTTATTCGTCAGCATTTATATCGGTATGTACATGCGTATGTGTATACGCATACGTGCAGGCGGGGAGGGGGCGAGGCGGGGCGAGGGGGGCGGGCGGGCCGAGCGCGCACCGCGTGTCGCGGCCAGAAATAATCTATGAGTAATTTCTGCCAGGTCTCTTGCAATAATAGCTGCGGCCGGAGCGATTACACGGCCGTCAGGTAAAAGCGCAGGCCGCGGCAAACAGTGGCAAATCGCGATTATTATACCTGCGGTCCCCCTTCTCCCTACCCCCCGCTCCCCCCTCCCCCTCCCACTCTCTCCGGCTTTTTGCCCCCGAGATATATTCGGGGCTCGTAATCAAGCGAATTACGAGCGAAAAGAAACCGTACCGATAACGTTTTGCGCGCAGTGTTTCTCATGGATTATGATTGAAATCATCTAGCTGAGGATAAGATAAGATAAGATATCTAAAGTTTTATCTTAGATAAGATCATTTATTTCAAGCTTAGCTAGATAAAATTATAAAGCTTTTTTATCTGAAAATGATATTAATTATCTAAATGATTTTATCTAAGTGATATTAAGATAACATTGCTTAAAAAAAAAAAATAATAATTAAGGAAAAATGTAACAACTAAAATGCTATATATTTTTTCTATCTAACAATGAGATAAAGATATTGATAATACATCCTGTTATTATCTAGATAAAGATGAGATGTAATTGCTTTATCTAAATAATTATCTAGATAATTTCATCTAGATGAAATTATCTAGATAATTAGGTAAAAATTAATTAGGTAATTAATTAATTAGGTAAAAAATAATTAGGTAATTATGCTATACAGCGATGATTAGGCTCGCGCCGCGATTTTTTGTCTACAAATTTTGGTTTGTATAGACGTAATACAGGTCGCTCTCGTTTCGCGAGACAAAAGCGCGAAACGTCGGCGGGGCGTCAGGCCAGAAATAAAATCGCGTACGAGAAGATATTTTTATAATATTGCGACGTTTTGAGAATGTGTTAATGCGTCGGTCGCACACGTTTAAAACTTATTAGCTAAATCTAGCTAAGCTGCGTCTGGCGGAATTTGAAGTGTCTGAACAAGACAGATATACGTTATATGAGTTTAAAAACGAGGTTTGAAACCTCGAGGTTTGACATTAAAATCCGATTAGAGCTTGACTTCGCTTATCAATCCTGCACCTCTTATTTTTAAATCATAGTCCTAATTATAATGCAGGCTTAAAAATTCACGTCCATGTCTATTAATTTTTTTCGAATAACGTTTTTAAATAACGCGACTGTCTCTCCTCTTCCATTGACTTTTTTTTTTTTTGGGAAAAGATCTCTTAGAGAAATATTATTACGTCCCTTGTATGATATTGCATTATCATGTCAATGACATTTTGATCTAATCGCACGATTGTTGCAGACACGAAAATTCGATCGGACGGAGTAACTTTGAATCCCTCTGTACAGAGATGCGGAAAGAAAATTCAATTAACTATAGTTAGCATTGTTCAACATTGAAAATTATCACAATGCAGAAATTAAATCCAGATATAAATTACATTAAGTATGAAATTAAATTAAGTTAAAATTTAATTTAATTAAGTTAAATATTCCTGATATAAGCGCCACTCTAAATGCGCTATTTCCGATCTCGCGTACATTACAATATGTTATCATTAATCGTCCGTTTGTGTAGGAGAAGGGGTGGGGGCTGGGGAGGAGGGGGGGAGGGGAGGTCAAAGATTTACGATCGATTTCGTGAAAATTATTTAGTCGACGACGAGGTCCGCGATTTTTATCGATTTTCATTATATCCGAGTACGGCTCTAACGGGCACTACTCTCCTATATAAGGTGAGACGGCGCACACACACGAGCGAGGCGAGTCCGTAATTATTGATACATCATGGGTGCGCGCACGAGGAGGTGAAGTTTGCAAGTAATTTAGTAACTTTGGATCTTATAGCGCGCGCGCGCGCGCTCGTCGAGTTATAGCTGAACTTAGTTACTATTGCAGAAACGACTCCGCCGAATATAACGGGTGGGAGGGAGCGAGCGAGCGGTTCGATATTAATAAAAAAAAAGAGAGGAGAGAAAGAAAAAAGAAGGAGCGGAGAGAGAGAGAGAGAGAGAGAGAAAGAGAATCGCCTCCCAACAATAATAACGGCCGCACCGGCGGTAACTTTGTATTACGTTGAAGACGGCGATAAATTTTCGAAAGTTCGCGAGGCAATTCCGCGGCGGAATTGCCGCGGCGGCGAGCGAGCGAGGCAAAGCGCGAAGCGAGGCAAAGCGCGAAACGCGCCTCGGCGCGCGGGCGGAAAACAATAATTATCGAAATTCATTTAATCGCAATTTAACGAACTCGATGTCGAAATTAAATTATTTAACTTTAATTTCATTCGGCTACGATTCTCTCGTAAGTTCGTAGCAATATATAAAATCTATACAAATACAGCTAGATTAAATTTTCATTCGCGTATAATTTGTAAGCGCGGGTGCAAGCGAGAGCGCTCGCTCTCTCTCTCTCTCTCTCTCTCTCTCTCTCTCTCTCTCTCTCTCTCTCTCTCTCTCTCTCTCTCTCTCTCTCTCTCATTCTCTCTTTCTCTCTCTCTGATATCGAATTTGTGTAAATTAAAATAGATTAAATTCGCGCAAAAACGCGTAACCACCATGCGACGTAGCTCGCGTTAACACTTAAACAGCGAGTAGCGTAAATTGAATTGAATTTCAATTTCTTTGCGCGACGTAATTAATTCAATTCCGCTCACATATAAATAATTTCGCTACCCGTTGTTCGCCCCAAATGGCTCTAATTGCGAGAGGAAATTCTTTCGCTTCTCTCTCTCTCTCTCTCTCTCTCTCTCTCTCTCTCTCTCTCTCTCTCTCTCTCTTCTCCAATCGCTTTTAGTTCGAGCTGCGCCAATGTTACTTAAGAAGGCTCTCGCGACTCGTCGGGTCCTCGTTATCTCCATATTATAGATAAGATAATTACATATTATTACAATTATTCTCGCTCTCTAATAAATAATCCCTATGACATACGCATACGGGGAGAAATTGTTAAGCTCCGCACCGCGGACCGCGACGATCGCGACTCTTATTTGCTTATCTTAAATTTTAAAGCTCAATTTCAACTCGACGGATGTCTCTCTAAAAATACGCGACGCTCTAGGAAAATGTCCGACGACATTCACGGCGCCGCCGAGTTTCATCTTCCGACTGCAGGTTAATTAGAAGACGATGCGGGAGGAGGAGGAGGGGCGGCGGAGGGAAATCGCGTGTCCACGAGAGAGCGACGTCTCACACTCTCTCTCTCTCTCTCTCTCTCTCTCTCTCTCTCTCTCACTCTCTCTCTCTCTCTACTCGCGAAGCGCGCGACGTATCTCGCATCGCAAAATCGCGAAGGGATCGCCGGCTGTCGTCACGCGCAATCCCGGACGCGGGATACGCGTTTCTTTTTTTTCGCGCGACCGAACGAGAAGCAAACGCATTCTTCTTTTTATTCTTAACGCCATGCAAATTGCGAACGTGCGTCCTGTCGTGCATACCCGTTCGTACACCTGGATGCAAAAACCGAAGGGTCGACGGACAATTATTATTTGCTGAGATGATTATTTATTGATATTTTATATATATATATATATATATATATATATATATATATATATATATATATATGATAGAAAAATAGCAATTACTCTTGAAATGAAAAAAAAAGAGATATTTAAATAAATTTATTAAGAGAAAGCTAAAATAAGCAGGATAAAATAATAAAAGATACGGGCGAAAAAATTGTGAGTTACCTTAACTTTTACTTTCGTCTGGCGAATTAAAATGAATAAGCCAGTAACGTATTACGCCGATCGTTTCGATTGATCGATATAAATCAGTTTCACTTGCGCATTCATTCGACTGTTCGGTTTAACAAAGAAACACCCGGTCCACTCGAGTGTTCTTAAATGCACGCTCGCGCAAGCTTTTGCGAGCAAGTGTACCCTTTTTCTGCGGGCGCGGAAATACGGCCGCGTTTCTCCTTTCAACCAAGGGGAGGGTAGATCGCGGACGATATTTCATTCGATATTGCAGCCCCGGCATTATTTCTCTATTTCAGTAGCCAGCCGGGCGCTGCGCGGCCCCCGCCCGAGAGAATAAATTGTTTAATTTATATTAAAAAATAAATAGAGCCCGGGCGAGAGAGAGAGAGAGAGAGAGAGCCTGGGCGGACGGCCCCAGAAATATTACTTTTAATATTAGCATTCGCCAACTCCATCCTCCCGTCCCTCCCTTTCCACCCTCGTCTCGTGCCCGTTGCACCTTCTTCTCCCTCCTGAGCGATGCATCCCACGCTTACCCTCCCTCCTCGTTTCCCTCCTGCATCCCGGCGATTCTTTCGCTCTCTCTCTCTCTCTCTCTCTCTCTCTCTGATTTGCTCGCGACTCTCGCCGAGGGAAAGGACGTACGATGTGGGTTACGCACGCGAGGCGACAACAGGGGCGACGTGAAAAAAAAAAATAAATAAATAAAAAGAGATAAAAGGAGGAAAAGAGTGGAGAGGGCGGGGCGCGCTACGTCAGCGAGAAATTAGAAGAGAACGGAAATTTATTGCGGCGGCTCGCGCGCCGCCAGCTTCATCCCCGGGTGCGGAAGGCGATGCCTGTTAAACGCGATCGATCGGGGATCTTCCTTCGGCACTAGGTGAAATATTTAACATCGGGGGGTTAAAGAGAATTCGCGATTCGCGTCGAGGATGTAAACGAAGTAATACCCGTTGATCAATATCCTTTTCTAAAAAGGTAGCGCGAAGAGAAGGAAATTTTATAAGATGATTTATAAATTTGTAAGACTGATTTATAAATTTGTAAGATTGATTTATAAATTATATAAGACTAATTTATAAATTTATTAAGATCGAGGAAATGAAATTTATAAATAATTTGTGAATTCCTAAGACGCCTTGACTAATTCGCAACCAAGAGCATCCGCAGGATTTTTTTCAGGGGGCAGGGGGGGGGGGCATGGCGTAAAATGTCACTCAGACCGATCGAAATATATGCTTTGATATTTATACATCTTTCAGTTCACTTAATATATAATAGAATTATGATTATGAATCTTTTTCACTTTCCGGGGGGTGGGGGGAAGGGGAGCATGGGCCCCTCCTTGCCCCACCCTCCCCTTTCCCCTGGCAACGCTCATGTTTGCAACAGTTTAGGAATTATGAAACGTATCTTATACGCGAAAATATCTCCCGATATTATCAATCCAACTATGTTGACAATAAATATTAATCGTCCCGTATTCGCCGCTCTGGAGCGCCTCTATTCAGTTCCGCGGCTCTAAACCGGAAAGACTCTGCCGCGTACGAGATACGGGTTATAGCACGCAGCCGCCTACGGCAACGTTAATAAATTAGGAAAGACGTTTCAAATGTAGCGTAAAATGTAGGTTACCAACCTCTCCCACCCCCCCCCCCCACTCACCCTCTTCCACAAGCTCTCTTTCTCAACCCTTGCGGAAACTCCAACACTGCCTACCGGAGCCACCAACCTATCCACGTACTGACGTTATCATCCTCTCTCACCATCCCCTTCTCGTCCGCACTTTCCTCGTCCTCGCCCCCGCTAGCCCCCCCCCTCCCCTCCCCAGTTCTTCTCCTCTATCCCTCTCTCCTCCCTCCTTCCCTGCTGCAACCGCCCTCGCCCTCCTGTATAATGTACGGGACGAGCGAGCGAGATGAATGGCAAGATGGCGACGAATATTTCATGAGACGCATTAATATTGCAACGTCTCATCTCACGGATGTATCGGGGTAACATAATGCCCCGCTATAGATAGCTCCTTATTAAACCAAGACGTGCCGCACAACGAGCGTTGAGCAACGCTCTATCTATAATGCCGGTCCGCCCGCCGGCAAAATTCACCGCCGTCGCCGTCGCTTTTCGGTCCGCGACCGATCTCTACCTTAGAGGCAGCGGGGCTCGTGTCCGCGTCTCGTCTCGGTACAGTTTCGGAGCGAACACGTGTGTCACGCGCGACGAACGAATTCCGGCGTGTCCGAGGAAGCGGGGAGTCATTCGGGGGGGATTAGCGCAATCCGACCCCGGGCGAGAAAATCCCCGTTTCGCTGAAATTGTCCGCGGAAATTTTCACGCGGAGGAACTCTCGCGGAGAGAAGTCCGGGACGTTTATTAGAGCCCCGAAAGCCTCGATAATCGTCGCACTGCGGCTCCCAGTGTTTGCTGTCACCTAGATAATCATTTGGATAAAGCAATTGCATTATCTCATCTTTATCTAGACAATAATAAGATGTATTATCTGCATCTTTATCTTAGATGGAAAAATGCGTCATCTGCCTTATAATTTTCCCTTAATTATTTTTTTTTTTTAAACAATATTACCTTAATATTTTATTGAAATAAAACTTTATAATATTATCTATTATCTAAATAAATTTGAAATGAATCATCTTTATCTTATCTAAGATAAAATTTTATCTGTCTTATCTTATTTTTATCGAGATGATTTCAATATTATCTGTGCAAAACATTGACTGCGAAATTTAACTGTCACTTTTGACAGAACATAGAAGAAAAAACTTTTAAGATTGCTTCAGAAAATCTGATTAATATTGTTTTTCTTTTTTTTTTTTTTAATACCCATTTGACTATTCCATTGGCGATAACTATGCTCGTGGATTGAATTCTAAATAAATTAACGAATTTTTATATGGAAAGATAATATCTATGGCGCGTCGAATATGATAGGCGAATTATCTAATTTGATGATTCCGGATAATGCTGCGAATAATTCTCCCATCTATAATTAGTAGCTGCTCGTGTTTACTCTAAATATAGCATCGAAATTATTACCGTCGTCTGTAAAAATATATAATTAGCCGACGTTTCTCTCTCGCAATTTTCACGCGAAGAATCTTGGCCGCACCGCGCCGGAGAAGAGAAATCGATACCTAACCTAACCTATATCGATATCGCGCGCGACGATGATCGCGGTATCGGCGACGAATAATGATATCGGATATGCTTCGTTTTATCTCGGTTTTGTCTCGATCGCGGGAACGCACGCGACAAGGTCAACCACCTTCAACCGCCGACGATTCGCGGGGAGCGGGATGAAGGGACAGATGAAAAGTCGATAATGAGACAATGTTAAGAGATCGCCGCGAGATTTTAAATTAGAATGCGAGATAATCGAGATATCAAGGAAACGTCAATTAACAATCGCGCCGCGAGTAGCCGAAGAATTAAGAACTAACAGCGTTAGGCGTCGTTAATTATTTATTTATTTTTTTTTCATCCTGTTAAAAATACGTTCATCTTGCCTGCGATATACCACCCGATAATAATAGCAAATATGTGATTTTAATATTTGATTCCTCTCTCTCTCTCTCTCTCTCTCTCTCTCTCTCTCTCTCTCTCTCTCTCTCTCTCTCTCTCTCTTTCTCTCTCCTCACTCTCCTCACTCTCGCTCGCATTTGCGGATTTTTTATTTTTATTATTTATTTCATATATAATCAGTCTGCACATCTTTCAGTATATTAAATATTTCTTTTAATTAGCGATAATGTGCTAAAATATATCGTTACATTATACACGAGTGGATGAGAGATATTCTCCTCCATCCCTCTCTTTCCTTCTCTATTTTTATTTTTATGTAATCAGATGAAAATTCTTCTTTTTAACAGAGAGGTGGAGGGGGGGGGGGAAGAGTTTACACACGTAAAACCCTTTACTCTTCTCTTTCGCTTTTTCCTTTTCTTTTTTTGATAATTCTAAAATTAATTAGAGAAAACTGTTATATAGGTGAAGTTGGCCGCACATGAGGCAGAACAATTGCGAGGAACTATAATATTTCTGTTAGAGTCCGGCGGCTTCCTTGGAAAAGCAAATGATTCGCGATAGGAGATCATTCGAATGATACTTCGACCCCTCGTCAAACGTCAGGCTGCCCCCTTTTTCTTCCCTCTCCCCTCTGGTCGAATTATCGACATTATTACACGGTTACGGATGCGCGTCTGAAGTGTGCGTTATTTCGTCGGTCGGAACGAACTTTGCTATTAGCCATGGAACGTAGGAGGGATGGTGGGAGGGCTCGGAGGGAATGAGGGGGTGCCAGGGGGAGGCGAAACTGACCGCGTAATGTATTACCGGACAGAAATAGATTATTGGAAACGTTATCAAAGTTATAAACATTCCTTGCCGTTAATATTGCAATCCTGTGACGTTGAGCCATCGCACCGTCGGCCGTCGCTATTAATACCCCCACCCGCTATTCATCTCCCTTTCTCCTTCTCTTTTTCTATCTGCCTCTCTCTCTCTCTCTCTCTTTCCTTGCCTTCCTCTATCTGTCCACCTTCCTTTCCCGCGAATCCCCTCGCCTTCATCCTGTTTCTCGCACTCCCTACGTAACTGCGTAATGGAGTGTACGGGGTGTCTCGCCTCTACCTACTGTCCTTGTAATTTACGGATTCTTTGACAAATTTGAATTCCTCCTTCATGGAAACTTTGTTCGCAAAGCTATATTTTGTCATTATTTATTAAATAATGATATTAGATATCTGGATATTTAAATTCTAAAATAAATCTTTATTTTACGTGGATTTTTTGGCAGGCAAACATCCCAGAACCTAATCTAATCTAACCTAACATATTAAACAAAATTATTTCGGCAAAAGTCATGACCTAATTTAACCTGGTCCTATTTTTAATGCGCTCAATCTTTTAATTTCTATTTTTATTTTTAATTTTTTCAGTAAATTGCCTCTCGTAAAGAGGTATGATATAAAATTGAAATAAATTAAAAAACAAGATTTAGATTTTTAGCTAATTATATTATAATATATATTCAAACATTTTCCTGCACCTTACTATATATATATATATATATATTTCTACGTGTTATTTTTTCTCTCGAGTACGATAGCTTTCCTTCCGTCCGTATGATGGGTAGGTATCAGCGGGACACCCTGTAGACGCGCCGCTCCGCGATATGGACTCGCACGTGATAGATGCCGAGGCTGTCTTACCTTTCTCGCGCGGCGCGAAATATATGGACAATCATCCGTCAGCCGTCCCCGGGCGAATGCGCGCGCGAGAGGAGAAAAAAAGCACGACGAGGAAAGGAACGCGCGCCACGGGGGCGCCTAATGCGGCGAAATTAATTACCGCTTCGTGCGTATTATACGTGCACGCCGATAAAACGAGATCGTGCCCGAGGTCGAGTGCTCCTCTCCTCTCTTCTCGGAACCTACCTCATCGCGAGAGCGAGCCTCCGATAACGATATATTAGCTTCGCCGATCGGTGATCCATCCGGTTAAAATCATCGCGCTCTGTCGTGAGACCACTCTTATCTCCTCCTCCCCTCCCCCTCCCCCTCCCCACTCTCATCTCGTCCCGGGGAGCGAACGGTTATTAGCGATCGGTTCGAGAATCGGGCCATACATCTCGGAGGAGATCGACACTTGGATCTCGAAGATGAGGATGCGTCGATCGTGCATCGATCCGCTATCGGAAGGCTAATAATGACGTTAAGCACGCCTGGAACGTATTTCTCCTCTCGCGATTTTCTGTGATCGGACGCGTGTGGAAGCGCGTCTTCCGATAAAAGGAGAAGAGGCCGAAGCTGTGCGCCTACATACATCCTTCGCGAGTTAGCTGAGGAAGATCTAATGCATCATTATCGCGATCCTCAACGCGCACGCCGGTGGCATTTATCATCGCGAATGGGAGGCAAGATAAAATGTTGCGAGCGAGAAAGGGAAAACGAAAAAAAAAAAAAAAAAGCGAGCGATACGTGTCCGGTTCCTTCATTCTTCAATCTACAAATTTTGGAATTAATACGATCTTCGAAATTTAGATCGCCGATCGATTTATCATTATCCCACTAGGAAAGTACAAGATAATTTCCAACAAAAAAATCCCGAAGAAAGGAACGATTGGCAAAATGATATTTCGCATCCGTTCTCTGACCCATCTATCTACCTTCGTTGATCGAAAAGGGAGTAAAGTGGTTGAATTCGAGAGAGAGAGAGAGAGGAGAGAAACGCAGTATAAAGTGCAATCAAACATTGATCGCGCGATGCAGGAGCCTCTTGCCTCTTGGTGGGTACCTACGTGCGTATCGAATGCATACCATGGGGTTGCATCGCGCATGCATGCGAAGCCGTGTTTGTGTTTTGAGGGGAAACGCCGCGCCACCCCCTCCTGTCCTCCCCTGTCCCCCCTCACCTGGCAAGCAACCAAGGAATCGATAGACTGCGTAACTGAGGCACAGGCACGTACGAATAATGCCGCGGTGGTGGCCAACCCCTCGAGAGAGAGAGAGGACCGACGATCGAGGCCGATCGGCGTCCTGCGAGTCCTGTGGCGCCGCCGGTCAGCCAGCCAGTCAGTCCGAGTTCGCGGCGATTTCATTGCCTGCTGTATCGCTCGCGGAAATGCAATCCGACGCTTTTCCACCTTTAATTCGACCATCCGTGTTTTTCATCCCGCGGTCTTTTTGCTTGATTGAGGATTTTTTTTTTTTTTTTTTTTTTCTTTCCTTGAGCGACCAAGGGTTGGGGAGAAAAGAAACGCGATGCGACTTTTTGTCTCTTAATTAATAGCTTATTTAATGCTACGTGATACACATTAGCTCCGAATAATTCTTTTTACTTATTATTAACGATTTTTATTTTTTACTCATCTCTTGTCGTATTTCCATAAACTTAACTAACACGAGATTTGCAGATGGGAGATGTGAGTCTGTACAATAGGCGCAGTAAAAAGAGTGTCGGAATTTCGTATAATGAAATGAACACACATATCGAGTGTTATTGATCATATGTCCAAACGATATATATATAAATGGCGAAAACTGTTATTCAATTATATATCTGGAAATGGATATTTTGGCGATAATAAACACCGATTATTATTAATTCCACCGTAAGGATATATTTATCCGAGAGTTACCAGACTTCTCTTCTCGCGCACTATATCGAGAGTGTTTGACAGGAGATAGAGAGGGAGATAGAGATAGAGAGAGAGAGAGAGAGAGAGAGAGAGAGAGAACGCGCAACAATTTCTAGCAAACACGGTATATAAGAGATATGAATTGTTTGGAAATTGACGGAAATGGAATTTCTCGACATTTTATCGAAATAAATACGTCATGGAAGAAAATACGCTATCAATTTATTTCGATATATTGCTTGAATTACGTTTGCGTGTCGGGAAATTTAGTTTCGTCAAGCTCCCACAGAGTATATTTTCGCGCACAGCAACGTCGCGTTTTTTTTTTTCCGCGAATCTTGCGACGACGCGGCTGGCCCGTGTCGTTTACTATTCAAAAGCCCGAAAATTAACTCGTATGCGCAGAAAGACGCGCGTATGTGTGTGTGTGTGTGAGAGAGAGAGAGAGAGAGAGAGAGAGAGAGAGAGAGAGAGAGAGAGAGAGAGAGAGAGAGAGAGAGAGAGAGGACTGGAGGGCCGGTTGGTGCGCGGTTGGAAAATTATTTTTTCATCTCGAGTAAAAATAGGCACATAGATACGTAGGTATTACGCGGCTATTCGCAGAATCCGAGACGAGCTTTTTAAAATTCAAGAAATGAAGCGCGCGCACGCGCACACACACACGCGCGCGCGCGCGCGCGCACACATCGCAAGAACGATATATATAGGGCGAAATAATTGCGTGGCAGAAAATAGTTAATAAGCTGGCAAAATTTAAATTCATAAAATATACCGGGGCGAACGCGCGTACGCGCTGTACGCGTGTGGATATTTCTTACGTCTCGGTAACTTTTCAGCGGCGTACGCGTGTTTTTTTTTATCGCGGAAACATCTCTTGAAAAAACGAAATCTTGTGAAATTAAATTTTTGATAAGATTTCAATTTTAAAATCTGTCAAAAATTAGGGAAGAGAGGAGTAAGCATGTAATTTGTCGAAAATTTCATTCTCTCTCTCTCTCTCTCTCTCTCTCTCTCTCGAAGAAGAAGAAGAAGAAGAAGAAGAAGAAGAAGAAGAAGAAGAAGAACGTATCGGTGAAATGCACGCCGACTTTGATTTCACGCGGGAAGAATCGCGCGCGCGACGTGACTCTCTCGCGACTCTTCCCTCTTCCTCTAGGCTCGAGCTCGAACGCGAGGCTCAACAGCGCGGATTTTCTCACGAATCTCTGCGGTGTCATTTACGCGCGAATTTCCGCCTCCTTTAGAGCACATAAGGAGCCGAGGAAGCAGCTCCTCCGCTCGACCGCAAAAGTCGGGAGTGCAGTCGGGAAAGCGCGATCTCGCGCATTGGACGGCGGGCTTGGAAGGGAGGAGGAGGGGAGGGGGCGGGGTGTAAATCAAGACGGAAAATGAGCCGGCGATGCGATACTCGTTATTATCCTCCTAAAGCACCCCGGAAGCCGTAATGATCTTACGTTCGCGGTTTTTCCGCCATTTTCAGGAGGGGAAGAAAAATAAAGAGAGAGAGAGAGAGAGAGAGAGAGAGAGAGAGAGAAGAAAAAAGACGAGATGGCTTAACGGTGGATGAAATAATCTCGGATATCACTCCGCTCGAGAATGCATGAATATATATATATATATATATATATATATATATATATATATATATATATATATAGAATGTGCCGTAAAATGTGACGAAAAAAATACGATCGCGGATTCGCCAACGCGGGAATTTTTAAGTCGAGATTTTCTTAACGCAAGAATTTAATTGAAATTTATAATTATCATATTAACGAGATCCTTTTTTTTTTCCTTTATTATTTAGTATTATGACAGTGAGAGGAGCGTCGATTAAATTTTGACGTGAGATACAGCCATTTTGGAATAGAGTTAAAAATAATCGCGAGTCTGGGATTATTAATTCCATTAATTATTAATGAATGAGAGATTCACCAACCATTAATAGACGTAATACATTAGCAGTCGTAAATATAATCTTTTTATCTAGCCGGAATAAGTCCAATTCGCTGTTGCATTTATTGTGCAAAAATTTGAAACACTATAATTTACTTGCCAATCGAAATACTAATTGGATTACCAATTGCAGTGAGAAGAAACTGAATTTGTTTTATTTTTGCTCACAATGAACTTTAGCTAGTCAATTAAATATATAAATCAATAGAATCCGTTTCTTACTGCCGAATCTGCTATAGAATATAGTAACATCTGTCCCTTACTGAATATTTTACTTAATTTGATTCCCGATTAGCCGACATGCAATTTGCTTCGCGTATATTTTTCACATAAAACGTCACAGAATTGATAGAAATTGGCAGCATCCTTTTTTTTACATATTATATAATAAATAATAAATCAATTCTCAATGAAGTTATAGTGCTGAAAAAGCGCGCGAAGAATGAATCTTAGAATCCTTCTCGTCACCCAGAACATAATTGCATTAATGACGAAGAGGAGAAAAAAAAGGGATTCCCCTTTGCCTTCTCGCTCGAGAGCTCAAGGGGTTAATTACATTAAGTCCCAATGATTTTTCCTCGACCATTCGGTTTGTTGCGATGGGGAAGGATACCCGGGACAGAGGAGGGCAGGCGGCGGGGAGGAAGGAGGAGGGGGTCGCGCGAGTCGCGTGCAGATGGCAAGCCGGTGCAATTGTGCAACGCAATAATAAGAATAACAGTAATTATATACGACGACCCTTTGCTGTATAAGGATCGAATAAAATACGTTAATTCCCGAATAGAATACGCCGTAATCTCAATCAATCAGCCGTGACGACGATCGAGAGAGAAACTTTCGCGACGAGGAGAAGACGAGAATTGCAAATAGAAAGCAAGCGGGAATTGTAATTTATTCGAGTAGCATAATTAAGAAATTTAAATGCGTAATATCGTAGGAATCGCAGGCGATGTTTGCATGTTGTTATCCATGAATGATGTTATCTAGATAACAATTTTGATGAATCAATTGTATTAGCTCATCTTTATCTAGATAAGTAGTAGGATGTATTAGCTACATCATCTTTATCTTAGATGGAAAAGTGCACCGTCTGTCTTAAATTATCTGAGATAATGCTACATTCAGCGTGATACTTTCTATTATTTTCACTGCCGGATCTGATTTTTTCAGTGCGCTTTTTCTATTTGTAATATTATAGCGGGAGATGGAAAATTATTTTATGAAAAAATCTATAGATAATCTATAGATAAATATACAATATACAAATCTATAGATAAATATACAATATTATATTATTTTAGTTGTTATATAGTATTTTCTTAATTATTTTTTAAAGCAATTATCTTAATATTATCTAGATAAAACGCTTTATAATTTCATCTATTGTCTAGATAAACTTGAAGTAAATCATCTTTATCTTATCTAAGATAAAATTTTATGTCTTATCTAATCTTTGTTTAAATAATTTCAATATTATCTATGCAAAACAGTGAATACAAGCATACACACACACACACACACACAGAATTTATGAAACCTTTACCCGCGACGCGAAAGCATTCGCTCGAACACTTCGTCGCCCGTCTTTCGCCGATCTTTTCTACGAAAACCTACATCATCTTTATCTTAGATGGAAAAGTGCACCGTCTGTCTTAAATTATCTGAGATAATGCTACATTCAGCGTGATATTTTCTATTATTTTCACTGCCGGATCTGATTTTTTCAGTGCGCTTTTTCTATTTGTAATATTATAGCAGGAGATGGAAAATTATTTTATGAAAAAATCTATAGATAATCTATAGATAAATATACAATATACAAATCTATAGATAAATATACAATATTATATTATTTTAGTTGTTATATAGTATTTTCTTAATTATTTTTTTTAAAGCAATTATCTTAATATTATCTAGATAAAACGCTTTATAATTTCATCTATTGTCTAGATAAACTTGAAGTAAATCATCTTTATCTTATCTAAGATAAAATTTTATGTCTTATCTAATCTTTGTTTAAATAATTTCAATATTATCTATGCAAAACAGTGAATGCAAGCATACACACACACACACACAGAGAATTTATGAAACCTTTACCCGCGACGCGAAAGCATTCGCTCGAACACTACGTCGCCCGTCTTTCGCCGATCTTTTCTACGAAAACCGTTGTTAATTGAATTCGTTAAAACGCAAAATCGTCAAGCGATCGACGATTTGAAAATAACACGCGTAAATCCTCGATCTTGGAGGAGGATCACAATATCCCGGACGCTACGATAAGAAGGACGTGTGTCTCGATCGCGGCGAGATAAAGAAAACTTCTCAGGCAAGACAAGAAGGTGCTTAATTATCATTCATGAAGATGATACAGGGAGGACAATTCGGAGTGGGGAAGAGGCACGCGGAGGGGGCGGGGCAGGGGCGGCAGGGGGGGGGGAGAGAGGAAGCGCTCGGAACACACCGAGGTTCGCCCCGAGACGCGGGAGACGACCGAGGGTCGGTCGCGTCTGCCGCCGCTATCTCCCGCGAAAGCGGGAATCACAAAGAGAAATATTGTTGAACCTTATATCTCGGACGGCGCATTAATGAAACACTCGCGCTCGCGCCATTCTGAAATTACTCCGAGATCGTCTAGACGTACTGCCGGGTGGGAGGGCGGGTGAGGAGGGGGAGGGACGGGTGGAAAGGTAGGGGATGTTCCCTCTCACCTCCCCGCGGGCAGGAGCGACGGTGTAAAACGGATCCTCGCGATCTTTAATGAGAATAAGAGAGCACCCTGCGAACGACTAATATTAGAAACGGCCGGCCGCCTTCTCTAAGGTGAATGCAGGAAACTCGATCAATTATTCAGTTTCTTATATAATTCTGAATCGATCCCTCGCACAGAAGAGTGGATGAAAATGGTGGGAGAGAGGGGGGGGGCCGGGAGGGGAGATTAGCCGCTCTCAAGGACCGAACATGTGTGTGTGTGTGTGTGTGTGTGTGAAAACTCTCGATGTGAGAGAATTCTCTTGAAACAAATTTGGAGTCCATTAAAACATGAATTTTGTATAAAATTTTAGCACGCCGTTGATATATATATATATATATATATATATATATATATATATATATATATATGTCATTTTTATTAAATTTTCTCTCTCGCTTAAATTTTGTATCTTTTATCCTTCACATCTTTATAATTCGCGACGACGTATTAAAAGTCACAACATCGGATCAATGATATTGTTTCTTTTTCCGTTTATTTCATGAATATGTCAAGTAAATTCGAGAGATTGATCTTCATTGAATTTATTCTTGTGTTACGTGAAAAAAAAAAGCGACGGGTCTAAAGAAAAAGAAAAGAAGAAAAAAGAAAAAAAGGATCTCGCGTAATGCTTGAGGTCTATAATGCGTAGAGTCGTTTATTCGTCGCGCGAATAACGGGATTGGGGGCGGGGGCGATGGGGAGGGGGAGGGGGGCGAGTAACAAATGCGCGAACGTGTTCGTTGAAAATGCCGCGGAATAAACCGCGGCAAGAACGCGGCGAGAGAAACTATAACGCGATACTTGTTGCACGATATGCACACGATATCGCGCAACACGTATATATATATACACACGTACGCTGTTTATGAACGTGTGTTCGCAACACATAGACAAAAATTAATCGCCGATCCACGTCCATGATATTCTTGTTCGACCGGGTCTTTAATGTCGCATGCGATTTCGCGTTCCCTCCCAAAGGAGAAAAAAGAAGGGAAAATAAATATACTATAATACGCGTACATACATACACATATATATATATATATATATATATATATATATATATATATATATATATACACATCTCTCAGCGGTGCGCGAAAAGGGCAACGTCCTCGGCACCGACGGCGAATTTAGAAATTCGCCCTCCTCCTCCCCTTTCCCCCATCGTCGCCGTGCCCTTCCCGCCTGCCTTTTCGCGAAACGAACAGATGCATCCGTCTCACCGGGATTAATAATGAAGCCGCCCGCAGTTTTTCGATTCTCGAGAGGACAAATAATTGGGTATAATAATTCCGAAAAGCGAAGTCGGCGACGGCCATCCGACGGATATCCCGCAAACGGGGCGTGTGTTCTTATATTATGTCCTTTATAGCCCCGCGATCACCCTCCGGGAAATACGAACCTCCCCTCGCACTACGGCGGGGAGGGGGGGAGGGGGGTGGTGTCCGTCAACCTGCTCGACCGTGTCTTAACCCTGTCCCATGAAAAATGCAGCTGGTCGCTCGCGGCGTTGGTTTTTTTTTTGGTTCTTTCTTTCTTTCCTCCTTTTTTTTTTTGCCGGACGACAAAAGCCACGGATCGAAGCTTCGACAGCGTACACTTGAAATTTTAATAAATCCTTAAATATCGATTACACAATACTTAGCACAATATTTAATTTTTTTTTTTAATTTAATATATTTTATTTGATATGTTCGATTTTATTTAATTTATCCTTCTCCGTATTATTAATTTTGATTTTAATAATTTATTTTATTTTAAGTATAGAGAAAAAAAATATATTTTAAGTATGAGAGAGAAAAGGGCCATTATTTATATAATTATAATACATAATTATAATACATATATTAATTATATAATATATAAATAAAATATATATATATATATATAATTTTATTTTATCCTTGATATATCTCTCTCTAAAATCTGTCAATTTTCAAAATTCAGTTTTCTTCTAATACAATACAATAGGTGATAATAATTTTTAATCGCTTGCATCATTAATTCCCGGCAACGGGATATCACGCTAGGTCGTCTGGAAGCTTCTTTGTATCGATCGGCGTTAGAGGAGGATCCGCATCCTATAGGATGATTCGGGCATGCTCGGGCTGCGGCGAATTAGTTTTCGTCGAATTAATCGGGCGCATTAATCCAATCAAGTCGCACCCAGAATCCATTCGGATTTCAATCGCGGCGCTGGCGGCCGCGTTAAATTAAATCGCGCGGCCAGCCGATATCGCGATGCGGCTATGTATGTACGTCGCGCTTTTAATCGGCCCGAATTAGAATCGTTAATTGCCCGCGAGTTCTCGCATCGGGATGATGCACGTGGTCGATCCCTGCCGGAGGGGCGGGGAGGGCGAGGGGCGCGAGGGGGCGCGAGGGGGGCGAGGGGGGGATTTGCGAGGTCGAAGGTCCCGAACTTGCCAGCGTCAATGCCAGCGTCCAATCTTATCGTTGTATTAAACGCGAGCCTCGAGAACGTGTACCGATCGATCTTTTCGTGTACATAACTGCATCGATGCGTGTCTGCTTTCGACGATGCATCTAATGATGGAGAGAGAATCATGGGGGAATAATTTATTAACTAGATCCGCAGGCGATTCTTTAGGTCTAGAATATGTGAAGGGAACGAATAGGCATATATTACAATCTCTTTAGCATCTATATTATTATAATCAGTACGTATTTAATTATGTGTGTGTGCGTGTGTGTGTGTACATATTATTTCACTCACATTATATATTATATAAATTATTTTATATTAAATTATTATTAAATAGTAATTATTATTAAAAAGTCCTAATAAAGTATATTATTAAAAAAGTTTTAATAAAGTTTATTATTAAAAAAATTGTATAGGTTGTTAGTTTCATCTCTTTACGACGATATGGGGGGATAAAAAAATATTAATAAGCATCCTTTTTACTAGTGGAAAGTGTCCATCAAAGTTATTATTAAATTATTTATATATTAAATTATTTTAATTAAAAAAATATACAGATTTTGTTATTAAAAAATATACAGATTTTGGTAATTTTTTAAATACCTGTGCGAAATTTTATTTGTATTTTTTTCTTTAATGCAAATTTCAAACATTTATTTATTTGTATTTATTTTTTTTTTTATGAAAATTTAATATATTTATAAATTTTAAATATTAATGCGAGTTTTTCCAAAATATGTAATTTTTTTTTTTTTTTTTGATTCGTAAGCTTTGTGAAATTGTATATAAATTATAATGAAAAATCTCCAACATATCGAAACATATGATGAAACAACGCGCGGAGAACGGTCGATGCGCCTCGAAATAGCCGGCGCACGTTATTGTTGAATTTAGCGAAACCAGAGTTTAAATATCTGCCGGATGTTTGGCGTGTATATCACTTCGTAAATTTAAGGTTTACGATCGTGCTCCTTTTCCCTCTCTCGCTCGCTTCAAATTCACGGCGTGCGATCTTCCCCGCTCCGTTTTTCCACGCGATTCTAGGCTTCTTTCGGAGAAGGAAATGAAAATCGGAGCCATCTATAAACGGAAATTGAAGAAATTGACCAAATTTATACGCGCAGAGATTAATAGAAAATTTAGAAAATTGAAATTCCGTAAAAAATATTTAAATAAAGGTCTGAGAGATTGAATAAAAATCTGAGGAATCTAGAGAAAAGAGATTCGTGAAAGTTTCAGAAAATCAGCGAAATGCGGAAAATCTACGTTGAAGCACGACGAAAGGAGATAGCGAGAGTGAATAAAGTGAGATAAAATCAAAGAAGGATCTACCTTAAACAAATTGCTAAACAAGCGAGGATCCCCAGCAGACGCGAATTGTTGAACAAACCGGGATTTGTATCCGCGATATTTATCGGTGCGTGCGTGTACAGGGTGATTCTAAATAAGCGCGAAAAATTTTAGAAGATGATATTTTGTCGAAAGTTAAGAGAGTTCTTTCATATAAGCATGTATTCCTATATCCCTCCTTGAGGAGTTGCATTCTTATTTATCTTTTTTTCCTTAAAAATTATTAATTCTGCGAAAAATGTAAAAGAAGCAAGAAAGTTTCCAAAGGAACCAAGCTTTCTAACGCATATTTTTAGATGATCACATTTCGGTCCATTAAAAAATTCTAATAAAAAATTGAATAGGGATTGCTAGTTTCATCTCCTTACAACGATACTGCAGGATTAAAAAAAAATATTAATAAATATCCTTTTCACTGAGTGAAAAATATCCACTAAATTTCATTTCTATAACTCGTCCAAAATCTGAGAAAAAAAAAAAAAAAAAGATAAAACATCAATCTTTCACCTTCCTCTTTGGTGCAATATAATTCCTCGAGGAGAGGCATCCGTTTATATGAAGGACCTCCCTTAATTCCCGCCAAACAATTATCTCAGCAAAAATTCTTCCGCCCTTACTTTCGAATCACCCTGTATAGCACGCGCGTAACGCGCACGACGCACGTGGTACTGCGCGCGATCGAGGCGAGAATACCGTCGGCGAAATTTATTAGAATCGTCGCGCCGCGGGTGAAGTGTCGCAGTTTAATCCCCGCATGCACTCTCCGCGCCGCGCCGCGCCGTTTTCACCCACGTGAAAGCGTGTATACGTCGGATGGGGATCGCGCGGGGATATTTCGGGAGCACCCGTTGTGCAGGATATCCCGTGCAGTCGCCGTTCGCCGACGGGCAAATCTTGCACTATACAAACCCCGGTATATCTACACGCGGAAGGTACACGACTCTAATACATAGTTCAGCACTCTATCTACATACGTGCGAGCTAACATCCGCGCTAGCCTACCCTGCCCTCCCCCTCCCCTCCCCTCCCCTCCTCCCCGCTCCCGCCCCCGCCGCACACTCTCGTCTCTCGCACCATCCCAACATTTCCATCCCCTGTTTCGTATAACCCTGCCTGCCGAACACGCCCCACGAAACTGCATCGTGCATGAGCCACGCATGCACGCACGCACGCACGCACGTAGGTAGAGTGTGTGTGTGTCTCTGCGCCTGGCCGCGCTGCGGCTTATACTGCAGCCTGGAACATTATTCAAGGGATAATCCATTCCTTATATATTAAACTACGGAAGGACGATCTATTGGCGCGATAGATCACCTCGAAATTCGTCGGAAATCCTGCTGCCTTTCCTATTTCTCTCTCTCTCTCTCTCTCTCTCTCTCTCTCTCTCTCTCTCTCTCTCTCTCTCTCTCTCGTTAGTGGAGGAAGCTATGAGATGATCCCTTCATAAAAGATCTCTCACATATAGAGGAAACTTTGCACAGCAGAGTTTGAAATATTTCTTGGATGTTTTAATATTTTGCATTCTTGTTTTTAATAAAAAAAAAGAAAAAAAAAGGAAAAGAAATAATAGTTTTGATGGGAGAGAGAGAGAATGCAGAATTTAATAAAAGAAATTCTCTCTATCGTGATTATATAATCTTCCCATCTCATTATTTAATCTTCAATGATAATATTTTAATCTTTTCATTCGTTATAAAAATACATATGTGGAGGTTTCTTGATTCTTGGAAAATTCAATTCACTCTCTCATCACTTGATTTAAGAATGATTACTTTAATTTATGAGTCGCGGCCGAGATGCTGCGACGGCGATTTTTAATTCATTCATCTGACTGCTCTGTTGATTTTGCGTGTAAAAATAATGTGAGCTCGTAGTCTAATAAGAGGTCCTGGTCTAGGCCAGAAATTAATCTTATATGCAATTTAACGCGGACCATTTACTTTGAAAGTGACACGAGTCAATTGTGTGTGCGCGCGCGCGCGCGCGTGTGTGTGTGTGTATGTGTGGAAAGATATTAAATTTAAATTAATTAAGATACAGTTATACAACAATTTATTTTAGACGTGCGTCTATTTTTATATAAGATGTCGAAAAGGTGACTCACGTCGCTTTATAGAATGAAAGATCCGTTAATAATGTAGAGATTTTCTCACGTGATTAAAGTCTGAGATAATTACTTAAATTAATTTCCCTCTCACAAAGAAATCTCCCAGACGGCTGCTATCGATTATAATAATAATCATTCGATACTCGAGCGTTACATTACGACTTCACCAACGACCTGCTCGATGCTGTATGATATCGATGACAAATTTTTTCGAAAATTCTTGCTATTTATTTTACTTATTTTTGCCAACGATATTTTGAAATAAAATTATATGAATCTTGACAATCGAGACTTCAGCTTTCCGAAAGATGACATAATCCATCCTTGAGCGCATTCCTACATCCGCCTTTAACAATTGATCACACCATGAATTGATCTGAAATTCGATAAGATTAATCCTATCAGTAGAAACTCGTTTATAGATTTTACGAACTGATTAACGATTCATAGAGCTAATCGTAAAAGAGCGATCGCTTGGATTCGCGAAATTGAAACGATCGTAACGTCGCGACGCAGCGTTTGCCGGCAGGTCTTTGTACCCTAACTAAGGGTACAAGGACGGTGAAGCCGTCGTCGATTTGGATTACGGGGTAATTTTGGTTGGGATCGAGAGGCCACTCAACTCTATTGAAATAATACACAGCGCCAAGTATTTATACCGGGGAGCCTTGTTCTCTTCGATGCGAGGAGGTAGGGGGCTAAGAGAAGGAAAGGAAGAAAGGGAAGAGAGGTTCTTGCAGCTGAAACACAAATATACGAACCCACCGACCGCTTACCTTGAAACTCCCTCGTCGTCCCTGAATCGTGAACGCCGGCATTGTCCGCGAACTGCGGATTCGGAGTACGATTAGTTAAGAATAGATGGGTCGATAGTCGGACAGAGACATTCATCTCCCGAGTCTCGTAAGACTCGTGTTAAGTCGACAAACCGATGGGCAAAGTAAATCGTCGCGAATTCGTCCAAGTTCGAAACATAAATGTCAACTAACACGATTTTAACTACACTCTGGTAACTACACTCTCTTGGAAAGTTCGTGTTAATAAATATGGCGGTTTTTTTCGAAATTTTTGTGTCGAATATTCAACATATTTATATGTGGTGATTTAACAAATTACTGTTGTGCCAATTGAACTCAAATGTTAAATTATTAATGCAGTTGATAGGAGTATAAAAATTATTTTTTCATCTTACACAAGATATATTTCGAGATATATTATTAATGACAGGATTTATCTGTTTTTATTCTGCAATAGGAACGACCGTAGATGGTCAATAAATTTTTTCAAATTAATTTTATTATTACAAGTATGTTGACAATTTTTTTAACACAAAATTTATTTCAAATTATTATAAATATATTTCAAATTATTATAAAGTCTGCATTCTACGTTGAAATATTAATATAATATTAGTGTCATCATTTAACATATTATTTTTAATTTAAATCAAATTTTCCAACAGTGTACATTTATTACTATTGAAAAATAAGAAAGAATTAAAAATTAGAAATTTTCCAAGAATTTAAAAAATTCATTCCTTCTTCAAAAATGGCTGTGTTATTGTCTTGTATACAGCAGACATAATAAATAATAAATAAAAATTTAATTCTTAGATAACGAATAAATGCTCGCTATTTATTTACTCCAATATCCTCTATCTTTTCTGGAAATTTAAAAAATGAATATAAATAACGCTAATACAACAATTCTGATTGTGGAAGACGCAATCAGTTAAAGAATAAAAGATACCAGACACAATGTTTGCCATCGGTCGACGCGGAGAATTACAAGCATATGAAAAGGTAGAATAAATGCGAGAAGAAAGATTTACATCCGGCAAAGAAGGCGGAATAAAGGGGAATATTTTATTAACGGCATAAAAATGATCATGCTCAACAAACGTTTTCTTTTTCGAAGAAGCCTCTCCCGGCCGCCGCCGTGTATGAAGTACAGATTACAAGGACGTAATACTGCTATTGTTGTAACGAATAGCGGCAGATTTTATATACAGAACGCACGGTGGATTTTTTCTTTCTTTCTTTCTTTTTTTTTTTTTTTCTTTCCTTCCTCATTCTTCCAATTTTGCAACGGCGACTTGCCGTGGCAAAAAATTTTATCTCAGACATCTCGCTTTTTAATGTTTTTTCACAATTCCTGCCGTGGAAATTACAATTAAAATAATAATTAATGCTACGTTGTAACTCAAGTTTTGCTTACCGCGGCACAAAGAGAAATTATTAACATTACGTTTCCATCGAGGAGGTTGAAAATTAAAAAAATTCTAAGTGCGTTACGCGATACAATTGCAAATTATAAAAGGCCCAGTGGACGCGATAAAATTCCTCGAAAAATCATAAAAGAAACATTTGACAAAACTTTCCGACAACTTCTCTCTCTCTCTCTCTCTCTCTCTCTCTCTCTCTCTCTCTCTCTCTCTCTCTCTCTCTCTCTCTCTCTCTCTCTCTCTCTCTCTCTCTCACGGACAAAGAGACGAGTTTCGACAGATCCTGAAATCCTCTTTTCTATCCCTCTCTTATGCTCTCGTGCTCGAATCCTCCGAGTCGGAGTCGACGAGAAAACCCGACCAAGCGTTATTACATCCACGGGAACGCTCGGCGTTTACAA
The DNA here is from genome assembly GCF_021464435.1 of Cataglyphis hispanica. Lineage (NCBI taxonomy): Eukaryota > Metazoa > Arthropoda > Insecta > Hymenoptera > Formicidae > Cataglyphis > Cataglyphis hispanica. The sequence goes on from NC_065958.1 coordinate 11,729,212, forward strand.
CGTCACCCTCCCTCTCCCCCTCCCACCCTCCCTCACCCCTCGCCACGATCGTCCTCCTTCCACCCTCGGGTGGTGGTCGCTCGGGTGGGAAGAGTGGTTGGTTCGTTTCGCTCTTCGTTTTGCTCGAAAAACGACGCCACAGGTTGCCAGGAGAGAGAGAGAGAGAGAGAGAGAGAGAGAGAGTCCTCGCGTGACACACATTTTACAAACCGAAATGCGTTTCTGATCAACGTAAACTCGGGAAAAATCGGGACCGACACTTTCGGCTATTGATATTTTCACTTTAATATTTAATAAATGCACAGCCCTGTCTCCCCTTTCGCACAGTAGAGAGCGGGAGCGGGGCGGAGAGTAGGAGGGAGGGAGAGAAATGAACGGACGAGTGAATGGAAGAAAGCAGGATAATTGAAGAAAGAGAGATCGATGCGAAAATAAATCGGCGCCCACGGCGCTATAATTTTTTTTCCAAGGATTTTCCGTTGGGAAAATATTTCTACATGCCGTCCCTAACGGCAATAACGGGGCGACGGGGCGTGTTTTGCTCGACACACGTTTCTCGCATTCGTATCGCGAATTGTGGCGACGTACGCCGAACGGAACGGGACGGCGGCGCCGTTCGTATCAGTCGCGCGTGATAACGCGACGACGGAAGGAAATCGCTAATCGGCGAGCATCGCTCGTAAACTATTTAGGCCCTCGCACGCCCCGTCGCAATAATGACAACCCTTTCGCGCGTCCGCGATTGATGATATCGCGGGTCGGAATAAAAAATTCATTATGTCCGGAAGCAACGCGATAACGTGCTAATTGTTTTTTTATTAATTTTTGTTTTTATTTAATTTATAGGGAATCCTGAGGCGCGATGGAGATAATTTTTTTCGCGTAATATAAACTGCGCGACGCAGTTGCAAACAATATGAATGAGTACGGTTGATGATATACTAATTAAATATTTAGAGTAAAAGGGGACACGTGCACAAGAGAGAGTACGCACGGAAAACTCAGTCTCAGATGATAATTTTGTAACAATGTTATATATAATATTATGAAATATAAAAATATATTTTTTGTTAATATTAATATTATTAATAATAAACTTTAACGCAATGAAAACGTGGGATTATAATTAAAAATTTTAATTACGATAAACTAATTTTAGATTTCTGTCAGCGCAACAAAGAATGTAATTTATTTTTCGTAAGAAAACGTTAACAATTACATTTCGTAAGAGAGATAATGATTATTCTACACATTCGCGTAATGTGTACTTTGTATTAAAGGGAATACGTATATTCGCACGATCTGTCCTTGATAATATATTTATTTAATATGTAGCAATTTGTGACGTGAGAGTTCGCGAAGGAAACATTATGGATTATTATCGCGATGTGAGAAATGTGAGAATAATTCTAATTGCTTGCATTAATGTTTCGTCAGAAATGCGAATAAAGAATATGGAAGATCTAATTTGCTCCGACTATTCTACATAATAATTAATTCATTAATAATTAATAATTCATTATAGTTAATAATTATATGATAATGATAATTATATTCCGGGGAAGCACGTCGTGTTCTCATAATTTCTACATTGTAACAAATTAAACGCGGGATTTTTTTTTTTTTTCTTTAATAACCAATTAAAATTTAAACTTTGATTACCGTTGCTGTTACTTTTAAAAATATGTAATAAAATTTTTACATATTTTATGTCGACAATATATATACAGGATGTCCTAGACCACCCGTACACCCCTTTTCTTTCGAAAACTAAGCATTTTAGAGAAAAACGTTTTCAACAAAAATTGTATGCTTTTGAGGGGAACATAAGATGGTGACATTGATTTGACCTTGGATGGCATCGTTAAGGTCAAGTCAAGGACATCTTTAATTTTTTTAATGATTCCCTGCTTTTTATTGCATATTCTTATAGCTTATATCGAGAGCTTTCCAAAACACTATAATAAAGTATTTTTTCATTAAGAATTTTTTGAGTTATTTTGTATCTTAATCTGACATATTTTAATATAAAATATAAAATATCTTGAAAATTATTTAGTTTTTGATAATTGTATCGTAATACTTTTATGTACAGAATAATAAGATGAATCAAATGGTATATAGAAAATAATTGTTTAAAAAAAAGTGCAATTATTCGCAATATATTTTTTTTATAACAATTATTTATTTTTTCTCTACACCATTTGATTCATCTTATTATTCTGTACATAAAAGTATTACGATACAATTATCGAACACTAAATAATTTTCGGGATATCTTATATTTTATACTAAAATATGTCAGATTAAGATACAAAATAATTCAAAAAAATCTTAATGAAAAAATACTTTATAGTGTTTTGGAAAGCTCTCGACATAAGCTATAAGAATATGCAATAAAAAATAGGGGATTCCATTTAAGAAATTAAAAGTGTCCTTGACTTGACCTTAACGATGCCATCCAAGGTCAAACCAATGACACCATCTTATGTTCCCCTCAAAACCATATAATTTTTCAAAACGTTTTTCTCTAAAATGCTTAGTTTTTGAAAGAAAAGAGGTGTACGGGTGGTCTAGGACCTTGTATTGTTCCATGCAACTTTAGTTAATGAAACAGTACTCTTTCGTTGAACTCTTTCCCCTCCTTAGTTAATTATTACTATTAATAACGTTATTGTTGTTGCGTTAATATATAATTTGCCGTCTTGATAATAACGTATTGCAAGCTAACACAAACACGTGTTTGGTACTTGCGATTCTATAGCTATGTGACTACCTGTGGCATCGAGAAAAATGCAACAAGACCAGAAAAAGTCGAAGCGCCAGAAAAAGTTGAGAGGGAAAGGACAAAAATGCAAGAAAAAAAAAGAAATATATATATATATATATATATATATATATATATATATATATAGTATAATATAATTGAAGAAAGACACATATTTTTAACATTGCTTTATTTTAATAAATAATTCTTTATCTTCAAATATAAATATTTGGTATATTAAAATTTTTATAATTTATTTTAAAAATTATAATTTTATTACATAGAAATATAATAATTTATTTAATATAACAAAACATTTTTAGAAACAAAATATGTATTTATTTAAGTTAAAAAATCAAAATTAATAAAATGTATTTATTTGATTAAAAAAAAAGATTTTTACTTTTTATATATATTTATATATATTTATAATATTTATATATATTTATATATATATATTTATATATATATATATATATATATATTTTATTATTATATATATATTTATATATATATTTATATACATATTTATATATATTTATAATATTTACTTTTTATATATATATATTATAATTCGCGTGAATTTATATATAACTTTAACGCCTGATTCTTCTCGGATCTTTAAAAAATTTCTGTCCTTAAGCATAATTTCTATAATTTATCATGCATGCATAAATTATATATATAAAAAAAATTATAACTTAATTATTTTCATACATTAAAATGAGACAATTTTTCAATTAGTTTGAATTTTATGTGCCAAAAATATATTTTTTTTTAATCAAATAAATACATTTTATTAATTTTGATTTTTTTAACTTAAATAAATACATATTTTGTTTCCAAAATGTTTTGTTATATTAAATAAATTATTATATTTTCATGTAATAAAAATTATAATTTTTAAAATAGATTATAAAAAATTTTAATATACCAAATATTTATATTTGAAGATAAAGAATTATTCATTAAAGTAAAGCAATGTTAAAAAATATGTGTCTTTCTTCAATTATATTGTATTACAAAATGAATATAATAAATTCTAAAGATTATTTTTTTTTTCTATTTAAAAAAGCAATTGTTTTGGCCCAAAATTCTTAATGTGTTATTTGACCGTTTATATCAATAATACATATTCGATAACATCGTACGGAATATCGTAAACGCCGTCCCTAACTGCTAACGCTTCAGAACGCGAACGCAACGAGCGCGCAAATAAAGCCGAATGCCGAAAAGCGTCGTCGGTCGCCGGATTCGTTAAGCGATAATGACGCTAGCCAATAACGGGACGCGCGTCAACAGACAACTCCGGCTATGTAAATGCGAAACAATCGGATTCGCGCTCACGAATTACAATCCCAGCGATGGCAACACCTCGGAGCAATATCTCTGCCTGTGATTTTCAAACAAGCACTTTTCCTGAAAGATATCGCGATCACGCTTCAAGCGATAAAACTGTTGTCCGGATGAACGACGTCCGAATATTTTTACACGAGATGTCCTGGAATGGTCTCATATAGGTTTTTCTTTTTTTTTTTAAAATAAAAATTCTTATGCCAATCTAGCTTATTATTATAATATTTTATATATTATAATATTATTAGAATATTATTTTTCCTCATTTTATCTTTCTTAATTTTTAACATAATTATAATAATATATTAATATACATAAATTAATATAATATTAATTTAATATATAATTAATTTAATATAATATAATTATTTTTAATATATAATTTTATAGTTTAATAATAATTTGAAAAATTTTATAATTTTATATTTAAAAAATTAAGAGAAATTTGTTTTAAATATATTTTTTAATATATAATACAATGTAATATAATATAATTTAATATTATACTATATAATATTAAATTATATTATATTATATTATATAATTTTTAATTTAAATATTTTTACGAGCGCTACAATAATATTCAGTTCAGAAATATGAAATGTTTATTTAGAATAATATAAGCAAATAACATTTCGCGCCATTTATTTTTCAAGTATTTATATCTTAAGAGCTTTAACTTTTTTTATTGACTTGTGATTGTAAAAAAATGGGGTATTTCAATTTCAAAAGCGTGATGCGAGGGTGATCAGTGCCATCACTAGTTTCCCTACGGCAAATAAATATTTCTCTCTCGTTCGTATGTTTCTACTCCCCTCTCTTCTCTCTCTCTCTCTCTCTCTCTCTCTCTCTCTCTCTCTCTCTCTCTCTCTTTCAATCTGTCTCTTTCAGCAATGCGAGAGTGGTCGACATCAATTTATCGTAAATAAATAAATCTATTTATTCGGGCGCGAGAGGAAGGGTTCGTGTTCGCCGCCGCTTTGCACTAGTATGTTTACGCGTATGCTCACGCATGTGTATATATATATATATATGTTTGTGTGTGTGTGTGTGTGTGTGTGTATGGTGTCAATGCGATAGTTTAAACATCAGATCGTTGAATAAAATATCAGCGGATTGTCGATGAGGCCTCGCGTAGCATCGAGAGACATTCAGAATTGGAGCAGAAGATTATTTCTCAAAGATAAAAATTAAAATTCTTATGTATCCCATAATTTTGATATTATATATATATATATATATATATATATATATATATATATATGTTAGTACGTCCTAAAATAAATGGGATAATAAAAGCTTATTTTACCTTTGGAAGTCATCAACGATTATCGAGAACAATTAAAAGTTAAATTTTTATTTTCAATCTTGACTTATAATTAATTTTCAACGAAAATATTCAATTATATTATTACAAAAAGTAGCATGACACACTGTATAATATTTTAAATATCTTCTTCTTTCCTCTTTCTCTCTCTTTGAAGAGAATTCAAAATGACCATTTTGTAACGACGAAAATTTTTGATATCAAGATAACGTGAATTATAGGGCGCTTACTTTATCGAGGGGTTCCACAAAGTGCATTTTGCGGAATTCGACCCTGTATAGGGACGTGCGAAAACAAGCGTGCATCCGCTTCGTTGCACCCACGCGCGCGTGTCTTTCTCGCGACGAGTGTTTTTGCGAGAGAGAGAGAGAGAGAGAGAGAGAGAGAGAGAAACACCGGGCGTTTGTATGACAATTAACATGTGGTGGTCGGGCCACCAATATTCTGCCTCCCTTTCATTTTCGCGGCAATTTCGCCGTACACTCTCCCTCATTCTGACGCATATATTTTGTTTTATATACATTTCGCAAGATCGCGCAAGAAGACAAAGGAACAATATTTAATAAAAAAAGTTTATAGATAAATATATTTTAGTTGTTATAGTTTTTTCTTAATTTTTTTTTTTTTTTTTTAAGCAATGTTACCTAAAATCATCTACATAAAACGCTCTATAATTTCATCTATTATCTAGATAAAATTGAAATAAATTATCTTTATTTTATCTAAGATAAAATTTTATCTTTATCTAGATGATCTCAATATTGTCTATGCGAAGCATTGAATACGAGAGCATATCGTATATAGAATAAGTGTAAATATATATTTGCAACTACATTGCACGTATACAAAGCAAGTATTTTGGAAAGGGAAGTCGAAAGCATTAAATTAATTTATGTAAGCGAGTTCAGCGGAACATATTTCGCCCCGGATAGCCCATATACATAAATATGTCCTACTTGTATAATTTATTTTTTTTTTTTTTTTGTTTTTGACGTAGTCGATTATTATTTTCTGTACGGAGGATAAAAGCATTGAATTAATTAGTATAATACAATGATAGCGAGAGATCGGGGCGACGGCGGGGAATTCCCGACGGCGACGACGGGTGGCGGGCTGGGATAATGTATCTGCGCGATTTATTACTTTATTCCCGTGCGCGGTCCATTATTACTTCCCCTCCCTCCCTCCCTCCCTCCCTCCCTTCCTTCTCCGAACATGAAAGACATCGAATTAGTCAGTGCAATGACATCGGGAGATCGCGTACCGGCAAAAATATGATTATCGTTGAAATCAAAGAAAACGCGCTCGTTCCGGCTCTCTCTCTCTTTCTCGCGCGATTTATCGGATTCGGCTGAGGACTCGACTCGTGAAAAAGGGATCAACCAGAAGTCTATATAATTCGGCAGTGACACACAGTGACTAAAAGCTCTTCACCCCGGCGAAAGCGAGGGAGGGGAGAAGAGGAGGGAAGGGCGCATGGAGGAACAGAGGAACACAATAACGTGTGTGTTGAAAAAAGAGAATTTATTATAATTTTAATTAATATTTAATTAATATTAATAATATATTACTATTTTTATTTTGTATAGATATTTTTCTTTTATTTCTTTGAATATTGCTTTCTATACGTCATTCGTTTGATCTCTTGTATCTTTTTGTTCCATTTTTTTTTATGAAATTTTTTTGGAAATATATGTATTTAATAAAAATGTGTAAATATCTCATTCTTTAATTGTATATCTCGGTCTTTTTTCAAATTTGACAGGAGCAAAATTGGGTACGAGAGGAATATTAGGTTTGCTCTGAGTAGTATAATTTTTTCCGAAACTTACGAGAGAGAAAAATGAGAAATAAAAAGGGAGCGAATTGTCAAAGTACATGACATAACATAAATTCCCAATCAGTATTAATAATAATACGATAATTATTAATAAAATAAGAGTAAGAAATTTTATTACACCCAGTACACACTCCTCCCTCAAGAGAACAACCATCCCTCCGTCAAGAGCTCCATCCGAGCGGAAGGGCTTCGTTATCCGTACAGCAAAGTATGCAATTCCGAAAGTTCGGCGCCTATGGGTGGGGCGAGAGTGGGGGGGGGCAGGGGGGAAGGCGCGCAGGGAGACAGAGTCGCGGCCACCCTCGGTCCCCCTCTCCCCCGTCCTCTCTCTCTCTCTCTCTCTCTCTCCCTCTTTCTCCGCCCGACGTTAATTTAGACGAATTTCATTAGAACAAACGAACTTTGCTAATCCGCACTAATCTGATTAGAAATTCGCCGTGGCGCCGCATTCCACGCCGTGGCCGACGACGACGTCGTCGTTTGGTAGCAACGTCGTCGTCGTCGTCGTCGTCGTGGCCGTCGACGTCGTGGTGAGCGACTCGTCCTCGTTTTCTCGTCGTGTTGACTGAAATCCCGTGCCTATATCCTCCGCACCCTTTGCCGTCTCGCCCGCGCCTATATCCTTTGCCCGGCAAATATTTGCAGGAATTAGCCCCCGGGTAACGACGACCACCGCCTCCCCCCGGCCTCGACCCGCTTGTCCCCCCTCCCCCTCGCCGGTGGTAAATCCTCATGGCTCCGTACTTTCCTACGCCTTCCGTTTCTTCCTCAACGACGAGCGTCGCGATCATTAATCGCGTCTCGTTGTCAAATTGGCGCTGTCAAATTTAGATATGCAGATAGGGGTGTTTTTTTTTTCGCGACTCTTTTCTGCCAATATTTATTTGTTGTTGTAAAATGGGCCTTTTGCATTTGAACGAGAGGTGAGATTATGTCCGTATTGTTCTGAGAAACGTGAGGATATTGAATTTTTTCCACGTGAGAAAATCGTTGATGTATAAAAACATTTGTCGTGTGTACAGAACCCCCGTGACACACGCCCCGGATGGATTTTATATTTTATTCATTTAATATTATTTATCGAAGCTCTTTCCAATTTAAACGCGAGCTTACGCGCGTCTCTACAATTTTTCCACGTTATTTATTTTCATTATTATCATAATGGCGTATATTGATTCTACGTTTCTTTTATATATGAAACGGTTGATTGCTACAGTCGGAATGTCATTTCGTTCAAATTAGATAAATTGACTGTATCAATGTTTATTTACATATTTTCCAGGACGGTGTGTGACGGTAAAGCGTGTGACATTTGCCACTCGCGAAGGAAGCACGAATTGTAATAAAATATCGAATGATCGCAAATCGGGAGTTGAAGCGCGCGCGATACACGACGGTAATTATTTTTCGTCGGAAATAACGAAGTGATAATAAACACATTTAATACTAACATTAATAATGCCGTCCATAATATTTCTTTGTCCGCGCGGCATTCCTCGTTCGCCGAGCGCCATCAAACACGAAATCAGGAGTTATGCCCGAGTGAAATATGCGTTTAATTTCGAATTATCGTTTGTATTATCGTAGAGATACCTGCTATATTACATCATTAATATTGAAAAGAAAACAAAAGCTATGCTGTATGATAAATGTTCGATAATATAGAGTTTAGTCTTCGAAATTTATATATATATATATATATATATATATATATATATATATATATATATATATTTTTTTTTTTTAAACAAGTGTGTTTTTCTTACACCAATTGATTCCTCATTATTTTGTGTATAAATATATTGAGGTAAGATAATCGAAAAATAAATATTTGATGAGATATTTCATAAAGGGTTTATGTAAAATAATGTCGCATTAAAATATAAAATATCTCATAAATTATTAAATTTTTGTCTATACTACCCTTATAACTTTTTACACCAAATATTGCGAGGAATCGATTAAAGTAAATCAAGGGTCATTTCATTTAAAAAAATTAAAATGACCTTGAAATGACCCTCATCAAAAGTCGTAAAAAAGAAATTTGCCTCTCGAGGTCACAACAAACTTTTTTCTCTCAAAAAGGGAAAAAATATATTTAAATAGGCCAACTAAAATGGGACACCCTATATATGATTTTTGTGATTTCGACCGAAATATTCAACCGAATCCAGAAAAGATTAAAAATAACTAAAATTACAATAGGCGGATAATAAATCCGTTTTTTTTTGCACTCTTTCGAAGTTTCGTCTTTCAAATCGAGTTTTCGCGCTTCCATCATCTCATCTCGCACGTGAAACTCGGATATAACATGTAATTTCCCACATATACCCCGTTTACCTCGATACCTAGACGAAGCGAGGATCCACGATGTTGTCGCGGGTCTCTCGAAGTGAAGGAAAGAAGCAAATCTCTTTCCGAGTCCGAAGAGCGAACTTTCGTTCGGCGCGGCCGAAACTTTCCGGTAACTTGTTTCGCTAGAAAATAGCCCAAGTTTTCCTCGCGGCGCGACGATATCCCAAGAGCCTGAATACTTTACTTTCTGGACGCCGAAGTGTCGGGAGGTCATCGTCTGATCCCGCAGCACCCCAACACCGGGAATCATCGAGCAAATTCGCACGTACGATTCTCGTCAATATTATCGTGATTATTAATTACTGGATGTTTTGGCTGTGCAATAATAGCAAAAAGCTGTCAAAATTAAAAAAAAAGCGTACAATACTTCTGTCAAAATATATAAGTTCCTCGAAACTCTTGACAATTATTCTTTCATAAATTGCTCAGTATAAGTCTGTGATTGATAGAAGAATAGATCTTCTATAAGTTAAGTGATGATCATATAAATAAATTGAGGGATAAGGTTCTCAAGGGAAAGTGTAGTTCGTTTTCTGATGAAGAATCAAAATTGAAGAAATAAAGATAGAGAAGATGGAGAAAAGAATGAAGAAATAAAGATAGAGAAGCTAGAGAAGAGAATATTTTTAATATGTTTGCAAAATATATTTTTTGCGTTTATTTCTTCTACAATTTATTGGCATCCTCGAATGTTTGTCCTTGTTGTCATCAAGTGATAAAGGATCTTCAGACAAAAAAATATGCAGGTTTCTTGAAGATTTGCTCTTTCAGACTTCTGTCAAAATATATAAGCTCGAAACTCTTGACAATTATTCTTTCATAAATTGCTCAGTATAAGTCTGTGATTGATAGAAGAATAGATCTTCTATAAGTTAAATGATGATCATATAAATAAATTGAGGGATAAGGTTCTCAAGGGGAAGTGTAGTTCGTTTTCTGATGAAGAATCAAAATTGAAGAAATAAAGATAGAGAAGATGGAGAAGAAAATGAAGAAATAAAGATAGAGGAGCTAGAGAAGAAAGTGAAGAAATAAAGATAGAGAAGAAAATGAAGCAAAAGGTAGAAGAAAGACAGACGAAAGATCGAAAGCAGAATTATATGCAAAGACACGTTTACTTAAACCGATAAAACTCACTCGCGACATTAGTAGACATATCGATACTCGCTGTTCGCGCGTCGTCTTTCGGAACTCGTCGTTAGTCGAGTTCATAGCTTCCGGAACTGCCAGATGGCATCTCAATCGTGAAGAAACACGCCGGGACACCGCAACAGCGGCGGCGACGGTCGTGAAAAATTCAAGGCGGTCAGCCCGGTAATTTGAAGACGGTTAATAGCGGTCGTATGTGATGCTGAAGAGAGGCGAGGAAGACAGAAGGAGGGCGCGGAAAGAGAGACGGGCAGATTCGCAAGCGGGATAAAATCGCGCACGAGCTCGCGGCGCGATATTTAATTCACGAATCTCTCTCTTCTCGGGGGCCAGGGCGATCTCCAGTGTGTCTTCCCGTCGGCCGGCCTGAAAGACGAAAGGGAAGATGACGAAGACGGGGATACTCGTCGGGATCGGAGAGAGAGAGAGAGAGGCAATGAGGGAGGTGAAGGGGAAATGAGAGAGAAAAAGAGAAGGAGAGGCCTCATTTCCATTAGCGGCATACATCATACGAAAACTCACCGGACTATGTACGTGTGAGCATGTGCTACTGTCGCACGTCGAAACAAATTGAGATGCAGACTGCTGTTGCTGTCGCTACTCGCTGATCCCGTCTCTGTCTCTCGAGCGCCTCCGCTCTCTCTCGCTCTCTCTCTCTCATCTCCTCTCTCCTCTCTCTCTCTCTCTCTCATCTCTCTCCTCCTCTCTCTCTCTCTCTCTCTCTCTCTCTCTCTCTCTCTCTCCTCTCTCTCTCTCTCTCCCTCTCTCTCTCTCTCTCCCTCTCTCTCTCCCTCTCCTCTCTCCCTCTCCCTCTCTCTCTCTCTCTCTCTCTCTCTCTCTCTCTCTCTCTCTCTCTCTCTCTCTCTCTACGCATTCTCTGCGTTGTCGGCGTTCGTCGAACGGGATTATCCGCGAGAAAAGCGGTCGAACTGGCATTGCATTCCGAGCGCAATAACGTAAGAACGACGGGACGGTCTGAGGAAAAAAGAAGAGAAGGACGGGGAAAAAATGCGGGGAAAGAGAAAAAGAAAGAAAGAGTGCAGCCACAGGAGTGGGCGACCGCGATATATAGGGACGCTCGCAATTTTCTCATCAATGCACGTCAACCGGCATGTCGCGTATGCACTCCGCACGGCGTGTTCCACGAGCTTGCACCGCAATGAACAGGGGAGGGGGCGGATGGAGGGTGAGGGGGAGACGCGAGACAATGAAAAATGCACGCGCCGCGATATACTACTTGCGCGTCCAAGTTACAACTGCAGAGAGAGCGGACTCGATATCTCTCTCTCTCTCTCTCTCTCTCTCTCTCTCTCTCTTTTTTTCATGCTGTCTCTCCCTCTTGGTCTCACTTATGCATCGTCCTCGTCCTCCTCCTCCTCCTCCACGACTCGAGCGAGGCTCAGTCGGAAACAGCAAGCGGGCTGCTCAATAATTCTTTGTGTGGTTTAGCCGAGAGATGCGTGTACACGTGTATTGACGCGGAGCTATTTCGCGAAATTGCCAGCAGCTCTCGTGCCATCTCTCCCCCTTGTGTCATGACGGAGACGTTATTTTGCCTGCACCACCGCCGTCTTTCGCCTCCGCTCCGTGGAAAGCTTTTTTTCCCTCTCTCTCCCTCTTCACTTCCGCGTGAACGAACCTGATGACCGGAGAGGTGAATCCCGAAAAGAGACTAATATAATTGCAGTGCGAATTTCAGACACACTTTTGTCTGAATTTTCAGGTCTGAGTGTCTGAAAGGAATTTCAGATAATCTGTCTTAATCATTTTGGAGTTCTTTTTCTGAAAGTTCAGAGGAATGTGTCTGAAAATTCGAGCGTGTCTGAAAATTCAGATAGCACTCTGCCTGAAAATTAGACAGCACTCTGCCTGAAAATTCAGACAGCACTCTTTCTGAAAATTCAGACGGCACTCTGTCTGAAAATTCAGACAGCACTCTTTCTGAAAATTCAGACGGCACTCTGTCTGAAAATTCAGACAGCACTCTGCCTGAAAATTCAAACAGCACTCTGCCTGAAAATTCAGACAGCACTCTACCTGAAAATTCAGACAGCACTCTTTCTGAAAATTCAGACAACACTCTGTCTGAAAATTTAGACAGCACTCTGCGTGAAAATTCAAACAGCACTCTGTCTGAAAATTCAAACAGTACTCTGTCTGAAAATCCAGACAACACTCTGCCTGAAAATTTAGACAGCACTCTGCCTGAAAATTCAGACAGCACTCTTTCTGAAAGTTCAGACAACACTTTGCCTGAAAATTCAGACAGCACTCTTTCTGAAAATTCAGACAACACTCTGTCTGAAAATTTAGACAGCACTCTGTCTGAAAATTCAAACAGCACTCTGTCTGAAAATTCAAACAGCACTCTGTCTGAAAATCCAGACAACACTCTGTCTGAAAATTCAGACAGTGTTTGCAAAAAAATTTACAGACGCTATGTCTGAAGTTTCAGTCAATTTTTTTTTACAATGTTGAACAATTTCAATATTTTACATATATTTACAATATATTTTATAGTACAATACGCGAAGTATTTTTTTCATTTCTGAAGAATTTTTGCATTCTCGAAGAATACTGAAAACTAATTGTGTATCATATCTTTTCGAATATTCACACATGGGATAAGTTAATGAATTAATAACAATTTAAATTTATCGATATGTGAATTTTTTATGAATAGTTATGAGAGAGAGAGAGAGAGAGAAACAGAAATCTCTCTCAGAGAGTTCGGCTCTTAAATAAAGAATATACTTTAAATGATTGGATAGAGCGTAGAGTAAGAACACTTTCCGTACAAGCGTCCTTCAAACTAAAGCAGCATCCAATTCCACGAGCAGAACTCGTGGATCAACGAAATTTTTTCCGACTCACGAGAAAGAAAAAGAAAAAAAAAAAAAAAGAGAAAGAGAGAAAGTGGAAGAAGCGGAGCGGAAGGATTTAAGCGGCGATCTGGACGCATCGAGCGATCCTTAAAAATTAATTTGAAAAGTCAGGCGAGACGGTGAGAAAGAGAGCGCAGCCGGAAGTGTAGCGTACACGGGAAGTATTTAAGCGGCGCGTGCTCCTGCTTTCCTGCGATATTGCGGAAATCGCGAAATCCGAAAGCGACGGCCCAGAGGATGACGGGCGGGGCGGGGAGGGTGGGGAGGGAGGGGAGGGAGGGGCGAAACTTTTCAAATGAGCCAACTTTGCGTGTGTCTTGCGCTTTCGGTGCCCGGACGTCTCGCAGAACCCTTTTCGAAAAGCTCCGCATATTAACAAAGTTGCATATGCAATGCATATGCACATATTTTTAATTTTACAATAGATATGTTCCGTATTATTAGTGACAGGATTTAAAATTCTGTTAAAATTTACAGAGAAAATTTCGATTTTATCCTACAATAGGATTCTCAGAGTGACTACAGACTGTCAATAACCAAGTTTTTCCAAGTTAATTTTATCATTAATAATATGTTGATTTTGCAGAAGATTTATTTTAAATTACTATGAAGTTTTGCATTCTCGTTTTGTGTTGCAATATTAACGTAGTATTAGTGTGGCCATTTGACATGCCAATAAGCAGGGACTTAAATATACCTTGTTATACAACTTATAATTAAAAATTGAATACTAATTATATTTCGCGACGCCGAACGCGATATCAGACAAGGATTTAAAATACTTCAAATCTCCCACCCTCTTACGAGCGATTTTCGATCAAATAATTATCCCGCAGAGGGATAACACGTTTTGCTTTCGGTTAGAAAAAGAGATGGTGCGGATAAGGGATTAAGTCGTTTTCCCAGCCGGCTGTTAAATCGCCGCTAATCGCCGCTTTAGCACACTGACGTCTCACCGACCGAACTTTTCTGTTTCAGGCCAAGTTGTTGGAATCGTCCCACGCTTGGCTCGGCGCCTCCACCTCCAGTATAGCAGGTGAGTCTTATGTTTTTCTTTTCTTCTCCTCTTCGTCGTGTTTCAATACGTTTCAGGAGATAATCGCCCTCTCGACATGGCCGGACGTAGCGTGGAAACCAGCACATTAGACAACGCACATACGCTATTTCAATAAACAAGGTGTCTTCGCGTCAATGGCACTTTCTTTAACAAACAAAAAATTATATAAATTTATTTTTAATTATATATATATATATATAATTTTATTATTATTTTATTTTTATATATCAAGTATATGTTTAATAAAAAATAAAATTATACATATATATATATAGTCATAAAAAAAGAAATTTAAAAAGAATTCAAAAGAATTCTATAAAATTATTTGGAAAAAATGTATCGTAGGTAAAATATATTTATATATATATATATGTCAATTTAAAGATTCTAAAGAAAGAGTCAATATTCCTAGCATATATTTTGCCTCTTTCAAATTCAATTTTTTAAAAGTCATTTTCACACTGTACGTTTGAAGGAAAGTACAATCGGTCGAAGACACCCTGTATAAATCTGTCTCGACATATTTGAAGATCACGTTTCTCTCCTGCAATATCTGTCGCATCATCCGCTGTTATATCTGACAGCTCGTGGAAAGCTCGGTACGATTTCGGTATCCGCAGTGAAGCAGCGATGACGGAAAGGACCGGTCATCCTGTCTCGAGTTTCCAGAGGAGAGATTTCTCTTCCCTCAAACATCCCTCGTGGGGTCGCCCACCTCACAAGTTCACGATCACACCGATCGTCCCCGACTTGGGGGCAGCGTGACGAGGAGTTTCTCGTTCGAGAAACCGCGATCTCCGCTGATTCCTCTAGTCCTCCGGAAGCGGAAACATCCGCTGTTTGGAGATCGATATCTCACCCCACTGAGGCCGCTTAAGTGTTACGCGGGACGATAAGGTTCCGGAACATGGCCGTCGTCGTGAACGACGTCGTCGACGATAAACACGGGAGGTGGCAACACGGGCGGGGGCCGGGGAGAGGTCGAAGGTGGTGGTCGAACAGCAATAAACGATATGGGGGGGGATTGGAAGGGGGGGGGGAGCCCGCGAGAGAGCGTGGACCACGTCATTGCCCCGACAATAATAAAGCGCAGGAATGCGTTTTGCTTTAATATAGAAAGCAATTTAGATAGACGGCCGAGGAGCGGCCGACGCCGGTTAATAGCGGCGATAACACGCCCGCGATTCGCAATGGCCAGCGCGCGAGACTCTCCGCTGCAACTCTCTTACGACTCGCAGCCTCCGCACCTTGCATGTAATTCTCTCTAGTCCGCGAAGGCTCTCCGCACGGCGCCTGAGAAAAGATCCTTCCGTACCTTCACTAGCGTGTGTTATATCTGTGACTTACAAGTGCAACGAATATCGTCTCGTATTTAGAAATAACGATCGTAAATTATTTACGTTAAAGACAAAATTCTTTTCGATCAAATAAATACATTTTGTCAATTTTGATTTTTTTTTTTTTTTTAGTCAGATAAATATACACTTTGTTTTCAACAATATTTTGTTAACTTAAATGAATTATTGTTTGCGTGTAATACTAATTATAATTTTTGGAATACATTATTTAAAATTTTAGTATGAAAAATATATTAAAATAAGGTGAATCTGTATTTTTGAAACAAGTAGTAAAAAAATAAAATAAAAAATGTTTTTCTTTTTTTTTTTAATAAAAAGAAAACAACTTCTTTTTTATTTGCAAATATAAACATATTTTACTTTTATTTTACATATATTTTACTAACTCGTATATTTGCTGCTTAATTGAAGTATTTAAATAAATAATTTTTTAAATAAAAAGAATTTTTTTAAATAAAAGAAATTTTATTATAATACATTTTCATGATTTTTTAAATAGACATTGTACATTTCAAAAGATTGTTTATAATTTGAATATTATTGCAACTCTGTTTTAGACAAAATCGCGAATATTTACACAAAATAATTTAAAAATAAAAATATAATTTACATATATAAATATATATGTCATCAAGTCTCGTAGAAATTAATTTCAAAAGTGCGTTTTTTTTTATATATTCTCGACGAGTAAATTTTCTAACGCGACGGAATTTGCATGGCTACCAAAGCGATTTTTTTATTTCGATGAGGTGCATCAGGCAATTTTCTCAGCCGTATATATTCCTCGTATTCCGTGTTCGACCCCTGATTCGCCGCTCGACCGGGGAGCATAAACGCCGCAATACGCGTCTCGAATTGATTGATCCCCGCGGTATTGCACGCGTACGTGCGTGCGCGTTCACACGCGTATGCCGAATGCGTGCGTGGGCGCGTATCCCCACCCCTTGACTCGCTTAAATCATTTTCTTCGATTACACCTTGACTTCCCATGAGACGTGCGGCCGTTGCCGGCTGTTTGCTTCTCTTAACGATCGCGCTTATTTATCCCGGCGCTTTTCTCGTCCGCTTGAGCGTTTCTCAAAACGTACACCCAGCCGCCAATCTCACTCTCCTCGCTTGCCTCAAGAATGATTATTTTAGGATCTTAAGAAATTAAGGAAGCATGTACAGAAGAAAGATATACTAAATTGAAAAAAAAAAATTATTTAATTAAAAAACAATTATTTATCTAAATACTTGCAAATTAATTATTTAAATCAAGTGGAAAATATATTTGAATTAGTAAGACATAAAATATGCTTTTATTTGCAAATAAAAAGAATTTATTTTTTATCCTTATTATAAAATATTATTATTAGTAAAATACTACTTTTAAAAAACATTTTTTTATCTTTGGCCGCACGCTTCAAAAACATAGGTTCTTTTTTTATTTTAATAAATAATTTTTTATCTTCAAATAAATCAATATCAACAAAGTGTATTGATTTGATTAAGGAAAATTTTATTTTTAATGTATTCGATATATTATTCTTGCTAACTTAAATTAATTTCGGAGAATTGAATTTTTTTAGTACGAAAACATGCATTCCTCTTCTGAATAAATATATATATATATATATATATATATATATATATATATATATATATTAAAATTTTAGAGGAAAAATATTTCTTTATCACTCGGTTTATCTAAAACTTTGCTTTCGACAGAACAAAATGTTAATTTGGTCGCTACAAATGGAAACGCGATAGAAAATTTCTCGCGATATTTCGACGGAGTGAATATCGGTATACAATTAATTCAACCTGCGCCTTTTGACAGTGTGAGATTGCCTAAGTGCGATTGTTCGCTTAACGCGATAATTTGTCAATCCGAGAGAAAATGCCCTCGCGCGACGAAACGCCATTGTATGATAATATTATTCGACGCGATTATTCCAGTCCGGATTTAGCTATGACACCATTACGCGCGATACTACGTGTAGGATTCTTTTTCTTTTTTTTTTTTTTTTCTTTTAGTTTACTGGCAATCATTTCCGACGGTCGCGGGACAATCGATTTCGCGCGCGAAACGAGATTATCCATATTTCAATGCAATCAGATTGTTATGCAAACAGAAGGCTGTTTTCAATTTTTCGGACTCCCCGATTTCTTTCCGCAACAAAGTGCGAACTTATCATACCGCTTATCACTTCCAGAATTGCCGGAGACAATCACCCGATATAAAATTAATATGAAACGTGCAAGAGCCTTTTTATCTCCTAAAATTCAATTTGTTGCCATAAGATTGATTTCGCCAATTATCTCGTCTATTTTCAATCGCAGAGTTAATTTCTTCTTGCATAATTACGGGCAATTCGCGAAGCAGAAATCGACGGCGCCGCCGCCACCGCCGCCGCGACAACGCATAAATCGCACGGCCAACGTGAGTGACGTTAACTGCTGCTAACACACGTGGGTGTGACACGCTCTGTGGACCACACAGTGGTCCGTTCTCGCTTTTTCCCTTCTCCCTACCTTCGTCTTCTCTCGTCCGCCCTTTCGCTTCGAGTTACGCAGCGAGTCGCGTACGAACGGGGCTAAAGGAATAATTACAGTATAATTATGTAATAAGCCCCGGACATATAATTTCTGTTAATATTGACGATATAAAATGACAATTAAATTTTTTTTTTCATTTTGAAACTGAGACTGTCAAGTCAGCTCTCATGGATTTGTAGATTCATAGAAAAGGATTTCTCCCCGCAATGTAGGTTTTATTCAACTACCTCCTCGTTTTATCGTGAATTTTTATATTGAAATTGTAAATTATTGATAGAAAAAAAATTTAATTTTTATTATATATAAATAATACTTTATTTAATATAGCAAAACATTCTTGGAAACAAAGTATACATTTATTTAAATAAAAAAAACGTTATTAACAAAATAAATTTATTTTATTAAAAAAAATGAATTTGTAGATTCATAGAAAAGGATTTCTCCCCGCAATGTAGGTTTTATTCAACTACCTCCGTTTTATTGTGAATTTTTATTGAAATTGTAAATTATTGATTGTAAAAAATTATAATTTTTATTACATGTAAATAATAATTTATTTAATATAGCAAAACATTCTTGGAAACAAAGTATACATTTATTTAAGTAAAAAAAACATTCTTAACAAAATAAATGTATTTTATTAAAAAAAAATGGATTTGTAGATTCATAGAAAAGGATTTCTTCCCGCAATGTAGGTTTTATTCAACTACCTCCTCGTTTTATCGTAAATTTTTATTGAAATTGTAAATTATTGATTGTAAAAAATTATAATTTTTATTACATGTAAATAATAATTTATTTACTATAACAAAACATTCTTGGAAACAAAGTATACATTTATTTAAGTAAAAAAAACATTAACAAAATAAATGTATTTTATTAAAAAAAAGAATTTGTAGATTCATAGAAAAGGATTTCTCCCCGCAATGTAGGTTTTATTCAACTATCTCCTCGTTTTATCGTGAATTTTTATTGAAATTGTAAATTATTGATTGTAAAAAATTATAATTTTTATTACATGTAAATAATAATTTATTTAATATAGCAAAACATTCTTGGAAACAAAGTATATATTTATTTAAGTAAAAAAATCAATATTAACAAAATAAATGTATTTTATTAAAAAAAATGGATTTGTAGATTCATAGAAAAGGATTTCTTCCCGCAATGTAGGTTTTATTCAACTACCTCCTCGTTTTATCGTAAATTTTTATTGAAATTGTAAATTATTGATTGTAAAAAATTATAATTTTTATTACATGTAAATAATAATTTATTTACTATAACAAAACATTCTTGGAAACAAAGTATACATTTATTTAAGTAAAAAAAACATTATTAACAAAATAAATGTATTTTATTAAAAAAAATGGATTTGTAGATTCATAGAAAAGAATTTCTTCCCGCAATGTAGGTTTTATTCAATTACCTCCTCGTTTTATCGTGAATTATGTTGATCATTTATTCAAAACTATAATATATCTGGAAGGCTTCGCAATTCGTATTTGGCTTCGTATATTTTTAGTCGAGAGAGCTTGCCACCTCCCAGGTCTCGTGCTCCTTCTCATCAATATATTGTATTAATCTTATTTTGACTTATATATAAAGCAGTAATATTATTTTCTTGATATTCTCTCTAATTAATAATTACTTGTATTCTCCAAGGTACCAATACTTCGCTCGATTCCTCCTTCGATATTGTCTTCTTCAAACTTTTAATTTATCAGAAACTCCTCTCCAATCTTTATTTTCTTATTTATGACTTCAATTATTTTATTTTATCAATTTTTATGATCCACTTTGAAGGATTCTCAGACCCCTTCAGTCGCGTTTTCATAAATATCTTAACGATATTTTTCAAATCCCAATCACGTGAAACTCCACTTGTTTTTCGCCGAGTGCTCGCGCCAGAGACACCCGAGCGGCGAACAGACGGAGCGAGAGTGAGAAGGAGAAAGAGTGCCTTGTCAAGGTCATATCAAGGTCATACGCGAAGCGCGATTTTCGCGCCATCTATCCTCTCTAGGTGCGGCCTCCGTTCGCGGTTTTCGACGCGTTTCGCGTTGAAAAAAAAAAAAAAGTCGAGACGAGATGGGAAAAGAAATCGCTGACTATTTTCTAGCTGACTATACGACCCTGCTGAAGCTGAAGGCGCCCACGTGGACGCGACACGATCTCCAGGAGGCGATCGAGGCGGTGGTGACCCAGAAGATGCGCTTCACCCAGGCGTCGACCAAATACGGCATCCCCAAGGGCACCCTTTACGACAACATCCTCGGCAAGTCCAAGAGGATGATGATACTCGAGGAGGCCGGTCTCGATCCGACCGAGGAAACGGCCGTGCTCGAATTCTGCTGCGACATAAGCGTCAGTCCGTACAACCGGCGAACGAAAAAGTCCCTCAACGCGATATTGAATTTCGTCGAGCAACTCAGGCAGAAGCGCGATCCCGCCTTCGTGTTCACCGGGTTGTCGGGCTTCCGTTGGTGGTGGGCCTTTTGTAAGAAGCACTCTATAGTCTCGCTCTATTTCAATGACGAGAATGAGAACGGGGCCGACTCCTCTTAATGTCGTCCGGTCCGCCAATCTATGACGCGTGTCTTTAAGCAAAATTTTATTTTAGTTTAAAAAGGGAATTTTCCTTCTCTTTAATTCAATACTTTACTTTATAATGCTCTCGATTGATGTAATTTTTACTTAATCGTCTCTCTCGATTGTAAAAATCGCCAGCCGAGAATGCGAGAGAGGAGGAGGACGAGGGGGAGGGGTCGCTTTGCCTCGCGGACGCGAGAGGAAAAATGCGAAAAATTTAATGCCCCGGCGACAACGAGTTCATTCGGTCGACGTTAAGGCGAAGGAAATATAATTATTCATTTCCACAAGCGAAACATTCGCTCGCATTCTCGGACTGCAATAAGCGTGCTTTAAAGGGTGACCTAGGAGCGTTCTAGGAGTGGCTTCGATATCGATCATCCCGAAATTAAACATGAAAGAGAGCGCCTTTTGTAGATCATAAATGATTTCGATCGCGTCTTTGAAAAAATTATAATTTTATAATTAGAGTTATAAAATTGAACGAGAGGGGAATAATCACGTTCACACGCATACACATAGCAAAGGCCGTTCATGAACGAGAGTGTCTTTCAAAACCAGAAGTGTCAGAGATTGGACGGAATAATAATGTAATATCGCGCTTATCCGGGAAAATTATCGAAATTGATTATTCATTCGGTTTTTGGGAGGATTCGCGGGACTCTTCTAAATCCATCAAGATTTTAAGAAACGTATAATAATATTATCGCGAGAGAGAGAAAGAGAGAGAGAGAGTAACGAGAGAGAGAGAAAGAGAGAGTAACACAGTCAAATATTTCCGCAAACACCGCTCTCGTTCTCCTTTTTCGGTACATTTTTTTTCCCTTTTTTTTTTTTATCCACTTGTATGATTCCTCTGGAGCATGCGCGCGAAAGCGATGCGCAATCCGTAGACTTCAACGCGGAAAATCGCTGCACAAGCAGGGTCGCGGGAGAAGAATTTGCCTGGTAATTGAAAATCGAACGCCGCGTTTGCGCTGCGTTGCGTGCGCGGGGCAATCGCGCGAAATAATAACGCGATTAAAATCGGTGGGAGGGGTGGGGGTGAAGGGGGCGGGCGACGAAACTTTAATGGGCAAAAAATGTCTACGTTCGATTAAATTTAATATCCATCAGAATCGATTGCATCAACGGCGATTAGCGCGGTTATTCCCTTGTGACAATGTTTCTCGGATCCTTTTTTTCCTCTTCCCGCCGCTCCCGCCCTCCTCCCTCCCTTCTCTCCGCCCCGCCTCTCGGTGTCCGACGCTTCTGAAGTAATAGAATTTTTCATTTGATACACATTAATACAATAAGAGAACTAATTCGTTTATTCGTTAATAACTCCCATATATTCGTTGAAAAAGCGGGAAATATTTTCAATTAAAAAGGAAACCGGGTATAGAGAGAGAGAGAGAAAGAGAGAGAGAGAGAGAGAGAGAGAGCAGTATATTAAACATTAAGTCTTTATAAATTGTGAAATATGTTTTTAAGGCAGGTTAATTTGTAATATTTTCAAAATAATCCATTGACATGAATAACATTGTTTTAAAAATAATATACATTAACGTCGTGCCCCCGAACCGTGCGTTTGCAAAAATCTCAATAATTCATAAAAACAATATACATACACACATACACGCGCACATAGTGCATTATTCTTCCTATCTCTTGATTAATAAAAAAGAAAAAAAAAGATGAATAAAAAATTGATATTAATATCGAAGATAAGGAAAACCACTATCTCTTGGAATCTCTTTGAGCATGTCATTAATTTCGGGAGACACGTAAATCTTGCTCGTGAACATATCTAACATATGATTGAAGTGCCTTCTGTTCATCTCCGTCTTCCACGTTAATTGTTAATCGACGAATTCGAGGGCGAGGAATATACAATGCGCACACTCGTATCTTAGCTTATATATTTTGTACATACTTCTTGCCATCATGTATGTCGAAACGATAGGACCAAATCATCGCTGAGATCATCGTTGTTGATGTTCACGTTATAATAAGATGTAGCGCGTATAATTAGATATTTTTCTACTACGAGTTTTATTATTATTAGCTAAACCCATGTTTA